>NW_028153568.1:0-401183 GCF_964211835.1 Anser anser | reverse complement strand
CATCCCTAGTGGTGCCAGTGGACTCTCTGGACTCACTGCACTTCATCCCCAGTGGTGCCAGTGCACTCTCTGGACTCACTGCACTGCATCCCCAGTGGTGCCAGTGCACTATCTGTACTCACTGCACTGCATCCCAGGTGGTGCCAGTGCACTCTCTGGACTCACTGCACTGCATCCCCACTGGTGCCAGGGTACTCTCTGGACTCACTGCACTGCATCCCCAGTGGTGCCAGTGCACTCTCTGGACTCACTGCACTGCATCCCCAGGGGTGCCCGTGCACTCTCTGGACTCACTGCACTGCATCCCCAGTGGTGCCCGTGCACTCTCTGGACTCACTGCACTGCATCCCCAGGGGTGCCCGTGCACTCTCTGGACTCACTGCAGTGCATCCCCAGTGGTGCCAGTGCACTCTCTGGACTCACTGCACTGCATCCCCAGTGGTGCCAGTGCGCTCTCTTGAGTCACTGCAGTGCATCCCCAGTGGTGCCAGTGCACTCTCTGGACTCACTCCATTGCATCCCCAGTGGTGCCAGTGCATTCTCTGGACTCACTGCAGTGTATCCCCTGTGGTGCCAGTGCACTCTCTGGACTCACTGCACTGCATCCCCAGTGGTGCCAGTTCACTCTCTTGAGTCACTGCAGTGCATCCCCAGTGGGGCCAGTGCACTCTCTGGACTCACTCCATTGCATCCCCAGTGGTGCCAGTGCACTCTCTGGACTCACCACAGTGTATCCCCAGTGGTGCCAGTGCACTCTCTGGACTCACGGCACTGCATCCCCAGTGGTGCCAGTGGACTCTCTGGACTCACTGCACTGCATCCCCAGTGGTGCCAGTGCACTCTCTGGACTCACTGCACTGCATCCCCAGTGGTGCCAGTGCACTCTCTGGACTCACTGCACTGCATCCCCAGTGGTGCCAGTGCACTCTCTGGACTCACTGCACTGCATCCCCTGTGGTGCCAGTGCACACTGTGGACTCACGGTACTGCATCCCCAGTGGTACCAGTGCACTCTCTGGACTGACGGAACTGCATCCCCATTGGTGCCAGTGAACTCTCTGGACTCACTGCACTGCATTCCCACTAGTGCCAGGATACTCTCTGGACTCACTGCACTGCATCCCCAGTGGTGCCAGGGCACTCTCTGGACTCACTGCACTGCATCCCCGGTGGTGCCAGTGAACTCTCTGGACTCACTGCACTGCATCCCCACTGGTGCCAGGGTACTCTCTGGACTCACTACACTGCATCCCCAGTGGTGCCAGGGCACTCTCTGGACTCACTGCACTGCATCCCCAGTGGTGCCAGTGCACTCTCTGGACTCACTGCAGTGCATCCCCAGTGGTGCCAGTGCACTCTCTGGACTCTCTGCAGTGTATCCCCAGTGGTGCCATTGCACTCTCTGGACTCACTGCACTGCATCCCCGGTGGAGCCAGTGCACTCTCTGGACTCACGGCACTGCATCCCCGGTGGTGACAGTGCACTCTCTGGACTCACTGCACTGCATCCCCAGTGGTGCCAGTGCACTCTCTGGACTCACTGCACTGCATCCCCGGTGGAGCAAGTGCACTCTCTGGACTCACGGCACTGCATCCCCAGTGGTGCCAGTGCACTCTCTGGACTCACTGCACTGCATCCCCAGTGGTGCCAGTGCACTCTCTGGACTCACTGCACTGCATCCCCAGTGGTGCCAGTGCACTCTCTGGACTCACTGCAGTGCATCCCCAGTGGTGCCAGTGCACTCTCTGGACTCACTCCATTGCATCCCCAGTGGTGCCAGTGCACTCTCTGGACTCACTGCAGTGCATCCCCAGTGGTGCCAGTGCACTCTCTGGACTCACTGCACTGCATCCCCAGTGGTGCCAGTGCACTCTCTGGACTCACTGCACTGCATCCCCAGTGGTGACAGTGCACTCTCTGGACTCACTAGCACTGCATCCCCAGTGGTGCCAGTGCACTCTCTGGACTCACTGTAGTGCATCCCCAGTGGTGCCAGTGTACTCTCTGGACTCACCGGGGTGCATCCCCAGTGGTGCCAGTGCACTCTCTGGACTCACTGCACTGCATCCCCAGTGGTGCCAGGTCACACTCTGGACTCACTGCACTGCATCCCCAGTGGTGCCAGTGCACTCTCTGGACTCACTGCACTGCATCCCCACTGGTGCCAGTGCACTCTCTGGACTCACTGCACTGCATCCCCAGTGGTGCCAGTGGACTCTCTGGACTCACGGCACTGCATCCCCAGTGGTGCCAGTGCACTCTCTGGACTCACGGCACTGCATCCCCAGTGGTGCCAGTGGACTCTCTGGACTCACTGCACTGCATCCCCAGTGGTGCCAGTGCACTCTCTGGACTCACTGCACTGCATCCCCAGTGGTGCCAGTGCCCTCTCTGGACTCACTGCACTGCATCCCCAGTGGTGCCACTGCACTCTCTGGAGTCACTGCACTGCATCTCCAGTGTTGCCAGAGCACTCTCTGGACTCACTGCACTGCATCTCCAGTGTTGCAAGTGCACTCTCTGGACTCACTGCAGTGCATCCCCAGTGGTGCCAGTGCACTCTCTGGACTCACTGCACTACATCACCAGTGGTGCCAGTGCACTCTCTGTACTCACTGCAGTGCATCCCCAGTGGTGCCAGTGCACTCTCTGGACTCACTGCACTGCATCCCCAGTGGTGCCAGTGCACTCTCTGGACTCACTGCACTGCATCCCCAGTGGTGCCAGTGCACTCTCTGGACTCACTGCACTGTCTCCCCAGTGGTGACAGTGCACTCTCTGGACTCACTGCACTGCATCCCCAGTGCTGCCAGTGCACTCTCTGGACTCACTGCACTGCATCCCCAGAGGTGCCAGTGCACTCTCTGGACTCACGGCAGTGCATTCCCAGTGGTGCCAGGGCACTCTCTGGACTCACGGCAGTGCATCCCCAGTGGTGCCAGTGCACTCTCTGGACTCACTGCGCTGCATCCCCAGTGGTGCCAGTGCACTCTCTGGACTCACTGCGCTGCATCCCCAGTGGTGCCAGTGCACTCTCTGGACTCACTGCGCTGCATCCCCAGTGGTGCCAGTGCACTCTCTGGACTCACTGCGCTGCATCCCCAGTGGTGCCAGTGCACTCTCTGGACTCACTGCGCTGTATCCCCAGTGGTGCAAATGCACTCTCTGGACTCACTGCACTGCATCCCCAGAGGTGCCAGTGCACTCTCTGGACTCACGGCAGTGCATTCCCAGTGGTGCCAGGGCACTCTCTGGACTCACGGCAGTGCATCCCCAGTGGTGCCAGTGCACTCTCTGGACTCACTGCACTGCATCCCCAGTGGTGACAGTGCACTCTCTGGACTCACTAGCACTGCATCCCCAGTGGTGCCAGTGCACTCTCTGGACTCACTGTAGTGCATCCCCAGTGGTGCCAGTGTACTCTCTGGACTCACCGGGGTGCATCCCCAGTGGTGCCAGTGCACTCTCTGGACTCACTGCACTGCATCCCCAGTGGTGCCAGGTCACACTCTGGACTCACTGCACTGCATCCCCAGTGGTGCCAGTGCACTCTCTGGACTCACTGCACTGCATCCCCACTGGTGCCAGTGCACTCTCTGGACTCACTGCACTGCATCCCCAGTGGTGCCAGTGGACTCTCTGGACTCACGGCACTGCATCCCCAGTGGTGCCAGTGCACTCTCTGGACTCACGGCACTGCATCCCCAGTGGTGCCAGTGGACTCTCTGGACTCACTGCACTGCATCCCCAGTGGTGCCAGTGCACTCTCTGGACTCACTGCACTGCATCCCCAGTGGTGCCAGTGCCCTCTCTGGACTCACTGCACTGCATCCCCAGTGGTGCCACTGCACTCTCTGGAGTCACTGCACTGCATCTCCAGTGTTGCCAGAGCACTCTCTGGACTCACTGCACTGCATCTCCAGTGTTGCAAGTGCACTCTCTGGACTCACTGCAGTGCATCCCCAGTGGTGCCAGTGCACTCTCTGGACTCACTGCACTACATCACCAGTGGTGCCAGTGCACTCTCTGTACTCACTGCAGTGCATCCCCAGTGGTGCCAGTGCACTCTCTGGACTCACTGCACTGCATCCCCAGTGGTGCCAGTGCACTCTCTGGACTCACTGCACTGCATCCCCAGTGGTGCCAGTGCACTCTCTGGACTCACTGCACTGTCTCCCCAGTGGTGACAGTGCACTCTCTGGACTCACTGCACTGCATCCCCAGTGCTGCCAGTGCACTCTCTGGACTCACTGCACTGCATCCCCAGAGGTGCCAGTGCACTCTCTGGACTCACGGCAGTGCATTCCCAGTGGTGCCAGGGCACTCTCTGGACTCACGGCAGTGCATCCCCAGTGGTGCCAGTGCACTCTCTGGACTCACTGCGCTGCATCCCCAGTGGTGCCAGTGCACTCTCTGGACTCACTGCGCTGCATCCCCAGTGGTGCCAGTGCACTCTCTGGACTCACTGCGCTGTATCCCCAGTGGTGCAAATGCACTCTCTGGACTCACTGCACTGCATCCCCAGTGGTGCCAGTGCACTCTCTGGACTCACTGCACTTCATCCCCAGAGGTGCCAGTGCACTCTCTGGACTCACTGCACTGCATCCCCAGAGGTGCCAGTGCACTCTCTGGACTCACTGCAGTGCATCCCAGGTGGTGCCAGTGCACTATCTGGACTCACTGCACTGCATCTCCAGCGGTGCCAGTGTACTCTCTGGACTCACTGCACTGCATCCCCAGTGGTGCCAGTGCACTCTCTGGACTCACTGCAGTGCATCCCCAGTGGTGCTTGTGCACTCTCTGGACTCACTGCAATGCATCCCCAATAGTGCCAGTGCACTATCTGGACTCACTGCACTGCATTTCCAGCGGTGCCAGTGCGCTCTCTGGACTCACTGCACTGCATCCCCTGTGGTGCCAAGGCACTCTCTGGACTCACAGCACTTCATCCCCAGTGGTGCCAGTGCACTCTCTGGACTCACTGCACTGCATCCCCAGTGGTGCCAGTGCACTATCTGTACTCACTGCACTGCATCCCAGGTGGTGCCAGTGCACTCTCTGGACTCACTGCACTGCATCCCCACTAGTGCCAGGGTACTCTCTGGACTCACTGCACTGCATCCCCAGTGGTGCCAGTGCACTCTCTGGACTCACTGCACTGCACAACCAGTGGTGCCAGTGCACTCTCTGGACTCACTGCACTGCATCCCCAGTGGTGCCCGTGCACTCTCTGGACTCACTGCACTGCATCCCCAGGGGTGCCCGTGCACTCTCTGGACTCACTGCACTGCATCCCCAGTGGTGCCAGTGCACTCTCTGGACTCACTGCACTGCATCCCCAGTGGTGCCAGTGCGCTCTCTTGAGTCACTGCAGTGCATCCCCAGTGGTGCCAGTGCACTCTCTGGACTGACTCCATTGCATCCCCAGTGGTGCCAGTGCATTCTCTGGACTCACTGCAGTGTATCCCCTGTGGTGCCAGTGCACTCTCTGGACTCACTGCACTGCATCACCAGTGGTGCCAGTGCGCTCTCTTGAGTCACTGCAGTGCATCCCCAGTGGTGCCAGTGCACTCTCTGGACTCACTCCATTGCATCCCCAGTGGTGCCAGTGCACTCTCTGGACTCACTGCAGTGTATCCCCAGTGGTGCCAGTGCACTCTCTGGACTCACTGCAGTGCATCCCCAGTGGTGCCAGTGCACTCTCTGGACTCACTGCACTGCATCCCCAGTGGTGACAGTGCACTCTCTGGACTCACTAGCACTGCATCCCCAGTGGTGCCAGTGCACTCTCTGGACTCACTGTAGTGCATCCCCAGTGGTGCCAGTGTACTCTCTGGACTCACCGGGGTGCATCCCCAGTGGTGCCAGTGCACTCTCTGGACTCACTGCACTTCATCCCCAGTGGTGCCAGTGCACTCTCTGGACTCACTGCACTGCATCCCCAGTGGTGCCAGGTCACACTCTGGACTCACTGCACTGCATCCCCAGTGGTGCCACTGCACTCTCTGGACTCACTGCACTGCATCCCCAGTGGTGCCAGTGCACTCTCTGGACTCACTGTAGTGCATCCCCAGTGGTGCCAGTGGACTCTCTGGACTCACGGCACTGCATCCCCAGTGGTGCCAGTGCACTCTCTGGACTCACTGCACTTCATCCCCGGAGGTGCCAGTGCACTCTCTGGACTCACTGCACTGCATCCCCAGAGGTGCCAGTGCACTCTCTGGA
The DNA here is from genome assembly GCF_964211835.1 of Anser anser. NCBI lineage: Eukaryota > Metazoa > Chordata > Aves > Anseriformes > Anatidae > Anser > Anser anser. The sequence continues at coordinate 394,957 of NW_028153568.1, read as the reverse complement.
CTCACTGCAGTGCATCCCAGGTGGTGCCAGTGCACTATCTGGACTCACTGCACTGCATCTCCAGCGGTGCCAGTGTACTCTCTGGACTCACTGCACTGCATCCCCAGTGGTGCCAGTGCACTCTCTGGACTCACGGCACTGCATCCCCAGTGGTGCCAGTGCACTATCTGTACTCACTGCACTGCATCCCAGGTGGTGCCAGTGCACTCTCTGGACTCACTGCACTGCATCCCCAGTGGTGCCAGTGCACTCTCTGGACTCACTGCACTGCACAACCAGTGGTGCCAGTGCACTCTCTGGACTCACTGCACTGCATCCCCAGTGGTGCTTGTGCACTCTCTGGACTCACTGCAGTGCATCCCAGGTGGTGCCAGTGCACTATCTGGACTCACTGCAGTGCATCCCCAGTGGTGCCAGTGCACTCTCTGGACTCACTGCACTGCATCCCCTGTGGTGCCAAGGCACTCTCTGGACTCACAGCACTTCATCCCCAGTGGTGCCAGTGCACTCTCTGGACTCACTGCACTGCATCCCCAGTGGTGCCAGTGCACTATCTGTACTCACTGCACTGCATCCCAGGTGGTGCCAGTGCACTCTCTGGACTCACTGCACTGCATCCCCACTGGTGCCAGGGTACTCTCTGGACTCACTGCGCTGCATCCCCAGTGGTGCCAGTGCACTCTCTGGACTCACTGCACTGCACAACCAGTGGTGCCAGTGCACTCTCTGGACTCACTGCACTGCATCCCCAGTGGTGCCCGTGCACTCTCTGGACTCACTGCACTGCATCCCCAGGGGTGCCCGTGCACTCTCTTTACTCACTGCACTGCATCCCCAGTGGTGCCAGTGCACTCTCTGGACTCACTGCACTGCATCCCCAGTGGTGCCAGTGCGCTCTCTTGAGTCACTGCAGTGCATCCCCAGTGGTGCCAGGGCACTCTCTGGACTCACTCCATTGCATCCCCAGTGGTGCCAGTGCATTCTCTGGACTCACTGCAGTGTATCCCCTGTGGTGCCAGTGCACTCTCTGGACTCACTGCACTGCATCACCAGTGGTGCCAGTGTGCTCTCTTGAGTCACTGCAGTGCATCCCCAGTGGTGCCAGTGCACTCTCTGGACTCACTCCATTGCATCCCCAGTGGTGCCAGTGCACTCTCTGGACTCACTGCAGTGTATCCCCAGTGGTGCCAGTGCACTCTCTGGACTCACTGCAGTGCATCCCCAGTGGTGCCAGTGCACTCTCTGGACTCACTGCACTGCATCCCCAGTGGTGACAGTGCACTCTCTGGACTCACTAGCACTGCATCCCCAGTGGTGCCAGTGCACTCTCTGGACTCACTGCACTGCATCCCCAGTGGTGCCAGTGTACTCTCTGGACTCACCGGGGTGCATCCCCAGTGGTGCCAGTGCACTCTCTGGACTCACTGCACTTCATCCCCAGTGGTGCCAGTGCACTCTCTGGACTCACTGCACTGCATCCCCAGTGGTGCCAGGTCACACTCTGGACTCACTGCACTGCATCCCCAGTGGTGCCAGTGCACTCTCTGGACTCACTGCACTGCATCCCCAGTGGTGCCAGTGCACTCTCTGGACTCACTGTAGTGCATCCCCAGTGGTGCCAGTGGACTCTCTGGACTCACGGCACTGCATCCCCAGTGGTGCCAGTGCACTCTCTGGACTCATGGCACTGCATCCCCAGTGGTGCCAGTGGACTCTCTGGACTCACGGCACTGCATCCCCAGTGGTGCCAGTGCACTCTCTGGACTCACTGCACTGCATCCCCAGTGGTGCCAGTGCACTCTCTGGACTCACTGCACTGCATCCCCTGTGGTGCCAGTGCACACTGTGGACTCACGGTACTGCATCCCCAGTGGTGCCAGTGCACTCTCTGGACTGACGGAACTGCATCCCATTGGTGCCAGTGAACTCTCTGGACTCACTGCACTGCATCCCCACTAGTGCCAGGATACTCTCTGGACTCACTTCACTGCATCCCCAGTGGTGCCAGTGCACTCTCTGGATCACTGCACTGCATCCCCGGTGGTGCCAGTGAACTCTCTGGACTCACTGCAGTGCATCGCCACTGGTGCCAGGGTACTCTCTGGACTCACTGCACTGCATCCCCAGTGGTGCCAGGGCACTCTCTGGACTCACTGCACTGCATCCCCAGTGGTGCCAGTGCACTCTCTGGACTCACTGCAGTGCATCCCCAGTGGTGCCAGTGCACTCTCTGGACTCTCTGCAGTGTATCCCCAGTGGTGCCAGTGCACTCTCTGGACTCACTGCACTGCATCCCCGGTGGAGCCAGTGCACTCTCTGGACTCACGGCACTGCATCCCCAGTGTTGCCAGTGCACTCTCTGGACTCACTGCACTTCATCCCCAGTGGTGCCAGTGCACTCTCTGGACTCACTGCACTGCATCCCCAGTGGTGGCAGTGCACACTCTGGACTCACGGCACTGCATCCCCAGTGGTGCTAGTGCACTCTCTGGACTCACGGCACTGCATCCCCAGTGGTGCCAGTGCACTCTCTGGACTCACTGTAGTGCATCCCCAGTTTTGCCAGTGCACTCTCTGGACTCACCAGGGTGCATCCCCTGTGGTGCCAGTGCACTCTCTGGACTCACTGCACTTCATCCCCAGTGGTGCCACTGCACTCTCTGGACTCACTGCACTGCATCCCCAGTGGTGCCACATCACTCTCTGGACTCACGGCACTGCATCCCCAGTGGTGCCAGTGCACTCTCTGGACTCACTGCACTGCATCCCCAGTGGTGCCAGTGCACTCTCTGGACTCACTGCACTCCATTTCCAGTGGTGCCAGTGCACTCTCTGGACTCACTGCACTGCATCCCCAGTGGTTCCAGTGCACTCTCTGGACTCACTGCACTCCATTTCCAGTGGTGCCAGTGCACTCTCTGAACTCACTGCAGTGCATCCCCAGTGGTGCCAGTGCACTCTCTGGACTCACGGCACTGCATCCCCAGTGGTGCCAGTGCACTCTCTGGACTCATTGCAGTGCATCCCCGGTGGTGCCAGTGCACACTCTGGACTCACTGCAGTGCATCCCCAGTGGTGCCAGTGCACTCTCTGGACTCACTGCACTGCATCCCCAGTGGTGCCAGTTCCCTCTCTGGACTCACTGCACTGCATCCCCAGTGGTGCCACTGCACTCTCTGGAGTCACTGCACTGCATCTCCAGTGTTGCCAGAGCACTCTCTGGACTCACTGCACTGCATCTCCAGTGTTGCAAGTGCACTCTCTGGACTCACTGCAGTGCATCCCCAGTGGTGCCAGTGCACTCTCTGGACTCACTGGACTGCATCACCAGTGGTGCCAGTGCACTCTCTGGACTCACTGCACTGCACAACCAGTGGTGCCAGTGCACTCTCTGGACTCACTGCACTGCATCCCCAGTGGTGCCCGTGCACTCTCTGGACTCACTGCACTGCATCCCCAGGGGTGCCCGTGCACTCTCTGGACTCACTGCACTGCATCCCCAGTGGTGCCAGTGCACTCTCTGGACTCACTGCACTGCATCCCCAGTGGTGCCAGTGCGCTCTCTTGAGTCACTGCAGTGCATCCCCAGTGGTGCCAGTGCACTCTCTGGACTCACTCCATTGCATCCCCAGTGGTGCCAGTGCATTCTCTGGACTCACTGCAGTGTATCCCCTGTGGTGCCAGTGCACTCTCTGGACTCACTGCACTGCATCACCAGTGGTGCCAGTGCGCTCTCTTGAGTCACTGCAGTGCATCCCCAGTGGTGCCAGTGCACTCTCTGGACTCACTCCATTGCATCCCCAGTGGTGCCAGTGCACTCTCTGGACTCACTGCAGTGTATCCCCAGTGGTGCCAGTGCACTCTCTGGACTCACTGCACTGCATCCCCAGTGGTGCCAGTGCACTCTCTGGACTCACTGCACTGCATCCCCAGTGGTGACAGTGCACTCTCTGGACTCACTAGCACTGCATCCCCAGTGGTGCCAGTACACTCTCTGGACTCACTGTAGTGCATCCCCAGTGGTGCCAGTGTACTCTCTGGACTCACCGGGGTGCATCCCCAGTGGTGCCAGTGCACTCTCTGGACTCACTGCACTTCATCCCCAGTGGTGCCAGTGCACTCTCTGGACTCACTGCACTGCATCCCCAGTGGTGCCAGGTCACACTCTGGACTCACTGCACTGCATCCCCAGTGGTGCCAGTGCACTCTCTGGACTCACTGCACTGCATCCCCAGTGGTGCCAGTGCACTCTCTGGACTCACTGTAGTGCATCCCCAGTGGTGCCAGTGGACTCTCTGGACTCACGGCACTGCATCCCCAGTGGTGCCAGTGCACTCTCTGGACTCACGGCACTGCATCCCCAGTGGTGCCAGTGGACTCTCTGGACTCACGGCACTGCATCCCCAGTGGTGCCAGTGCACTCTCTGGACTCACTGCACTGCATCCCCAGTGGTGCCAGTGCACTCTCTGGACTCACTGCACTGCATCCCCTGTGGTGCCAGTGCACACTGTGGACTCACGGTACTGCATCCCCAGTGGTGCCAGTGCACTCTCTGGACTGACGGAACTGCATCCCCATTGGTGCCAGTGAACTCTCTGGACTCACTGCACTGCATCCCCACTAGTGCCAGGATACTCTCTGGACTCACTTCACTGCATCCCCAGTGGTGCCAGTGCACTCTCTGGATCACTGCACTGCATCCCCGGTGGTGCCAGTGAACTCTCTGGACTCACTGCAGTGCATCGCCACTGGTGCCAGGGTACTCTCTGGACTCACTGCACTGCATCCCCAGTGGTGCCAGGGCACTCTCTGGACTCACTGCACTGCATCCCCAGTGGTGCCAGTGCACTCTCTGGACTCACTGCACTGCATCCCCAGTGGTGCCAGTGCACTCTCTGGACTCTCTGCAGTGTATCCCCAGTGGTGCCAGTGCACTCTCTGGACTCACTGCACTGCATCCCCGGTGGAGCCAGTGCACTCTCTGGACTCACGGCACTGCATCCCCAGTGTTGCCAGTGCACTCTCTGGACTCACTGCACTTCATCCCCAGTGGTGCCAGTGCACTCTCTGGACTCACTGCACTGCATCCCCAGTGGTGGCAGTGCACACTCTGGACTCACGGCACTGCATCCCCAGTGGTGCTAGTGCACTCTCTGGACTCACGGCACTGCATCCCCAGTGGTGCCAGTGCACTCTCTGGACTCACTGTAGTGCATCCCCAGTTTTGCCAGTGCACTCTCTGGACTCACCAGGGTGCATCCCCTGTGGTGCCAGTGCACTCTCTGGACTCACTGCACTTCATCCCCAGTGGTGCCACTGCACTCTCTGGACTCACTGCACTGCATCCCCAGTGGTGCCAGGGCACTCTCTGGACTCACTGCACTGCATCCCCAGTGGTGCCAGTGCACTCTCTGGACTCACTGCAGTGCATCCCCAGTGGTGCCCTGCACTCTCTGGACTCTCTGCAGTGTATCCCCAGTGGTGCCATTGCACTCTCTGGACTCACTACACTGCATCCCCGGTGGAGCCAGTGCACTCTCTGGACTCACGGCACTGCATCCCCAGTGGTGCCAGTGCACTCTCTGGACTCACTGCACTGCATCCCCAGTGGTGCCAGTGCACTCTCTGGACTCACTGCACTGCATCCCCAGTGGTGGCAGTGCACACTCTGGACTCACTGCACTGCATCCCCAGTGGTGCTAGTGCACTCTCTGGACTCACGGCACTGCATCCCCAGTGGTGCCAGTGCACTCTCTGGACTCACTGTAGTGCATCCCCAGTTTTGCCAGTGCACTCTCTGGACTCACCAGGGTGCATCCCCTGTGGTGCCAGTGCACTCTCTGGACTCACTGCACTTCATCCCCAGTGGTGCCACTGCACTCTCTGGACTCACTGCACTGCATCCCCAGTGGTGCCAGGTCACTCTCTAGACTCACTGCACTGCATCCCCAGTGGTGCCAGTGCACTCTCTGGACTCACTGCACTGCATCCCCAGTGGTGCCAGTGCACTCTCTGAACTCACTGCAGTGCATCCCCAGTGGTGCCAGTGCACTCTCTGGACTCACTGCACTGCATCCCCAGTGGTGCCAGTGCACTCTCTGGACTCACTGCACTGCATCCCCAGTGGTGCCAGTGCACTCTCTGGACTCACTGCACTGTCTCCCCAGTGGTGCAAGTGCACTCTCTGGACTCACTGCACTGCATCCCCAGTGCTGCCAGTGCACTCTCTGGACTCATTGCACTGCATCCCCAGAGGTGCCAGTGCACTCTCTGGACTCACGGCAGTGCATCCCCAGTGGTGCCAGTGCACTCTCTGGACTCACGGCAGTGCATCCCCAGTGGTGCCAGTGCACTCTCTGGACTCACTGCGCTGCATCCCCAGTGGTGCCAGTGCACTCTCTGGACTCACTGCGCTGCATCCCCAGTGCTGCCAGTGCACTCTCTGGACTCACTGCGCTGTATCCCCAGTGGTGCAACTGCACTCTCTGGACTCACTGCACTGCATCCCCAGTGGTGCCAGTGCACTCTCTGGACTCACTGCACTTCATCCCCAGAGGTGCCAGTGCACTCTCTGGACTCACTGCACTGCATCCCCAGAGGTGCCAGTGCACTCTCTGGACTCACTGCAGTGCATCCCAGGTGGTGCCAGTGCACTATCTGGACTCACTGCACTGCATCTCCAGCGGTGCCAGTGTACTCTCTGGACTCACTGTACTGCATCCCCAGTGGTGCCAGTGCACTCTCTGGACTCACTGCAGTGCATCCCCAGTGGTGCCAGTGCACTATCTGGACTCACTGCACTGCATCCCAGGTGGTGCCAGTGCACTATCTGTACTCACTGCACTGCATCCCAGGTGGTGCCAGTGCACTATCTGGACTCACTGCACTGCATCTCCAGCGGTGCCAGTGCACTCTCTGGACTCACTGCACTGCATCCCCAGTGGTGCCAGTGCAGTCTCTGGACTCACTGCACTGCACAACCAGAGGTGCCAGTGCACTCTCTGGACTCACTGCAGTGCATCCCCAGAGGTGCTTGTGCACTCTCTGGACTCACTGCAGTGCATCCCAGGTGGTGCCAGTGCACTATCTGGACTCACTGCACTGCATCTCCAGCGGTGCCAGTGCACTCTCTGGACTCACTGCACTGCATCCCTAGTGGTGCCAGTGGACTCTCTGGACTCACTGCACTTCATCCCCAGTGGTGCCAGTGCACTCTCTGGACTCACTGCACTGCATCCCCAGTGGTGCCAGTGCACTATCTGTACTCACTGCACTGCATCCCAGGTGGTGCCAGTGCACTCTCTGGACTCACTGCACTGCATCCCCACTGGTGCCAGGGTACTCTCTGGACTCACTGCACTGCATCCCCAGTGGTGCCAGTGCACTCTCTGGACTCACTGCACTGCACAACCAGTGGTGCCAGTGCACTCTCTGGACTCACTGCACTGCATCCCCAGTGGTGCCCGTGCACTCTCTGGACTCACTGCACTGCATCCCCAGTGGTGCCAGTGCATTCTCTGGACTCACTGCAGTGTATCCCCTGTGGTGCCAGTGCACTCTCTGGACTCACTGCACTGCACAACCAGTGGTGCCAGTGCACTCTCTGGACTCACTGCACTGCATCCCCAGTGGTGCTAGTGCACTCTCTGGACTCACGGCACTGCATCCCCAGTGGTGCCAGTGCATTCTCTGGACTCACTGCAGTGTATCTCCTGTGGTGCCAGTGCACTCTCTGGACTCACTGCACTGCATCCCCAGTGGTGCCACTGCACTCTCTGGAGTCACTGCACTGCATCTCCAGTGTTGCCAGAGCACTCTCTGGACTCACTGCACTGCATCTCCAGTGTTGCAAGTGCACTCTCTGGACTCACTGCAGTGCATCCCCAGTGGTGCCAGTGCACTCTCTGGACTCACTGCACTGCATCACCAGTGGTGCCAGTGCACTCTCTGTACTCACTGCAGTGCATCCCCAGTGGTGCCAGTGCACTCTCTGGACTCACTGCACTGCATCCCCAGTGGTGCCAGTGCACTCTCTGGACTCACTGCACTGCATCCCCAGTGGTGCCAGTGCCCTCTCTGGACTCACTGCACTGTCTCCCCAGTGGTGACAGTGCACTCTCTGGACTCACTGCACTGCATCCCCAGTGCTGCCAGTGCACTCTCTGGACTCACTGCACTGCATCCCCAGAGGTGCCAGTGCACTCTCTGGACTCACGGCAGTGCATTCCCAGTGGTGCCAGGGCACTCTCTGGACTCACGGCAGTGCATCCCCAGTGGTGCCAGTGCACTCTCTGGACTCACTGCGCTGCATCCCCAGTGGTGCCAGTGCACTCTCTGGACTCACTGCGCTGCATCCCCAGTGGTGCCAGTGCACTCTCTGGACTCACTGCGCTGTATCCCCAGTGGTGCAAATGCACTCTCTGGACTCACTGCACTGCATCCCCAGTGGTGCCAGTGCACTCTCTGGACTCACTGCACTTCATCCCCAGAGGTGCCAGTGCACTCTCTGGACTCACTGCACTGCATCCCCAGAGGTGCCAGTGCACTCTCTGGACTCACTGCAGTGCATCCCAGGTGGTGCCAGTGCACTATCTGGACTCACTGCACTGCATCTCCAGCGGTGCCAGTGTACTCTCTGGACTCACTGCACTGCATCCCCAGTGGTGCCAGTGCACTCTCTGGACTCACGGCACTGCATCCCCAGTGGTGCCAGTGCACTATCTGTACTCACTGCACTGCATCCCAGGTGGTGCCAGTGCACTCTCTGGACTCACTGCACTGCATCTCCAGCGGTGCCAGTGCACTCTTTGGACTCACTGCACTGCATCCCCAGTGGTGCCAGTGCACTCTCTGGACTCACTGCACTGCACAACCAGTGGTGCCAGTGCACTCTCTGGACTCACTGCAGTGCATCCCCAGTGGTGCTTGTGCACTCTCTGGACTCACTGCAGTGCATCCCAGGTGGTGCCAGTGCACTATCTGGACTCACTGCACTGCATTTCCAGCGGTGCCAGTGCACTCTCTGGACTCACTGCACTGCATCCCCTGTGGTGCCAAGGCACTCTCTGGACTCACAGCACTTCATCCCCAGTGGTGCCAGTGCACTCTCTGGACTCACTGCACTGCATCCCCAGTGGTGCCAGTGCACTATCTGTACTCACTGCACTGCATCCCAGGTGGTGCCAGTGCACTCTCTGGACTCACTGCACTGCATCCCCACTGGTGCCAGGGTACTCTCTGGACTCACTGCACTGCATCCCCAGTGGTGCCAGTGCACTCTCTGGACTCACTGCACTGCACAACCAGTGGTGCCAGTGCACTCTCTGGACTCACTGCAGTGCATCCCCAGTGGTGCTTGTGCACTCTCTGGACTCACTGCAGTGCATCCCAGGTGGTGCCAGTGCACTATCTGGACTCACTGCACTGCATTTCCAGCGGTGCCAGTGCACTCTCTGGACTCACTGCACTGCATCCCCAGTGGTGCCAGTGCACTCTCTGGACTCACTGCACTGTCTCCCCAGTGGTGACAGTGCACTCTCTGGACTCACTGCACTGCATCCCCAGTGCTGCCAGTGCACTCTCTGGACTCACTGCACTGCATCCCCAGAGGTGCCAGTGCACTCTCTGGACTCACGGCAGTGCATTCCCAGTGGTGCCAGGGCACTCTCTGGACTCACGGCAGTGCATCCCCAGTGGTGCCAGTGCACTCTCTGGACTCACTGCGCTGCATCCCCAGTGGTGCCAGTGCACTCTCTGGACTCACTGCACTGTCTCCCCAGTGGTGACAGTGCACTCTCTGGACTCACTGCACTGCATCCCCAGTGCTGCCAGTGCACTCTCTGGACTCACTGCACTGCATCCCCAGAGGTGCCAGTGCACTCTCTGGACTCACGGCAGTGCATTCCCAGTGGTGCCAGGGCACTCTCTGGACTCACGGCAGTGCATCCCCAGTGGTGCCAGTGCACTCTCTGGACTCACTGCGCTGCATCCCCAGTGGTGCCAGTGCACTCTCTGGACTCACTGCGCTGCATCCCCAGTGGTGCCAGTGCACTCTCTGGACTCACTGCGCTGTATCCCCAGTGGTGCAAATGCACTCTCTGGACTCACTGCACTGCATCCCCAGTGGTGCCAGTGCACTCTCTGGACTCACTGCACTTCATCCCCAGAGGTGCCAGTGCACTCTCTGGACTCACTGCACTGCATCCCCAGAGGTGCCAGTGCACTCTCTGGACTCACTGCAGTGCATCCCAGGTGGTGCCAGTGCACTATCTGGACTCACTGCACTGCATCTCCAGCGGTGCCAGTGTACTCTCTGGACTCACTGCACTGCATCCCCAGTGGTGCCAGTGCACTCTCTGGACTCACGGCACTGCATCCCCAGTGGTGCCAGTGCACTATCTGTACTCACTGCACTGCATCCCAGGTGGTGCCAGTGCACTCTCTGGACTCACTGCACTGCATCTCCAGCGGTGCCAGTGCACTCTTTGGACTCACTGCACTGCATCCCCAGTGGTGCCAGTGCACTCTCTGGACTCACTGCACTGCACAACCAGTGGTGCCAGTGCACTCTCTGGACTCACTGCAGTGCATCCCCAGTGGTGCTTGTGCACTCTCTGGACTCACTGCAGTGCATCCCAGGTGGTGCCAGTGCACTATCTGGACTCACTGCACTGCATTTCCAGCGGTGCCAGTGCACTCTCTGGACTCACTGCACTGCATCCCCTGTGGTGCCAAGGCACTCTCTGGACTCACAGCACTTCATCCCCAGTGGTGCCAGTGCACTCTCTGGACTCACTGCACTGCATCCCCACTGGTGCCAGGGTACTCTCTGGACTCACTGCACTGCATCCCCAGTGGTGCCAGTGCACTCTCTGGACTCACTGCACTGCACAACCAGTGGTGCCAGTGCACTCTCTGGACTCACTGCACTGCATCCCCAGTGGTGCCCGTGCACTCTCTGGACTCACTGCACTGCATCCCCAGGGGTGCCCGTGCACTCTCTGGACTCACTGCACTGCATCCCCAGTGGTGCCAGTGCACTCTCTGGACTCACTGCACTGCATCCCCAGTGGTGCCAGTGCGCTCTCTTGAGTCACTGCAGTGCATCCCCAGTGGTGCCAGTGCACTCTCTGGACTGACTCCATTGCATCCCCAGTGGTGCCAGTGCATTCTCTGGACTCACTGCAGTGTATCCCCTGTGGTGCCAGTGCACTCTCTGGACTCACTGCACTGCATCACCAGTGGTGCCAGTGCGCTCTCTTGAGTCACTGCAGTGCATCCCCAGTGGTGCCAGTGCACTCTCTGGACTCACTCCATTGCATCCCCAGTGGTGCCAGTGCACTCTCTGGACTCACTGCAGTGTATCCCCAGTGGTGCCAGTGCACTCTCTGGACTCACTGCAGTGCATCCCCAGTGGTGCCAGTGCACTCTCTGGACTCACTGCACTGCATCCCCAGTGGTGACAGTGCACTCTCTGGACTCACTAGCACTGCATCCCCAGTGGTGCCAGTGCACTCTCTGGACTCACTGTAGTGCATCCCCAGTGGTGCCAGTGTACTCTCTGGACTCACCGGGGTGCATCCCCAGTGGTGCCAGTGCACTCTCTGGACTCACTGCACTTCATCCCCAGTGGTGCCAGTGCACTCTCTGGACTCACTGCACTGCATCCCCAGTGGTGCCAGGTCACACTCTGGACTCACTGCACTGCATCCCCAGTGGTGCCAGTGCACTCTCTGGACTCACTGCACTGCATCCCCAGTGGTGCCAGTGCACTCTCTGGACTCACTGTAGTGCATCCCCAGTGGTGCCAGTGGACTCTCTGGACTCACGGCACTGCATCCCCAGTGGTGCCAGTGCACTCTCTGGACTCACTGCACTTCATCCCCAGAGGTGCCAGTGCACTCTCTGGACTCACTGCACTGCATCCCCAGAGGTGCCAGTGCACTCTCTGGACTCACTGCAGTGCATCCCAGGTGGTGCCAGTGCACTATCTGGACTCACTGCACTGCATCTCCAGCGGTGCCAGTGTACTCTCTGGACTCACTGCACTGCATCCCCAGTGGTGCCAGTGCACTCTCTGGACTCATGGCACTGCATCCCCAGTGGTGCCAGTGCACTATCTGTACTCACTGCACTGCATCCCAGGTGGTGCCAGTGCACTCTCTGGACTCACTGCACTGCATCCCCAGTGGTGCCAGTGCACTCTCTGGACTCACTGCACTGCACAACCAGTGGTGCCAGTGCACTCTCTGGACTCACTGCAGTGCATCCCCAGTGGTGCTTGTGCACTCTCTGGACTCACTGCAGTGCATCCCAGGTGGTGCCAGTGCACTATCTGGACTCACTGCACTGCATTTCCAGCGGTGCCAGTGCACTCTCTGGACTCACTGCACTGCATCCCCTGTGGTGCCAAGGCACTCTCTGGACTCACAGCACTTCATCCCCAGTGGTGCCAGTGCACTCTCTGGACTCACTGCACTGCATCCCCAGTGGTGCCAGTGCACTATCTGTACTCACTGCACTGCATCCCAGGTGGTGCCAGTGCACTCTCTGGACTCACTGCACTGCATCCCCACTGGTGCCAGGGTACTCTCTGGACTCACTGCGCTGCATCCCCAGTGGTGCCAGTGCACTCTCTGGACTCACTGCACTGCACAACCAGTGGTGCCAGTGCACTCTCTGGACTCACTGCACTGCATCCCCAGTGGTGCCCGTGCACTCTCTGGACTCACTGCACTGCATCCCCAGGGGTGCCCGTGCACTCTCTGGACTCACTGCACTGCATCCCCAGTGGTGCCAGTGCACTCTCTGGACTCACTGCACTGCATCCCCAGTGGTGCCAGTGCGCTCTCTTGAGTCACTGCAGTGCATCCCCAGTGGTGCCAGTGCACTCTCTGGACTCACTCCATTGCATCCCCAGTGGTGCCAGTGCATTCTCTGGACTCACTGCAGTGTATCCCCTGTGGTGCCATTGCACTCTCTGGACTCACTGCACTGCATCACCAGTGGTGCCAGTGCGCTCTCTTGAGTCACTGCAGTGCATCCCCAGTGGTGCCAGTGCACTCTCTGGACTCACTCCATTGCATCCCCAGTGGTGCCAGTGCACTCTCTGGACTCACTGCAGTGTATCCCCAGTGGTGCCAGTGCACTCTCTGGACTCACTGCAGTGCATCCCCAGTGGTGCCAGTGCACTCTCTGGACTCACTGCACTGCATCCCCAGTGGTGACAGTGCACTCTCTGGACTCACTAGCACTGCATCCCCAGTGGTGCCAGTGCACTCTCTGGACTCACTGTAGTGCATCCCCAGTGGTGCCAGGGTACTCTCTGGACTCACCGGGGTGCATCCCCAGTGGTGCCAGTGCACTCTCTGGACTCACTGCACTTCATCCCCAGTGGTGCCAGTGCACTCTCTGGACTCACTGCACTGCATCCCCAGTGGTGCCAGGTCACACTCTGGACTCACTGCACTGCATCCCCAGTGGTGCCAGTGCACTCTCTGGACTCACTGCACTGCATCCCCAGTGGTGCCAGTGCACTCTCTGGACTCACTGTAGTGCATCCCCAGTGGTGCCAGTGGACTCTCTGGACTCACGGCACTGCATCCCCAGTGGTGCCAGTGCACTCTCTGGACTCACGGCACTGCATCCCCAGTGGTGCCAGTGGACTCTCTGGACTCACGGCACTGCATCCCCAGTGGTGCCAGTGCACTCTCTGGACTCACTGTAGTGCATCCCCAGTTTTGCCAGTGCACTCTCTGGACTCACCAGGGTGCATCCCCTGTGGTGCCAGTGCACTCTCTGGACTCACTGCACTTCATCCCCAGTGGTGCCACTGCACTCTCTGGACTCACTGCACTGCATCCCCAGTGGTGCCAGGTCACTCTCTAGACTCACTGCACTGCATCCCCAGTGGTGCCAGTGCACTCTCTGGACTCACTGCACTGCATCCCCAGTGGTGCCAGTGCACTCTCTGAACTCACTGCAGTGCATCCCCAGTGGTGCCAGTGCACTCTCTGGACTCACTGCACTGCATCCCCAGTGGTGCCAGTGCACTCTCTGGACTCACTGCACTGCATCCCCAGTGGTGACAGTGCACTCTCTGGACTCACTGCACTGTCTCCCCAGTGGTGCAAGTGCACTCTCTGGACTCACTGCACTGCATCCCCAGTGCTGCCAGTGCACTCTCTGGACTCATTGCACTGCATCCCCAGAGGTGCCAGTGCACTCTCTGGACTCACGGCAGTGCATCCCCAGTGGTGCCAGTGCACTCTCTGGACTCACGGCAGTGCATCCCCAGTGGTGCCAGTGCACTCTCTGGACTCACTGCGCTGCATCCCCAGTGGTGCCAGTGCACTCTCTGGACTCACTGCGCTGCATCCCCAGTGCTGCCAGTGCACTCTCTGGACTCACTGCGCTGTATCCCCAGTGGTGCAACTGCACTCTCTGGACTCACTGCACTGCATCCCCAGTGGTGCCAGTGCACTCTCTGGACTCACTGCACTTCATCCCCAGAGGTGCCAGTGCACTCTCTGGACTCACTGCACTGCATCCCCAGAGGTGCCAGTGCACTCTCTGGACTCACTGCAGTGCATCCCAGGTGGTGCCAGTGCACTATCTGGACTCACTGCACTGCATCTCCAGCGGTGCCAGTGTACTCTCTGGACTCACTGTACTGCATCCCCAGTGGTGCCAGTGCACTCTCTGGACTCACTGCAGTGCATCCCCAGTGGTGCCAGTGCACTATCTGGACTCACTGCACTGCATCCCAGGTGGTGCCAGTGCACTATCTGTACTCACTGCACTGCATCCCAGGTGGTGCCAGTGCACTATCTGGACTCACTGCACTGCATCTCCAGCGGTGCCAGTGCACTCTCTGGACTCACTGCACTGCATCCCCAGTGGTGCCAGTGCAGTCTCTGGACTCACTGCACTGCACAACCAGAGGTGCCAGTGCACTCTCTGGACTCACTGCAGTGCATCCCCAGAGGTGCTTGTGCACTCTCTGGACTCACTGCAGTGCATCCCAGGTGGTGCCAGTGCACTATCTGGACTCACTGCACTGCATCTCCAGCGGTGCCAGTGCACTCTCTGGACTCACTGCACTGCATCCCTAGTGGTGCCAGTGGACTCTCTGGACTCACTGCACTTCATCCCCAGTGGTGCCAGTGCACTCTCTGGACTCACTGCACTGCATCCCCAGTGGTGCCAGTGCACTATCTGTACTCACTGCACTGCATCCCAGGTGGTGCCAGTGCACTCTCTGGACTCACTGCACTGCATCCCCACTGGTGCCAGGGTACTCTCTGGACTCACTGCACTGCATCCCCAGTGGTGCCAGTGCACTCTCTGGACTCACTGCACTGCACAACCAGTGGTGCCAGTGCACTCTCTGCACTCACTGCACTGCATCCCCAGTGGTGCCCGTGCACTCTCTGGACTCACTGCACTGCATCCCCAGTGGTGCCAGTGCATTCTCTGGACTCACTGCAGTGTATCCCCTGTGGTGCCAGTGCACTCTCTGGACTCACTGCACTGCACAACCAGTGGTGCCAGTGCACTCTCTGGACTCACTGCACTGCATCCCCAGTGGTGCTAGTGCACTCTCTGGACTCACGGCACTGCATCCCCAGTGGTGCCAGTGCATTCTCTGGACTCACTGCAGTGTATCCCCTGTGGTGCCAGTGCACTCTCTGGACTCACTGCACTGCATCCCCAGTGGTGCCACTGCACTCTCTGGAGTCACTGCACTGCATCTCCAGTGTTGCCAGAGCACTCTCTGGACTCACTGCACTGCATCTCCAGTGTTGCAAGTGCACTCTCTGGACTCACTGCAGTGCATCCCCAGTGGTGCCAGTGCACTCTCTGGACTCACTGCACTGCATCACCAGTGGTGCCAGTGCACTCTCTGTACTCACTGCAGTGCATCCCCAGTGGTGCCAGTGCACTCTCTGGACTCACTGCACTGCATCCCCAGTGGTGCCAGTGCACTCTCTGGACTCACTGCACTGCATCCCCAGTGGTGCCAGTGCACTCTCTGGACTCACTGCACTGTCTCCCCAGTGGTGACAGTGCACTCTCTGGACTCACTGCACTGCATCCCCAGTGCTGCCAGTGCACTCTCTGGACTCACTGCACTGCATCCCCAGAGGTGCCAGTGCACTCTCTGGACTCACGGCAGTGCATTCCCAGTGGTGCCAGGGCACTCTCTGGACTCACGGCAGTGCATCCCCAGTGGTGCCAGTGCACTCTCTGGACTCACTGCGCTGCATCCCCAGTGGTGCCAGTGCACTCTCTGGACTCACTGCGCTGCATCCCCAGTGGTGCCAGTGCACTCTCTGGACTCACTGCGCTGTATCCCCAGTGGTGCAAATGCACTCTCTGGACTCACTGCACTGCATCCCCAGTGGTGCCAGTGCACTCTCTGGACTCACTGCACTTCATCCCCAGAGGTGCCAGTGCACTCTCTGGACTCACTGCACTGCATCCCCAGAGGTGCCAGTGCACTCTCTGGACTCACTGCAGTGCATCCCAGGTGGTGCCAGTGCACTATCTGGACTCACTGCACTGCATCTCCAGCGGTGCCAGTGTACTCTCTGGACTCACTGCACTGCATCCCCAGTGGTGCCAGTGCACTCTCTGGACTCACGGCACTGCATCCCCAGTGGTGCCAGTGCACTATCTGTACTCACTGCACTGCATCCCAGGTGGTGCCAGTGCACTCTCTGGACTCACTGCACTGCATCTCCAGCGGTGCCAGTGCACTCTCTGGACTCACTGCACTGCATCCCCAGTGGTGCCAGTGCACTCTCTGGACTCACTGCACTGCACAACCAGTGGTGCCAGTGCACTCTCTGGACTCACTGCAGTGCATCCCCAGTGGTGCTTGTGCACTCTCTGGACTCACTGCAGTGCATCCCAGGTGGTGCCAGTGCACTATCTGGACTCACTGCACTGCATTTCCAGCGGTGCCAGTGCACTCTCTGGACTCACTGCACTGCATCCCCAGTGGTGCCAGTGCACTCTCTGGACTCACTGCACTGTCTCCCCAGTGGTGACAGTGCACTCTCTGGACTCACTGCACTGCATCCCCAGTGCTGCCAGTGCACTCTCTGGACTCACTGCACTGCATCCCCAGAGGTGCCAGTGCACTCTCTGGACTCACGGCAGTGCATTCCCAGTGGTGCCAGGGCACTCTCTGGACTCACGGCAGTGCATCCCCAGTGGTGCCAGTGCACTCTCTGGACTCACAGCGCTGCATCCCCAGTGGTGCCAGTGCACTCTCTGGACTCACTGCACTGTCTCCCCAGTGGTGACAGTGCACTCTCTGGACTCACTGCACTGCATCCCCAGTGCTGCCAGTGCACTCTCTGGACTCACTGCACTGCATCCCCAGAGGTGCCAGTGCACTCTCTGGACTCACGGCAGTGCATTCCCAGTGGTGCCAGGGCACTCTCTGGACTCACGGCAGTGCATCCCCAGTGGTGCCAGTGCACTCTCTGGACTCACTGCGCTGCATCCCCAGTGGTGCCAGTGCACTCTCTGGACTCACTGCGCTGCATCCCCAGTGGTGCCAGTGCACTCTCTGGACTCACTGCGCTGTATCCCCAGTGGTGCAAATGCACTCTCTGGACTCACTGCACTGCATCCCCAGTGGTGCCAGTGCACTCTCTGGACTCACTGCACTTCATCCCCAGAGGTGCCAGTGCACTCTCTGGACTCACTGCACTGCATCCCCAGAGGTGCCAGTGCACTCTCTGGACTCACTGCAGTGCATCCCAGGTGGTGCCAGTGCACTATCTGGACTCACTGCACTGCATCTCCAGCGGTGCCAGTGTACTCTCTGGACTCACTGCACTGCATCCCCAGTGGTGCCAGTGCACTCTCTGGACTCACGGCACTGCATCCCCAGTGGTGCCAGTGCACTATCTGTACTCACTGCACTGCATCCCAGGTGGTGCCAGTGCACTCTCTGGACTCACTGCACTGCATCTCCAGCGGTGCCAGTGCACTCTTTGGACTCACTGCACTGCATCCCCAGTGGTGCCAGTGCACTCTCTGGACTCACTGCACTGCACAACCAGTGGTGCCAGTGCACTCTCTGGACTCACTGCAGTGCATCCCCAGTGGTGCTTGTGCACTCTCTGGACTCACTGCAGTGCATCCCAGGTGGTGCCAGTGCACTATCTGGACTCACTGCACTGCATTTCCAGCGGTGCCAGTGCACTCTCTGGACTCACTGCACTGCATCCCCTGTGGTGCCAAGGCACTCTCTGGACTCACAGCACTTCATCCCCAGTGGTGCCAGTGCACTCTCTGGACTCACTGCACTGCATCCCCAGTGGTGCCAGTGCACTATCTGTACTCACTGCACTGCATCCCAGGTGGTGCCAGTGCACTCTCTGGACTCACTGCACTGCATCCCCACTGGTGCCAGGGTACTCTCTGGACTCACTGCACTGCATCCCCAGTGGTGCCAGTGCACTCTCTGGACTCACTGCACTGCACAACCAGTGGTGCCAGTGCACTCTCTGGACTCACTGCACTGCATCCCCAGTGGTGCCCGTGCACTCTCTGGACTCACTGCACTGCATCCCCAGGGGTGCCCGTGCACTCTCTGGACTCACTGCACTGCATCCCCAGTGGTGCCAGTGCACTCTCTGGACTCACTGCACTGCATCCCCAGTGGTGCCAGTGCGCTCTCTTGAGTCACTGCAGTGCATCCCCAGTGGTGCCAGTGCACTCTCTGGACTGACTCCATTGCATCCCCAGTGGTGCCAGTGCATTCTCTGGACTCACTGCAGTGTATCCCCTGTGGTGCCAGTGCACTCTCTGGACTCACTGCACTGCATCACCAGTGGTGCCAGTGCGCTCTCTTGAGTCACTGCAGTGCATCCCCAGTGGTGCCAGTGCACTCTCTGGACTCACTCCATTGCATCCCCAGTGGTGCCAGTGCACTCTCTGGACTCACTGCAGTGTATCCCCAGTGGTGCCAGTGCACTCTCTGGACTCACTGCAGTGCATCCCCAGTGGTGCCAGTGCACTCTCTGGACTCACTGCACTGCATCCCCAGTGGTGACAGTGCACTCTCTGGACTCACTAGCACTGCATCCCCAGTGGTGCCAGTGCACTCTCTGGACTCACTGTAGTGCATCCCCAGTGGTGCCAGTGTACTCTCTGGACTCACCGGGGTGCATCCCCTGTGGTGCCAGTGCACTCTCTGGACTCACTGCACTTCATCCCCAGTGGTGCCAGTGCACTCTCTGGACTCACTGCACTGCATCCCCAGTGGTGCCAGGTCACACTCTGGACTCACTGCACTGCATCCCCAGTGGTGCCAGTGCACTCTCTGGACTCACTGCACTGCATCCCCAGTGGTGCCAGTGCACTCTCTGGACTCACTGTAGTGCATCCCCAGTGGTGCCAGTGGACTCTCTGGACTCACGGCACTGCATCCCCAGTGGTGCCAGTGCACTCTCTGGACTCACTGCACTTCATCCCCAGAGGTGCCAGTGCACTCTCTGGACTCACTGCACTGCATCCCCAGAGGTGCCAGTGCACTCTCTGGACTCACTGCAGTGCATCCCAGGTGGTGCCAGTGCACTATCTGGACTCACTGCACTGCATCTCCAGCGGTGCCAGTGTACTCTCTGGACTCACTGCACTGCATCCCCAGTGGTGCCAGTGCACTCTCTGGACTCACGGCACTGCATCCCCAGTGGTGCCAGTGCACTATCTGTACTCACTGCACTGCATCCCAGGTGGTGCCAGTGCACTCTCTGGACTCACTGCACTGCATCCCCAGTGGTGCCAGTGCACTCTCTGGACTCACTGCACTGCACAACCAGTGGTGCCAGTGCACTCTCTGGACTCACTGCAGTGCATCCCCAGTGGTGCTTGTGCACTCTCTGGACTCACTGCAGTGCATCCCAGGTGGTGCCAGTGCACTATCTGGACTCACTGCACTGCATTTCCAGCGGTGCCAGTGCACTCTCTGGACTCACTGCACTGCATCCCCTGTGGTGCCAAGGCACTCTCTGGACTCACAGCACTTCATCCCCAGTGGTGCCAGTGCACTCTCTGGACTCACTGCACTGCATCCCCAGTGGTGCCAGTGCACTATCTGTACTCACTGCACTGCATCCCAGGTGGTGCCAGTGCACTCTCTGGACTCACTGCACTGCATCCCCACTGGTGCCAGGGTACTCTCTGGACTCACTGCGCTGCATCCCCAGTGGTGCCAGTGCACTCTCTGGACTCACTGCACTGCACAACCAGTGGTGCCAGTGCACTCTCTGGACTCACTGCACTGCATCCCCAGTGGTGCCCGTGCACTCTCTGGACTCACTGCACTGCATCCCCAGGGGTGCCCGTGCACTCTCTGGACTCACTGCACTGCATCCCCAGTGGTGCCAGTGCACTCTCTGGACTCACTGCACTGCATCCCCAGTGGTGCCAGTGCGCTCTCTTGAGTCACTGCAGTGCATCCCCAGTGGTGCCAGTGCACTCTCTGGACTCACTCCATTGCATCCCCAGTGGTGCCAGTGCATTCTCTGGACTCACTGCAGTGTATCCCCTGTCATGCCAGTGCACTCTCTGGACTCACTGCACTGCATCACCAGTGGTGCCAGTGCGCTCTCTTGAGTCACTGCAGTGCATCCCCAGTGGTGCCAGTGCACTCTCTGGACTCACTCCATTGCATCCCCAGTGGTGCCAGTGCACTCTCTGGACTCACTGCAGTGTATCCCCAGTGGTGCCAGTGCACTCTCTGGACTCACTGCAGTGCATCCCCAGTGGTGCCAGTGCACTCTCTGGACTCACTGCACTGCATCCCCAGTGGTGACAGTGCACTCTCTGGACTCACTAGCACTGCATCCCCAGTGGTGCCAGTGCACTCTCTGGACTCACTGTAGTGCATCCCCAGTGGTGCCAGTGTACTCTCTGGACTCACCGGGGTGCATCCCCAGTGGTGCCAGTGCACTCTCTGGACTCACTGCACTTCATCCCCAGTGGTGCCAGTGCACTCTCTGGACTCACTGCACTGCATCCCCAGTGGTGCCAGGTCACACTCTGGACTCACTGCACTGCATCCCCAGTGGTGCCAGTGCACTCTCTGGACTCACTGCACTGCATCCCCAGTGGTGCCAGTGCACTCTCTGGACTCACTGTAGTGCATCCCCAGTGGTGCCAGTGGACTCTCTGGACTCACGGCACTGCATCCCCAGTGGTGCCAGTGCACTCTCTGGACTCACGGCACTGCATCCCCAGTGGTGCCAGTGGACTCTCTGGACTCACGGCACTGCATCCCCAGTGGTGCCAGTGCACTCTCTGGACTCACTGCACTGCATCCCCAGTGGTGCCAGTGCACTCTCTGGACTCACTGCACTGCATCCCCTGTGGTGCCAGTGCACACTGTGGACTCACGGTACTGCATCCCCAGTGGTGCCAGTGCACTCTCTGGACTGACGGAACTGCATCCCCATTGGTGCCAGTGAACTCTCTGGACTCACTGCACTGCATCCCCACTAGTGCCAGGATACTCTCTGGACTCACTTCACTGCATCCCCAGTGGTGCCAGTGCACTCTCTGGATCACTGCACTGCATCCCCGGTGGTGCCAGTGAACTCTCTGGACTCACTGCAGTGCATCGCCACTGGTGCCAGGGTACTCTCTGGACTCACTGCACTGCATCCCCAGTGGTGCCAGGGCACTCTCTGGACTCACTGCACTGCATCCCCAGTGGTGCCAGTGCACTCTCTGGACTCACTGCAGTGCATCCCCAGTGGTGCCAGTGCACTCTCTGGACTCTCTGCAGTGTATCCCCAGTGGTGCCAGTGCACTCTCTGGACTCACTGCACTGCATCCCCGGTGGAGCCAGTGCACTCTCTGGACTCACGGCACTGCATCCCCAGTGTTGCCAGTGCACTCTCTGGACTCACTGCACTTCATCCCCAGTGGTGCCAGTGCACTCTCTGGACTCACTGCACTGCATCCCCAGTGGTGGCAGTGCACACTCTGGACTCACGGCACTGCATCCCCAGTGGTGCTAGTGCACTCTCTGGACTCACGGCACTGCATCCCCAGTGGTGCCAGTGCACTCTCTGGACTCACTGTAGTGCATCCCCAGTTTTGCCAGTGCACTCTCTGGACTCACCAGGGTGCATCCCCTGTGGTGCCAGTGCACTCTCTGGACTCACTGCACTTCATCCCCAGTGGTGCCAGCGCACTCTCTGGACTCACTGCACTGCATCCCCAGTGGTGCCACATAACTCTCTGGACTCACGGCACTGCATCCCCAGTGGTGCCAGTGCACTCTCTGGACTCACTGCACTGCATCCCCAGTGGTGCCAGTGCACTCTCTGGACTCACTGCACTCCATTTCCAGTGGTGCCAGTGCACTCTCTGGACTCACTGCACTGCATCCCCAGTGGTTCCAGTGCACTCTCTGGACTCACTGCACTCCATTTCCAGTGGTGCCAGTGCACTCTCTGAACTCACTGCAGTGCATCCCCAGTGGTGCCAGTGCACTCTCTGGACTCACGGCACTGCATCCCCAGTGGTGCCAGTGCACTCTCTGGACTCATTGCAGTGCATCCCCGGTGGTGCCAGTGCACACTCTGGACTCACTGCAGTGCATCCCCAGTGGTGCCAGTGCACTCTCTGGACTCACTGCACTGCATCCCCAGTGGTGCCAGTTCCCTCTCTGGACTCACTGCACTGCATCCCCAGTGGTGCCACTGCACTCTCTGGAGTCACTGCACTGCATCTCCAGTGTTGCCAGAGCACTCTCTGGACTCACTGCACTGCATCTCCAGTGTTGCAAGTGCACTCTCTGGACTCACTGCAGTGCATCCCCAGTGGTGCCAGTGCACTCTCTGGACTCACTGGACTGCATCACCAGTGGTGCCAGTGCACTCTCTGGACTCACTGCACTGCACAACCAGTGGTGCCAGTGCACTCTCTGGACTCACTGCACTGCATCCCCAGTGGTGCCCGTGCACTCTCTGGACTCACTGCACTGCATCCCCAGGGGTGCCCGTGCACTCTCTGGACTCACTGCACTGCATCCCCAGTGGTGCCAGTGCACTCTCTGGACTCACTGCACTGCATCCCCAGTGGTGCCAGTGCGCTCTCTTGAGTCACTGCAGTGCATCCCCAGTGGTGCCAGTGCACTCTCTGGACTCACTCCATTGCATCCCCAGTGGTGCCAGTGCATTCTCTGGACTCACTGCAGTGTATCCCCTGTGGTGCCAGTGCACTCTCTGGACTCACTGCACTGCATCACCAGTGGTGCCAGTGCGCTCTCTTGAGTCACTGCAGTGCATCCCCAGTGGTGCCAGTGCACTCTCTGGACTCACTCCATTGCATCCCCAGTGGTGCCAGTGCACTCTCTGGACTCACTGCAGT
The DNA here is from genome assembly GCF_964211835.1 of Anser anser. Lineage (NCBI taxonomy): Eukaryota > Metazoa > Chordata > Aves > Anseriformes > Anatidae > Anser > Anser anser. The sequence goes on along the minus strand of NW_028153568.1, from coordinate 371,553 downwards.
GTATCCCCAGTGGTGCCAGTGCACTCTCTGGACTCACTGCACTGCATCCCCAGTGGTGCCAGTGCACTCTCTGGACTCACTGCACTGCATCCCCAGTGGTGACAGTGCACTCTCTGGACTCACTAGCACTGCATCCCCAGTGGTGCCAGTGCACTCTCTGGACTCACTGTAGTGCATCCCCAGTGGTGCCAGTGTACTCTCTGGACTCACCGGGGTGCATCCCCAGTGGTGCCAGTGCACTCTCTGGACTCACTGCACTTCATCCCCAGTGGTGCCAGTGCACTCTCTGGACTCACTGCACTGCATCCCCAGTGGTGCCAGGTCACACTCTGGACTCACTGCACTGCATCCCCAGTGGTGCCAGTGCACTCTCTGGACTCACTGCACTGCATCCCCAGTGGTGCCAGTGCACTCTCTGGACTCACTGTAGTGCATCCCCAGTGGTGCCAGTGGACTCTCTGGACTCACGGCACTGCATCCCCAGTGGTGCCAGTGCACTCTCTGGACTCACGGCACTGCATCCCCAGTGGTGCCAGTGGACTCTCTGGACTCACGGCACTGCATCCCCAGTGGTGCCAGTGCACTCTCTGGACTCACTGCACTGCATCCCCAGTGGTGCCAGTGCACTCTCTGGACTCACTGCACTGCATCCCCTGTGGTGCCAGTGCACACTGTGGACTCACGGTACTGCATCCCCAGTGGTGCCAGTGCACTCTCTGGACTGACGGAACTGCATCCCCATTGGTGCCAGTGAACTCTCTGGACTCACTGCACTGCATCCCCACTAGTGCCAGGATACTCTCTGGACTCACTTCACTGCATCCCCAGTGGTGCCAGTGCACTCTCTGGATCACTGCACTGCATCCCCGGTGGTGCCAGTGAACTCTCTGGACTCACTGCAGTGCATCGCCACTGGTGCCAGGGTACTCTCTGGACTCACTGCACTGCATCCCCAGTGGTGCCAGGGCACTCTCTGGACTCACTGCACTGCATCCCCAGTGGTGCCAGTGCACTCTCTGGACTCACTGCAGTGCATCCCCAGTGGTGCCAGTGCACTCTCTGGACTCTCTGCAGTGTATCCCCAGTGGTGCCAGTGCACTCTCTGGACTCACTGCACTGCATCCCCGGTGGAGCCAGTGCACTCTCTGGACTCACGGCACTGCATCCCCAGTGTTGCCAGTGCACTCTCTGGACTCACTGCACTTCATCCCCAGTGGTGCCAGTGCACTCTCTGGACTCACTGCACTGCATCCCCAGTGGTGGCAGTGCACACTCTGGACTCACGGCACTGCATCCCCAGTGGTGCTAGTGCACTCTCTGGACTCACGGCACTGCATCCCCAGTGGTGCCAGTGCACTCTCTGGACTCACTGTAGTGCATCCCCAGTTTTGCCAGTGCACTCTCTGGACTCACTGCACTGCATCCCCTGTGGTGCCAGTGCACACTGTGGACTCACGGTACTGCATCCCCAGTGGTGCCAGTGCACTCTCTGGACTGACGGAACTGCATCCCCATTGGTGCCAGTGAACTCTCTGGACTCACTGCACTGCATCCCCACTAGTGCCAGGATACTCTCTGGACTCACTTCACTGCATCCCCAGTGGTGCCAGTGCACTCTCTGGATCACTGCACTGCATCCCCGGTGGTGCCAGTGAACTCTCTGGACTCACTGCAGTGCATCGCCACTGGTGCCAGGGTACTCTCTGGACTCACTGCACTGCATCCCCAGTGGTGCCAGGGCACTCTCTGGACTCACTGCACTGCATCCCCAGTGGTGCCAGTGCACTCTCTGGACTCACTGCACTGCATCCCCAGTGGTGCCAGTGCACTCTCTGGACTCTCTGCAGTGTATCCCCAGTGGTGCCAGTGCACTCTCTGGACTCACTGCACTGCATCCCCGGTGGAGCCAGTGCACTCTCTGGACTCACGGCACTGCATCCCCAGTGTTGCCAGTGCACTCTCTGGACTCACTGCACTTCATCCCCAGTGGTGCCAGTGCACTCTCTGGACTCACTGCACTGCATCCCCAGTGGTGGCAGTGCACACTCTGGACTCACGGCACTGCATCCCCAGTGGTGCTAGTGCACTCTCTGGACTCACGGCACTGCATCCCCAGTGGTGCCAGTGCACTCTCTGGACTCACTGTAGTGCATCCCCAGTTTTGCCAGTGCACTCTCTGGACTCACCAGGGTGCATCCCCTGTGGTGCCAGTGCACTCTCTGGACTCACTGCACTTCATCCCCAGTGGTGCCACTGCACTCTCTGGACTCACTGCACTGCATCCCCAGTGGTGCCACATCACTCTCTGGACTCACTGCACTGCATCCCCAGTGGTGCCAGTGCACTCTCTGGACTCACTGCACTGCATCCCCAGTGGTGCCAGTGCACTCTCTGGACTCACTGCACTCCATTTCCAGTGGTGCCAGTGCACTCTCTGGACTCACTGCACTGCATCCCCAGTGGTTCCAGTGCACTCTCTGGACTCACTGCACTCCATTTCCACTGGTGCCAGTGCACTCTCTGGACTCACGGCACTGCATCCCCAGTGGTGCCAGTGCACTCTCTGGACTCATTGCAGTGCATCCCCGGTGGTGCCAGTGCACACTCTGGACTCACTGCAGTGCATCCCCAGTGGTGCCAGTGCACTCTCTGGACTCACTGCACTGCATCCCCAGTGGTGCCAGTGCCCTCTCTGGACTCACTGCACTGCATCCCCAGTGGTGCCACTGCACTCTCTGGAGTCACTGCACTGCATCTCCAGTGTTGCCAGAGCACTCTCTGGACTCAGTGCACTGCATCTCCAGTGTTGCAAGTGCACTCTCTGGACTCACTGCAGTGCATCCCCAGTGGTGCCAGTGCACTCTCTGGACTCACTGGACTGCATCACCAGTGGTGCCAGTGCACTCTCTGGACTCACTGCAGTGCATCCCCAGTGGTGCCAGTGCACTCTCTGGACTCTCTGCAGTGCATCCCCAGTGGTGCCAGTGCACTCTCTGGACTCACTGCACTGCATCCCCAGTGGTGCCAGTGCACTCTCTGGAATCACTGCACTGCATCCCCAGTGGTGCCAGTGCACTCTCTGGACTCACTGCGGTGCATCCCCAGTGGTGCCAAGGCACTCTCTGGACTCCCTGTAGTGCATCACTCGTGGTGCCAGTGCACTCTCTGGACTCACTGCACTGCATCCCCAGTGGCGCCAGGGCACTCTCTGGACTCACTGCACTGCATCCCCAGTGGTGCCAGTGCACTCTCTGGACTCACTGCAGTGCATCCCCAGTGCTGCCAGTGCAATCTTTGGACTCATTGTACTGAATTCCCTGTGGTGCCAGTGCACTCTCTGGACTCACAGCACTGCATCCCCAGTGGTGCCAGTGAACTCTCTGGACTCACTGCACTTCATCCCCAGTGGTGCCAGTGCACTCTCTGGACTCACTGCACTGCATCCCCAGTGGTGCCAGGTCACACTCTGGACTCACTGCACTGCATCCCCAGTGGTGCCAGTGCACTCTCTGGACTCACTGCACTGCATCCCCAGTGGTGCCAGTGCACTCTCTGGACTCACGGCACTGCATTCCCAGTGGTGCCAGTGCACTCTCTGGACTCACTGCACTGCATCCCCAGTGGTGCCAGTGCACTCTCTGGACTCACTGCACTGCATCCCCAGTGGTGCCAGTGCACTCTCTGGACTCACTGTAGTGCATCACTCGTGGTGCCAGTGCACTCTCTGGACTCACTGCACTGCATCCCCAGTGGTGCCAGTGCACTCTCTGGACTCACTGCACTGCATCCCCAGTGGTGCCAGTGAACTCTCTGGACTCACTGCACTGCATCCCCACTGGTGCCAGGGTACTCTCTGGACTCACTGCACTGCATCCCCAGTGGTGCCAGGGCACTCTCTCGACTCACTGCACTGCATCCCCAGTGGTGCCAGGGCACTCTCTGGACTCACTGCACTGCATCCCCAGTGGTGCCAGTGCACTCTCTGGACTCACTGCAGTGCATCTCCAGTGGTGCCAGTGCACTCTCTGGACTCACTGCACTGCATCCCCAGTGGTGCCAGGGTACTCTCTGGACTCACGGCACTGCATCCCCAGTGGTGCCAAGGCACTCTCTGGACTCACTGCACTTCATTGCCATTGGTGCCAGTGCACTCTCTGGACTCATTGCAGTGCATCCCCAGTGGTGCCAGTGCACTCTCTGGACTCACTGGAGTGCATCCCCAGTGGTGCCAGTGCACTCTCTGGACTCACTGCACTGCATCCCCAGTGGTGCCAGTGCACTCTCTGAACTCACTGAACTGCATCCCCAGTGGTGCCAGTGCACTCTCTGGACTCACTGCACTGCATCCCCAGTGGCGCCAGGGCACTCTCTGAACTCACTGCACTGCATCCCCAGTGCTGCCAGTGCACTCTTTGGACTCATTGTACTGAATTCCCGGTGGTGCCAGTGCACTCTCTGGACTCACAGCACTGCATCCCCAGTGGTGCCAGTGAACTCTCTGGACTCACTGCACTTCATCCCCAGTGGTGCCAGTGCACTCTCTGGACTCACTGCACTGCATCCCCAGTGGTGCCAGGGCACTCTCTGGACTCACTGCACTGCATCCCCAGTGGTGCCAGTGAACTCTCTGGACTCACTGCACTGCATCCCCACTGGTGCCAGGGTACTCTCTGGACTCACTGCACTGCATCCCCAGTGGTGCCAGGGCACTCTCTGGACTCACTGCACTGCATCCCCAGTGGTGCCAGGGCACTCTCTGGACTCACTGCACTGCATCCCCAGTGGTGCCAGTGCACTCTCTGGACTCACTGCAGTGCATCTCCAGTGGTGCCAGTGCACTATCTGGACTCTCTGCACTGTATCCCCAGTGGTGCCAGTGCACTCTCTGGACTCACTGCACTGCATCCCCAGTGGTGCCAGTGCACTCTCTGGACTCACCGCACTGCATCCCCAGTGGTGCCTGTGTATTCTCTGAACTCACTGCACTGCATCCCCAGTGGTGCCAGGGCACTCTCTGGACTCACTGCAGTGCATCCCCAGTGTTGCCAGTGCACTCTCTGGACTCACTGCACTGCATCCCCAGTGCTGCCAGTGTACTCTTTGGACTCACTGCACTGAATTCCCGGTAGTGCCAGTGCACTCTCTGGACTCACAGCACTGCATCCCCAGTGGTGCCAGTGAACTCTCTGGACTCACTGCACTGCATCCCCACTGGTGCCAGGGTACTCTCTGGACTCACTGCACTGCATCCCCAGTGGTGGCAGTGCACACTCTGGACTCACGGCACTGCATCCCCTGTGGTGCTAGTGCACTCTCTGGACTCACGGCACTGCATCCCCAGTGGTGCCAGTGCACTCTCTGGACTCACTGCACTGCATCCCCAGTGGTGCCAGGGTACTCTCTGGAATCACTGCACTGCATCCCCAGTGGTGCCAGTGCACTCTCTGGACTCACTGCACTGCATCCCCAGTGGTGCCAGTGCACTCTCTGGACTCACTGCACTTCATCCCCACTGGTGCCAGTGCACTCTCTGGACTCACTGCACTGCATCCCCAGAGGTGCCAGTGCACTCTCTGGACTCACTGCACTGCATCCCCAGTGGTGCCAGTGCACTCTCTGGACTCACGGCACTGCATCCCCAGTGGTGCCAGTGCACTCTCTGGACTCATTGCAGTGCATCCCCGGTGGTGACAGTGCACTCTCTGGACTCACTGCGCTGCATCCCCAGTGGTGCCAAGGCACTCTCTGGACTCACTGCAGTGCATCCCCAGTGGTGCCAGTGCACTCTCTGGACTCACTGCAGTGCATCCCCAGTGGTGCCAGTGCACTCTCTGGACTCACTGCACTGCATCCCCAGTGGTGCCAGTGCACTCTCTGGACTCACGGCACTGCATCCCCAGTTGTGCCAGTGCACTCTCTGGACTCATTGCAGTGCATCCCCGGTGGTGCCAGTGCACACTCTGGACTCACTGCAGTGCATCCCCAGTGGTGCCAGTGCACTCTCTGGACTCACTGCACTGCATCCCCAGTGGTGCCAGTGCCCTCTCTGGACTCACTGCACTGCATCCAAAGTGGTGCCAGTGCACTCTCTGGAGTCACTGCACTGCATCTCCAGTGTTGCAAGTGCGCTCTCTGGACTCACTGGACTGCATCACCAGTGGTGCCTGTGCGCTCTCTGGACTCACGGTACTGCATCCCCAGTGGTGCCAGTGCACTCTCTGGACTCACTGTAGTGCATCCCCACTGGTGCCAGTGCACTCTCTGGACTCACTGCTCTGCACCCCCAGTGGTGCCAGTGCACTCTCTGGACTCACAGTACTGCATCCCCACTGGTGCCAGTGCACTCTCTGGACTCACTGCACTGCATCCCCAGTGGTGCCAGTGCACTCTCTGGACTCACTGCACTGCATCCCCAGTGGTGCCAGGGTACTCTCTGGACTCACTGCACTGCATCCCCAGTGGTGCCAAGGCACTCTCTGGACTCACTGCACTGCATTGCCATTGGTGCCAGTGCACTCTCTGGACTCATTGCAGTGCGTCCCCAGTGGTGCCAGTGCACTCTCTGGACTCACTGGAGTGCATCCCCAGTGGTGCCAGTGCACTCTCTGCACTCACTGCACTGCATCCCCAGTGGTGCCAGTGCACTCTCTGAACTCACTGAACTGCATCCCCAGTGGTGCCAGTGCACTCTCTGGACTCACTGCACTGCATCCCCAGTGGTGCCAGTGCACTCTCTGGACTCACTGCACTGCATCCCCAGTGGTGCCAGTGACCTCTCTGGACTCACTGCAGTGCATCCCCAGTGGTGCCAGTGCGCTCTCTGGACTCACCGCACTGCATCCCCAGTGGTGCCAGTGCACTCTCTGGACTCACTGCAGTGCATCCCCAGTGGTGCCAGTGCACTCTCTGGACTCATTTCACTGCATCCCCAGTGGTGCCAGTGCACTCTCTGGAGTCACTGCACTGCATCCCCAGTGGTGCCAGTGCACTCTCTGAGCTCACTGCAGTGCATCCCCAGTGGTGCCAGTGCACTCTCTGGACTCACTGCACTGCATCCCCAGTGGTGCCAGTGCACTCTCTGTCCTCACTGCACTGCGTCCCCAATGGTGCCAGTGCACTCTCTGGACTCACTGCACTGCATCCCCAGTGGTGCCACTGCACTCTCTGGACTCACTGCACTGCATCCCCAGTGGTGCCGGGGCACTCTCTGGACTCACTGCAGTGCATCCCCAGTGGTGCCAGTGCCCTCTGTGGACTCACTGCACTACATCCCCAGTAGGGCCAGTGCACTCTCTGCACTCACTGCACTGCATCCCCAGTGGTGCCAGTGAACTCTCTGGACTCACTGCACTGCATCCCTAGTGGTGCCAGTGCACTCTCTTGAGTCACTGCACTGCATCCCCAGTGGTGCCAGTGCACTCTCTGGACTCACAGCACTGCATCCCCACTGGTGCCAGTGCACTTTCTGGACTCACTGCACTGCATCCCCAGTGGTGCCAGTGCACACTCTGGACTCACTGCACTGCATACCCAGTGGTGCCAGGGTACTCTCTGGACTCACGGCACTTCATCCCCAGTGGTGCCAAGGCACTCTCTGGACTCACTGCACTGCATTGCCATTGGTGCCAGTGCACTCTCTGGACTCATTGCAGTGCATCCTCAGTGGTGCCAGTGCACTCTCTGGACTCACGGCACTGCATCCCCAGTGGTGCCAGTGCACTCTCTGGACTCACTGCACTGCATACCCAGTGGTGCCAGTGCACTCTCTGGACTCACTGCACTGCATCCCCAGTGGTGCCAGGGCACTCTCTGGACTCACCGGGGTGCATCCCCAATAGTGCCAGTGCCCTCTCTGGACTCACTGCAGTGCATCCCCAGTGGTGCCAGTGCACTCTCTGGACTCACCGCACTGCATCCCCAGTGGTGCCAGTGCACTCTCTGGACTCACTGCAGTGCATCCCCAGTGGTGCCAGTGCACTCTCTGGACTCATTTCACTGCATCCCCAGTGGTGCCAGTGCACTCTCTGGACTCACTGCACTGCATCCCCAGTGGTGCCAGTGCACACTCTGGACTCACGGCACTGCATCCCCAGTGGTGCTAGTGCACTCTCTGGACCAACGGCACTGCATCTCCAGTGGTGCCAGTGCACTCTCTGGACTCACTGCACTGCATCCCCAGTGGTGCCAGGGCACTCTCTGGACTCACTGCACTGCATCCCCAGTGGTGCCAAGGCACTCTCTGGACTCACTGCACTGCATTGCCATTGGTGCCAGTGCACTCTCTGGACTCATTGCAGTGCATCCCCAGTGGTGCCAGTGCACTCTCTGGACTCACGGGAGTGCATCCCCAGTGGTGCCAGTGCACTCTCTGGACTCACTGCACTGCATCCCCAGTGGTGCCAGTGCACTCTCTGGACTCACTGCACTGCATCCCCAGTGGTGCCAGTGCACTCTCTGGACTCACTGCACTGCATCCCCAGTGGTGCCAGTGCACTCTCTGGACTCACGGCACTGCATCCCCGGTAGTGCCAGTGCACTCTCTAGACTCACTGCACTGCATCCCCAGTGGTGCCAGTGCACTCTCTGGACTCACTGCACTGCACCCCCAGTGGTGCCAGTGCACTCTCTGGACTCACAGCACTGCATCCCCACTGGTGCCAGTGCACTTTCTGGACTCACTGCACTGCATCCCCAGTGGTGCCAGTGCACACTCTGGACTCACTGCACTGCTTCCCCAGTGGTGCCAGGGTACTCTCTGGACTCACGGCACTTCATCCCCAGTGGTGCCAAGGCACTCTCTGGACTCACTGCACTGCATTGCCATTGGTGCCAGTGCACTCTCTGGACTCTTTGCAGTGCATCCTCAGTGGTGCCAGTGCACTCTCTGGACTCACTGCACTGCATCCCCAGTGGTGCCAGTGCACTCTCTGGACTCACTGCACTGCATCCCCAGTGGTGCCAGGGCACTCTCTGGACTCACCGGGGTGCATCCCCAATAGTGCCAGTGCCCTCTCTGGACTCACTGCAGTGCATCCCCAGTGGTGCCAGTGCACTCTCTGGACTCACGGCAGTGCATCCCCAGTGGTGCCAGTGCACTCTCTGGACTCACTGCGCTGCATCCCCAGTGGTGCCAGTGCACTCTCTGGACTCACTGCGCTGCATCCCCAGTGGTGCCAGTGCACTCTCTGGACTCACTGCGTTGTATCCCCAGTGCCGCAACTGCACTCTCTGGACTCACTGCACTGCGTCACCAGTGGTGCCAGTGCACTCTCTGGACTCACTGCACTTCATCCCCAGAGGTGCCAGGGCACTCTCTGGACTCACCGCACTGCATCCCCAGAGGTGCCAGTGCACTCTCTGGACTCACTGCACTGCAACCCAGGTGGTGCCAGTGCACTATCTGGACTCACTGCACTGCATCTCCAGCGGTGCCATTGCACTCTCTGGACTCACTGCACTGCATCCCCAGTGGTGCCAGTGCACTCTCTGGACTCACTGCACTGCATCCCCAGTGGTGCCAGTGCACTCTCTGGACTCACTGCACTGCATCCCAGGTGGTGCCAGTGCACTCTCTGGACTCACTGCACTGCATCTCCAGCGGTGCCAGTGCACTCTCTGGACTCACTGCACTGCACAACCAGTGGTGCCAGTGCACTCTCTGGACTCACTGCAGTGCATCCCCAGTGGTGCCTGTGCACTCTCTGGACTCACTGCAGTGCATCCCCACTGGTGCCAGTGCACTCTCTGGACTCACTGCACTGCACCCCCCGTGGTGCCAGTGCACTCTCTGGACTCACTGCACTGCATCCCCAGAGGTGCCAGTGCACTCTCTGGACTCACGGGAGTGCATCCCCAGTGGTGCCAGTGCACTATCTGGACTCACTGCACTGCATCTCCAGCGGTGCCAGTGCACTCTCTGGACTCACTGCACTGCATCCCTAGTGGTGCCAGTGCACTCTCTGGACTCACTGCACTGCATCCCCAGTGGTGCCAGTGCACTCTCTGGACTCACTGCACTGCATCCTCAGTGGTGCCAGTGCACTCTCTGTACTCACTGCACTGCATCCCAGGTGGTGCCAGTGCACTCTCTGGACTCACTGCACTGCATCCCAGGTGGTGCCAGTGCACTCTCTGGACTCACTGCACTGCACAACCAGTGGTGCCAGTGCACTCTCTGGACTCACTGCACTGCATCCCCAGTGGTGCCCGTGCACTCTCTGGACTCACTGCACTGCATCCCCAGTGGTGCCCGTGCACTCTCTGGACTCACCGCACTGCATCCCCAGTGGTGCCAGTGCACTCTCTGGACTCACTGCAGTGCATCCCCAGTGGTGCCAGTGCACTCTCTGGACTCATTTCACTGCATCCCCAGTGGTGCCAGTGCACTCTCTGGACTCACTGCACTGCATCCCCAGTGGTGCCAGTGCACACTCTGGACTCACGGCACTGCATCCCCAGTGGTGCTAGTGCACTCTCTGGACCAACGGCACTGCATCTCCAGTGGTGCCAGTGCACTCTCTGGACTCACTGCACTGCATCCCCAGTGGTGCCAGGGCACTCTCTGGACTCACTGCACTGCATCCCCAGTGGTGCCAAGGCACTCTCTGGACTCACTGCACTGCATTGCCATTGGTGCCAGTGCACTCTCTGGACTCATTGCAGTGCATCCCCAGTGGTGCCAGTGCACTCTCTGGACTCACGGGAGTGCATCCCCAGTGGTGCCAGTGCACTCTCTGGACTCACTGCACTGCATCCCCAGTGGTGCCAGTGCACTCTCTGGACTCACTGCACTGCATCCCCAGTGGTGCCAGTGCACTCTCTGGACTCACTGCACTGCATCCCCAGTGGTGCCAGTGCACTCTCTGGACTCACGGCACTGCATCCCCGGTAGTGCCAGTGCACTCTCTGGACTCACTGCACTGCATCCCCAGTGGTGCCAGTGCACTCTCTGGACTCACTGCACTGCACCCCCAGTGGTGCCAGTGCACTCTCTGGACTCACAGCACTGCATCCCCACTGGTGCCAGTGCACTTTCTGGACTCACTGCACTGCATCCCCAGTGGTGCCAGTGCACACTCTGGACTCACTGCACTGCTTCCCCAGTGGTGCCAGGGTACTCTCTGGACTCACGGCACTTCATCCCCAGTGGTGCCAAGGCACTCTCTGGACTCACTGCACTGCATTGCCATTGGTGCCAGTGCACTCTCTGGACTCTTTGCAGTGCATCCTCAGTGGTGCCAGTGCACTCTCTGGACTCACTGCACTGCATCCCCAGTGGTGCCAGTGCACTCTCTGGACTCACTGCACTGCATCCCCAGTGGTGCCAGGGCACTCTCTGGACTCACCGGGGTGCATCCCCAATAGTGCCAGTGCCCTCTCTGGACTCACTGCAGTGCATCCCCAGTGGTGCCAGTGCACTCTCTGGACTCACGGCAGTGCATCCCCAGTGGTGCCAGTGCACTCTCTGGACTCACTGCGCTGCATCCCCAGTGGTGCCAGTGCACTCTCTGGACTCACTGCGCTGCATCCCCAGTGGTGCCAGTGCACTCTCTGGACTCACTGCGTTGTATCCCCAGTGCCGCAACTGCACTCTCTGGACTCACTGCACTGCGTCACCAGTGGTGCCAGTGCACTCTCTGGACTCACTGCACTTCATCCCCAGACTGGCAGGGCACTCTCTGGACTCACCGCACTGCATCCCCAGAGGTGCCAGTGCACTCTCTGGACTCACTGCACTGCAACCCAGGTGGTGCCAGTGCACTATCTGGACTCACTGCACTGCATCTCCAGCGGTGCCAGTGCACTCTCTGGACTCACTGCACTGCATCCCCAGTGGTGCCAGTGCACTCTCTGGACTCACTGCACTGCATCCCCAGTGGTGCCAGTGCACTCTCTGGACTCACTGCACTGCATCCCCAGTGGTGCCAGTGCACTCTCTGGACTCACTGCACTGCATCTCCAGCGGTGCCAGTGCACTCTCTGGACTCACTGCACTGCATCTCCAGCGGTGCCAGTGCACTCTCTGGACTCACTGCACTGCACAACCAGTGGTGCCAGTGCACTCTCTGGACTCACTGCAGTGCATCCCCAGTGGTGCCTGTGCACTCTCTGGACTCACTGCAGTGCATCCCCACTGGTGCCAGTGCACTCTCTGGACTCACTGCACTGCACCCCCCGTGGTGCCAGTGCACTCTCTGGACTCACTGCACTGCATCCCCAGAGGTGCCAGTGCACTCTCTGGACTCACGGGAGTGCATCCCCAGTGGTGCCAGTGCACTATCTGGACTCACTGCACTGCATCTCCAGCGGTGCCAGTGCACTCTCTGGACTCACTGCACTGCATCCCTAGTGGTGCCAGTGCACTCTCTGGACTCACTGCACTGCATCCCCAGTGGTGCCAGTGCACTCTCTGGACTCACTGCACTGCATCCTCAGTGGTGCCAGTGCACTCTCTGTACTCACTGCACTGCATCCCAGGTGGTGCCAGTGCACTCTCTGGACTCACTGCACTGCATCCCAGGTGGTGCCAGTGCACTCTCTGGACTCACTGCACTGCACAACCAGTGGTGCCAGTGCACTCTCTGGACTCACTGCACTGCATCCCCAGTGGTGCCCGTGCACTCTCTGGACTCACTGCACTGCATCCCCAGGGGTGCCCGTGCACTCTCTGGACTCACTGAACTGCATCCCCAGTGGTGCCAGTGTGCTATCTGTACTCACTGCACTGCATCCCCAGTGGTGCCAGTGCACTCTCTGGACTCACTGCACTGCACAACCAGTGGTGCCAGTGCACTCTCTGGACTCACTGCACTGCATCCCCAGTGGTGCCCGTGCACTCTCTGGACTCACTGCACTGCATCCCCAGGGGTGCCCGTGCACTCTCTGGACTCACTGCACTGCATCCCCAGTGGTGCCAGTGCACTCTCTGGACTCACTGCACTGCATCCCCAGTGGTGCCAGTGCGCTCTCTTGAGTCACTGCAGTGCATCCCCAGTGGTGCCAGTGCACTCTCTGGACTCACTCCATTGCATCCCCAGTGGTGCCAGTGCACTCTCTGGACTCACTGCAGTGTATCCCCAGTGGTGCCAGTGCACTCTCTGGACTCACTGCACTGCATCCCCAGTGGTGCCAGTGCGCTCTCTTGAGTCACTGCAGTGCATCCCCAGTGGTGCCAGTGCACTCTCTGGACTCACTCCATTGCATCCCCAGTGGGGCCAGTGCACTCTCTGGACTCTCTGCAGTGTATCCCCAGTGGTGCCAGTGCACTCTCTGGACTCACTGCACTGCATCCCCAGTGGTGCCAGTGCACTCTCTGGACTCACTGCACTGCATCCCCAGTGGTGCCAGTGCACTCTCTGGACTCACTGTAGGGCATCCCCAGTGGTGCCAGTGCACTCTCTGGACTCACCGGGTTTCATCCCCAGTGGTGCCAGTGCACTCTCTGGACTCACTGCACTTCATCCCCAGTGGTGCCAGTGCACTCTCTGGACTCACTGCACTGCATCCCCAGTGGTGCCAGGTCACACTCTGGACTCACTGCACTGCATCCCCAGTGGTGCCAGTGCACTCTCTAGACTCACTGCACTGCATCCCCAGTGGTGCCAGTGCACTCTCTGGACTCACTGCACTGCATCCCCAGTGGTGCCAGTGCACTCTCTGGACTCACGGCACTGCATCCCCAGTGGTGCCAGTGGACTCTCTGGACTCACTGCACTGCATCCCCAGTGGTGCCAGTGCACTCTCTGGACTCACTGCACTGCATCCCCAGTGGTGCCAGTGCACTCTCTGGACTCACTGTAGTGCATCACTCGTGGTGCCAGTGCACTCTCTGGACTCACTGCACTGCATCCCCAGTGATGCCAGTGCACTCTCTGGACTCACTGCACTGCATCCCCAGTGGTGCCAGTGCACTCTCTGGACTCACTGCACTGCATCCCCTGTGGTGCCAGTGCACACTGTGGACTTACGGCACTGCATCCCCAGTGGTGCTAGTGCACTCTCTGGACTGACGGCACTGCATCCCCATTGGTGCCAGTGAACTCTCTGGACTCACTGCACTGCATTCCCACTGGTGCCAGGATACTCTCTGGACTCACTGCACTGCATCCCCAGTGGTGCCAGTGCACTCTCTGGACTCACTGCACTGCATCCCCGGTGGTGCCAGTGAACTCTCTGGACTCACTGCACTGCATCCCCACTGGTGCCAGGGCACTCTCTGGACTCACTGCACTGCATCCCCAGTGGTGCCAGGGCACTCTCTGGACTCACTGCACTGCATCCCCAGTGGTGCCAGTGCACTCTCTGGACTCACTGCAGTGTATCCCCAGTGGTGCCAGTGCACTCTCTGGACTCACTGCACTGCATCCCCGGTAGAGCCAGTGCACTCTCTGGACTCACGGCACTGCATCCCCAGTGGTGCCAGTGCACTCTCTGGACTCACTGCACTGCATCCCCAGTGGTGCCAGTGCACTCTCTGGACTCACTGCACTGCATCCCCAGTGGTGGCAGTGCACACTCTGGACTCACGGCACTGCATCCCCAGTGGTGCTAGTGCACTCTCTGGACTCACGGCACTGCATCCCCAGTGGTGCCAGTGCACTCTCTGGACTCACTGCACTGCATCCCCAGTGGTGCCAGGGTACTCTCCAGAATCACTGCACTGCATCCCCAGTGGTGCCAGTGCACTCTCTGGACTTACTGTAGTGCATCCCCAGTTTTGCCAGTGCACTCTCTGGACTCACCGGGGTGCATCCCCAGTGGTGCCAGTGCACTCTCTGGACTCACTGCACTGCATCCCCAGTGGTGCCAGTGCACTCTCTGGACTCACTGCACTGCATCCCCAGTGGCGCCAGGGCACTCTCTGGACTCACTGCACTGCATCCCCAGTGGTGCCAGGGTACTCTCTAGAATCACTGCACTGCATCCCCAGTGGTGCCAGTGCACTCTCTGGACTCACTGTAGTGCATCCCCAGTTTTGCCAGTGCACTCTCTGGACTCACCGGGGTGCATCCCCAGTGGTGCCAGTGCACTCTCTGGACTCACTGCACTGAATCCCCAGTGGTGCCAGTGCACTCTCTGGACTGACGGCACTGCATCCCCAGTGGCGCCAGGGCAGTCTCTGGACTCACTGCAGTGCATCCCCAGTGCTGCCAGTGCACTCTTTGGACTCACTGTACTGAATTCCCGGTTGTGCCAGTGCACTCTCTGGACTCACAGCACTGCATCCCCAGTGGTGCCAGTGAACTCTCTGGACTCACTGCACTGCATCCCCAGTGGTGCCATTGCACTCTCTGGACTCACTGCACTGCATCCCCAGTGGTGCCAGTGCACTCTCTGGACTCACGGCACTGCAACCCCAGTGGTGCCAGTGCACTCTCTGGACTCACTGCACTTCATCCCCAGTGGTGCCAGTGCACTCTCTGGACTCACTGCACTGCATCCCCAGTGCTGCCAGGTCACACTCTGGACTCACTGCACTGCATCCCCAGTGGTGCCAGTGCACTCTCTGGACTCACTGCACTGCATCCCCAGTGGTGCCAGTGCACTCTCTGGACTCACTGCGCTGCATCCCCAGTGGTGCCAGTGCACTCTCTGAACTCACTGCACTGCATCCCCAGTGGTGCCACTGCACTCTCTGGACTCACTGCACTGCATCCCCAGTGGTGCCAGTGCACTCTCTGGACTCACTGCACTGCATCCCCAGTGGTGCCAGTGCACTCTCTGGACTCACTGTAGTGCATCAGTCGTGGTGCCAGTGCACTCTCTGGACTCACTGCACTGCATCCCCACTGGTGCCAGTGCACTCTCTGGACTCACGGCACTGCATCCCCAGTGGTGCCAGTGGACTCTCTGGACTCACGGCACTGCATCCCCAGTGGTGCCAGTGCACTCTCTGGACTCACGGCACTGCATCCCCAGTGGTGCCAGTGGACTCTCTGGACTCACTGCACTGCATCCCCAGTGGTGCCAGTGCACTCTCTGGACTCACTGCACTGCATCCCCAGTGGTGCCAGTGCACTCTCTGGACTCACGGCACTGCATCCCCAGTGGTGCCAGTGCACTCTCTGGACTCATTGCAGTGCATCCCCGGTGGTGCCAGTGCACTCTCTGGACTCACTGCAGTGCATCCCCAGTGGTGCCAGTGCACTCTCTGGACTCACTGCACTGCATCCCCAGTGGTGCCAGTGCCCCCTCTGGACTCACTGCACTGCATCCCCAGTGGTGCCACTGCACTCTCTGGAGTCACTGCACTGCATCTCCAGTGTTGCCAGAGCACTCTCTGGACTCACTGCACTGCATCTCCAGTGTTGCAAGTGCACTCTCTGGACTCACTGCAGTGCATCCCCAGTGCTGCCAGTGCACTCTCTGGACTCACTGGCCTGCATCACCAGTGGTGCCAGTGCACTCTCTGGACTCACTGCAGTGCATCCCCAGTGGCGCCAGTGCACTCTCTGGACTCACTGCACTGCATCCCCAGTGGTGCCAGTGCACTATCTGGACTCACTGCACTGCATCCCCAGTGGCGCCAGGGCACTCTCTGGACTCACTGCACTGCATCCCCAGTGGTGCCAGGGTACTCTCTAGAATCACCGCACTGCATCCCCAGTGGTGCCAGTGCACTCTCTGGACTCACTGTAGTGCATCCCCAGTTTTGCCAGTGCACTATCTGGACTCACCGGGGTGCATCCCCAGTGGTGCCAGTGCACTCTCTGGACTCACTGCACTGAATCCCCAGTGGTGCCAGTGCACTCTCTGGACTCACTGTAGTGCATCCCCAGTGGCGCCAGGGCACTCTCTGGACTCACTGCAGTGCATCCCCAGTGCTGCCAGTGCACTCTTTGGACTCACTGTACTGAATTCCCGGTGGTGCCAGTGCACTCTCTGGACTCACAGCACTGCATCCCCATTGGTGCCAGTGAACTCTCTGGACTCACTGCACTGCATCCCCAGTGGTGCCATTGCACTCTCTGGACTCACTGCACTGCATCCGCAGTGGTGCCAGTGCACTCTCTGGACTCACGGCACTGCAACCCCAGTGGTGCCAGTGCACTCTCTGGACTCACTGCACTTCATCCCCAGTGGTGCCAGTGCACTCTCTGGACTCACTGCACTCCATCCCCAGTGCTGCCAGGTCACACTCTGGACTCACTGCACTGCATCCCCAGTGGTGCCAGTGCACTCTCTGGACTCACTGCACTGCATCCCCAGTGGTGCCAGTGCACTCTCTGGACTCACGGCACTGCATCCCCAGTGGTGCCAGTGCACTCTCTGAACTCACTGCACTGCATCCCCAGTGGTGCCACTGCACTCTCTGGACTCACTGCACTGCATCCCCAGTGGTGCCAGTGCACTCTCTGGACTCACTGCACTGCATCCCCAGTGGTGCCAGTGCACTCTCTGGACTCACTGTAGTGCATCAGTCGTGGTGCCAGTGGACTCTCTGGACTCACGGCACTGCATCCCCAGTGGTGCCAGTGCACTCTCTGGACTCACGGCACTGCATCCCCAGTGGTGCCAGTGGACTCTCCGGACTCACTGCACTGCATCCCCAGTGGTGCCAGTGCAGTCTCTGGACTCACTGCACTGCATCCCCAGAGGTGCCAGTGCACTCTCTGGACTCACGGCACTGCATCCCCAGTGGTGCCAGTGCACTCTCTGGACTCATTGCAGTGCATCCCCGGTGGTGCCAGTGCACTCTCTGGACTCACTGCAGTGCATGCCCAGTGGTGCCAGTGCACTCTCTGGACTCACTGCACTGCATCCCCAGTGGTGCCAGTGCCCTCTCTGGACTCACTGCACTGCATCCCCAGTGGTGCCACTGCACTCTCTGGAGTCACTGCACTGCATCTCCAGTGTTGCCAGAGCACTCTCTGGACTCACTGCACTGCATCTCCAGTGTTGCAAGTGCACTCTCTGGACTCACTGCAGTGCATCCCCAGTGGTGCCAGTGCACTCTCTGGACTCACTGGCCTGCATCACCAGTGGTGCCAGTGCACTCCCTGGACTCACTGCAGTTCATCCCCAGTGGTGCAAGTGCACTCTCTGGACTCACTGCACTGCATCCCCAGTGCTGCCAGTGCACTCTCAGGACTCACTGCACTGCATCCCCAGAGGTGCCAGTGCACTCTCTGGACTCACTGCGCTGCATCCCCAGTGGTGCCAGTGCACTCTCTGGACTCACTGCGCTGTATCCCCAGTGGTGCAACTGCACTCTCTGGACTCACTGCACTGCATCCCCAGTGGTGCCAGTGCACTCTCTGGACTCACTGCACTTCATCCCCAGAGGTGCCAGTGCACTCTCTGGACTCACTGCACTGCATCCCCAGAGGTGCCAGTGCACTCTCTGGACTCACTGCAGTGCATCCCAGGTGGTGCCAGTGCACTATCTGGACTCACTGCACTGCATCTCCAGCGGTGCCAGTGTACTCTCTGGACTCACTGCACTGCATCCCCAGTGGTGCCAGTGCACTCTCTGGACTCACTGCAGTGCATCCCCAGTGGTGCCAGTGCACTATCTGTACTCACTGCACTGCATCCCAGGTGGTGCCAGTGCACTCTCTGGACTCACTGCACTGCATCTCCAGCGGTGCCAGTGCACTCTCTGGACTCACTGCACTGCATCCCCAGTGGTGCCAGTGCACTCTCTGGACCCACTGCACTGCACAACCAGTGGTGCCAGTGCACTCTCTGGACTCACTGCAGTGCATCCCCAGTGGTGCTTGTGCACTCTCTGGACTCACTGCAGTGCATCCCAGGTGGTGCCAGTGCACTATCTGGACTCACTGCACTGCATCTCCAGTGGTGCCAGTGCACTCTCTGGACTCACTGCACTGCATCCCCTGTGGTGCCAGTGGACTCTCTGGACTCACTGCACTTCATCCCCAGTGGTGCCAGTGCACTCTCTGGACTCACTGCACTGCATCCCCAGTGGTGCCAGTGCACTATCTGTACTCACTGCACTGCATCCCAGGTGGTGCCAGTGCACTCTCTGGACTCACTGCACTGCATCCCCACTGGTGCCAGGGTACTCTCTGGACTCACTGCACTGCATCCCCAGTGGTGCCAGTGCACTCTCTGGACTCACTGCACTGCACAACCAGTGGTGCCAGTGCACTCTCTGGACTCACTGCACTGCATCCCCAGTGGTGCCCGTGCACTCTCTGGACTCACTGCACTGCATCCCCAGGGGTGCCCGTGCACTCTCTGGACTCACTGCACTGCATCCCCAGTGGTGCCAGTGACCTCTCTGGACTCACTGCACTGCATCCCCAGTGGTGCCAGTGCGCTCTCTTGAGTCACTGCAGTGCATCCCCAGTGGTGCCAGTGCACTCTCTGGACTCACTCCATTGCATCCCCAGTGGTGCCAATGCATTCTCTGTACTCACTGCAGTGTATCCCCTGTGGTGCCAGTGCACTCTCTGGACTCACTGCACTGCATCAACAGTGGTGCCAGTGCGCTCTCTTGAGTCACTGCAGTGCATCCCCAGTGGTGCCAGTGCACTCTCTGGACTCACTCCATTGCATCCCCAGTGGTGCCAGTGCACTCTCTGGACTCACTGCACTGCATCCCCAGTGGTGCCAGTGCACTCTCTGGACTCACTGCACTGCATCCCCAGTGGTGACAGTGCACTCTCTGGACTCACTAGCACTGCATCCCCAGTGGTGCCAGTGCACTCTCTGGACTCACTGTAGTGTATCCCCAGTGGTGCCAGTGTACTCTCTGGACTCACCGGGGTGCATCCCCAGTGGTGCCAGTGCACTCTCTGGACTCACTGCACTTCATCCCCAGTGGTGCCAGTGCACTCTCTGGACTCACTGCACTGCATCCCCAGTGGTGCCAGGTCACACTCTGGACTCACTGCACTGCATCCCCAGTGGTGCCAGTGCACTCTCTGGACTCACGGCACTGCATCCCCAGTGGTGCCAGTGCACTCTCTGGACTCACGGCACTGCATCCCCAGTGGTGCCAGTGCACTCTCTGGACTCACGGCACTGCATCCCCAGTGGTGCCAGTGGACTCTCTGGACTCACTGCACTGCATCCCCAGTGGTGCCAGTGCACTCTCTGGACTCACTGCACTACATCCCCAGTGGTGCCAGTGCACTCTCTGGACTCACTGCACTGCATCCCCTGTGGTGCCAGTGCACACTGTGGACTCACGGTACTGCATCCCCAGTGGTGCCAGTGCACTCTCTGGACTGACGGAACTGCATCCCCATTGGTGCCAGTGAACTCTCTGGACTCACTGCACTGCATCCCCACTAGTGCCAGGATACTCTCTGGACTCACTTCACTGCATCCCCAGTGGTGCCAGGGCACTCTCTGGACTCACTGCACTGCATCCCCGGTGGTGCCAGTGAACTCTCTGGACTCACTGCAGTGCATCGCCACTGGTGCCAGGGTACTCTCTGGACTCACTGCACTGCATCCCCAGTGGTGCCAGTGCACTCTCTGGACTCACTGCACTGCACAACCAGTGGTGCCCGTGCACTCTCTGGACTCACTGCACTGCATCCCCAGGGGTGCCCGTGCACTCTCTGGACTCACTGCACTGCATCCCCAGTGGTGCCAGTGCACTCTCTGGACTCACTGCACTGCATCCCCAGTGGTGCCAGTGCGCTCTCTTGAGTCACTGCAGTGCATCCCCAGTGGTGCCAGTGCACTCTCTGGACTCACTCCATTGCATCCCCAGTGGTGCCAGTGCACTCTCTGGACTCACGGCACTGCATCCCCAGTGGTGCCAGTGCACTCTCTGGACTCACTGCACTGCATCCCCAGTGGTGCCAGTGCACTCTCTGGACTCACGGCACTGCATCCCCAGTGGTGCCAGTGGACTCTCTGGACTCACTGCACTGCATCCCCAGTGGTGCCAGTGCACTCTCTGGACTCACTGCACTGCATCCCCAGTGGTGCCAGTGCACTCTCTGGACTCACTGTAGTGCATCACTCGTGGTGCCAGTGCACTCTCTGGACTCACTGCACTGCATCCCCAGTGATGCCAGTGCACTCTCTGGACTCACTGCACTGCATCCCCAGTGGTGCCAGTGCACTCTCTGGACTCACTGCACTGCATCCCCTGTGGTGCCAGTGCACACTGTGGACTTACGGCACTGCATCCCCAGTGGTGCTAGTGCACTCTCTGGACTGACGGCACTGCATCCCCATTGGTGCCAGTGAACTCTCTGGACTCACTGCACTGCATTCCCACTGGTGCCAGGATACTCTCTGGACTCACTGCACTGCATCCCCAGTGGTGCCAGTGCACTCTCTGGACTCACTGCACTGCATCCCCGGTGGTGCCAGTGAACTCTCTGGACTCACTGCACTGCATCCCCACTGGTGCCAGGGCACTCTCTGGACTCACTGCACTGCATCCCCAGTGGTGCCAGGGCACTCTCTGGACTCACTGCACTGCATCCCCAGTGGTGCCAGTGCACTCTCTGGACTCACTGCAGTGTATCCCCAGTGGTGCCAGTGCACTCTCTGGACTCACTGCACTGCATCCCCGGTAGAGCCAGTGCACTCTCTGGACTCACGGCACTGCATCCCCAGTGGTGCCAGTGCACTCTCTGGACTCACTGCACTGCATCCCCAGTGGTGCCAGTGCACTCTCTGGACTCACTGCACTGCATCCCCAGTGGTGGCAGTGCACACTCTGGACTCACGGCACTGCATCCCCAGTGGTGCTAGTGCACTCTCTGGACTCACGGCACTGCATCCCCAGTGGTGCCAGTGCACTCTCTGGACTCACTGCACTGCATCCCCAGTGGTGCCAGGGTACTCTCCAGAATCACTGCACTGCATCCCCAGTGGTGCCAGTGCACTCTCTGGACTTACTGTAGTGCATCCCCAGTTTTGCCAGTGCACTCTCTGGACTCACCGGGGTGCATCCCCAGTGGTGCCAGTGCACTCTCTGGACTCACTGCACTGCATCCCCAGTGGTGCCAGTGCACTCTCTGGACTCACTGCACTGCATCCCCAGTGGCGCCAGGGCACTCTCTGGACTCACTGCACTGCATCCCCAGTGGTGCCAGGGTACTCTCTAGAATCACTGCACTGCATCCCCAGTGGTGCCAGTGCACTCTCTGGACTCACTGTAGTGCATCCCCAGTTTTGCCAGTGCACTCTCTGGACTCACCGGGGTGCATCCCCAGTGTGCCAGTGCACTCTCTGGACTCACTGCACTGAATCCCCAGTGGTGCCAGTGCACTCTCTGGACTGACGGCACTGCATCCCCAGTGGCGCCAGGGCAGTCTCTGGACTCACTGCAGTGCATCCCCAGTGCTGCCAGTGCACTCTTTGGACTCACTGTACTGAATTCCCGGTTGTGCCAGTGCACTCTCTGGACTCACAGCACTGCATCCCCAGTGGTGCCAGTGAACTCTCTGGACTCACTGCACTGCATCCCCAGTGGTGCCATTGCACTCTCTGGACTCACTGCACTGCATCCCCAGTGGTGCCAGTGCACTCTCTGGACTCACGGCACTGCAACCCCAGTGGTGCCAGTGCACTCTCTGGACTCACTGCACTTCATCCCCAGTGGTGCCAGTGCACTCTCTGGACTCACTGCACTGCATCCCCAGTGCTGCCAGGTCACACTCTGGACTCACTGCACTGCATCCCCAGTGGTGCCAGTGCACTCTCTGGACTCACTGCACTGCATCCCCAGTGGTGCCAGTGCACTCTCTGGACTCACTGCGCTGCATCCCCAGTGGTGCCAGTGCACTCTCTGAACTCACTGCACTGCATCCCCAGTGGTGCCACTGCACTCTCTGGACTCACTGCACTGCATCCCCAGTGGTGCCAGTGCACTCTCTGGACTCACTGCACTGCATCCCCAGTGGTGCCAGTGCACTCTCTGGACTCACTGTAGTGCATCAGTCGTGGTGCCAGTGCACTCTCTGGACTCACTGCACTGCATCCCCACTGGTGCCAGTGCACTCTCTGGACTCACGGCACTGCATCCCCAGTGGTGCCAGTGGAGTCTCTGGACTCACGGCACTGCATCCCCAGTGGTGCCAGTGCACTCTCTGGACTCACGGCACTGCATCCCCAGTGGTGCCAGTGGACTCTCTGGACTCACTGCACTGCATCCCCAGTGGTGCCAGTGCACTCTCTGGACTCACTGCACTGCATCCCCAGTGGTGCCAGTGCACTCTCTGGACTCACGGCACTGCATCCCCAGTGGTGCCAGTGCACTCTCTGGACTCATTGCAGTGCATCCCCGGTGGTGCCAGTGCACTCTCTGGACTCACTGCAGTGCATCCCCAGTGGTGCCAGTGCACTCTCTGGACTCACTGCACTGCATCCCCAGTGGTGCCAGTGCCCCCTCTGGACTCACTGCACTGCATCCCCAGTGGTGCCACTGCACTCTCTGGAGTCACTGCACTGCATCTCCAGTGTTTCCAGAGCACTCTCTGGACTCACTGCACTGCATCTCCAGTGTTGCAAGTGCACTCTCTGGACTCACTGCAGTGCATCCCCAGTGCTGCCAGTGCACTCTCTGGACTCACTGGCCTGCATCACCAGTGGTGCCAGTGCACTCTCTGGACTCACTGCAGTGCATCCCCAGTGGCGCCAGTGCACTCTCTGGACTCACTGCACTGCATCCCCAGTGGTGCCAGTGCACTATCTGGACTCACTGCACTGCATCCCCAGTGGCGCCAGGGCACTCTCTGGACTCACTGCACTGCATCCCCAGTGGTGCCAGGGTACTCTCTAGAATCACCGCACTGCATCCCCAGTGGTGCCAGTGCACTCTCTGGACTCACTGTAGTGCATCCCCAGTTTTGCCAGTGCACTATCTGGACTCACCGGGGTGCATCCCCAGTGGTGCCAGTGCACTCTCTGGACTCACTGCACTGAATCCCCAGTGGTGCCAGTGCACTCTCTGGACTCACTGTAGTGCATCCCCAGTGGCGCCAGGGCACTCTCTGGACTCACTGCAGTGCATCCCCAGTGCTGCCAGTGCACTCTTTGGACTCACTGTACTGAATTCCCGGTGGTGCCAGTGCACTCTCTGGACTCACAGCACTGCATCCCCATTGGTGCCAGTGAACTCTCTGGACTCACTGCACTGCATCCCCAGTGGTGCCATTGCACTCTCTGGACTCACTGCACTGCATCCGCAGTGGTGCCAGTGCACTCTCTGGACTCACGGCACTGCAACCCCAGTGGTGCCAGTGCACTCTCTGGACTCACTGCACTTCATCCCCAGTGGTGCCAGTGCACTCTCTGGACTCACTGCACTCCATCCCCAGTGCTGCCAGGTCACACTCTGGACTCACTGCACTGCATCCCCAGTGGTGCCAGTGCACTCTCTGGACTCACTGCACTGCATCCCCAGTGGTGCCAGTGCACTCTCTGGACTCACGGCACTGCATCCCCAGTGGTGCCAGTGCACTCTCTGAACTCACTGCACTGCATCCCCAGTGGTGCCACTGCACTCTCTGGACTCACTGCACTGCATCCCCAGTGGTGCCAGTGCACTCTCTGGACTCACTGCACTGCATCCCCAGTGGTGCCAGTGCACTCTCTGGACTCACTGTAGTGCATCAGTCGTGGTGCCAGTGGACTCTCTGGACTCACGGCACTGCATCCCCAGTGGTGCCAGTGCACTCTCTGGACTCACGGCACTGCATCCCCAGTGGTGCCAGTGGACTCTCCGGACTCACTGCACTGCATCCCCAGTGGTGCCAGTGCAGTCTCTGGACTCACTGCACTGCATCCCCAGAGGTGCCAGTGCACTCTCTGGACTCACGGCACTGCATCCCCAGTGGTGCCAGTGCACTCTCTGGACTCATTGCAGTGCATCCCCGGTGGTGCCAGTGCACTCTCTGGACTCACTGCAGTGCATGCCCAGTGGTGCCAGTGCACTCTCTGGACTCACTGCACTGCATCCCCAGTGGTGCCAGTGCCCTCTCTGGACTCACTGCACTGCATCCCCAGTGGTGCCACTGCACTCTCTGGAGTCACTGCACTGCATCTCCAGTGTTGCCAGAGCACTCTCTGGACTCACTGCACTGCATCTCCAGTGTTGCAAGTGCACTCTCTGGACTCACTGCAGTGCATCCCCAGTGGTGCCAGTGCACTCTCTGGACTCACTGGCCTGCATCACCAGTGGTGCCAGTGCACTCCCTGGACTCACTGCAGTTCATCCCCAGTGGTGCAAGTGCACTCTCTGGACTCACTGCACTGCATCCCCAGTGCTGCCAGTGCACTCTCAGGACTCACTGCACTGCATCCCCAGAGGTGCCAGTGCACTCTCTGGACTCACTGCGCTGCATCCCCAGTGGTGCCAGTGCACTCTCTGGACTCACTGCGCTGTATCCCCAGTGGTGCAACTGCACTCTCTGGACTCACTGCACTGCATCCCCAGTGGTGCCAGTGCACTCTCTGGACTCACTGCACTTCATCCCCAGAGGTGCCAGTGCACTCTCTGGACTCACTGCACTGCATCCCCAGAGGTGCCAGTGCACTCTCTGGACTCACTGCAGTGCATCCCAGGTGGTGCCAGTGCACTATCTGGACTCACTGCACTGCATCTCCAGCGGTGCCAGTGTACTCTCTGGACTCACTGCACTGCATCCCCAGTGGTGCCAGTGCACTCTCTGGACTCACTGCAGTGCATCCCCAGTGGTGCCAGTGCACTATCTGTACTCACTGCACTGCATCCCAGGTGGTGCCAGTGCACTCTCTGGACTCACTGCACTGCATCTCCAGCGGTGCCAGTGCACTCTCTGGACTCACTGCACTGCATCCCCAGTGGTGCCAGTGCACTCTCTGGACCCACTGCACTGCACAACCA
This sequence comes from Anser anser, assembly GCF_964211835.1. Classification (NCBI taxonomy): domain Eukaryota; kingdom Metazoa; phylum Chordata; class Aves; order Anseriformes; family Anatidae; genus Anser; species Anser anser. Next base: position 345,746 of record NW_028153568.1, on the reverse strand, counting down.
GTGGTGCCAGTGCACTCTCTGGACTCACTGCAGTGCATCCCCAGTGGTGCTTGTGCACTCTCTGGACTCACTGCAGTGCATCCCAGGTGGTGCCAGTGCACTATCTGGACTCACTGCACTGCATCTCCAGTGGTGCCAGTGCACTCTCTGGACTCACTGCACTGCATCCCCTGTGGTGCCAGTGGACTCTCTGGACTCACTGCACTTCATCCCCAGTGGTGCCAGTGCACTCTCTGGACTCACTGCACTGCATCCCCAGTGGTGCCAGTGCACTATCTGTACTCACTGCACTGCATCCCAGGTGGTGCCAGTGCACTCTCTGGACTCACTGCACTGCATCCCCACTGGTGCCAGGGTACTCTCTGGACTCACTGCACTGCATCCCCAGTGGTGCCAGTGCACTCTCTGGACTCACTGCACTGCACAACCAGTGGTGCCAGTGCACTCTCTGGACTCACTGCACTGCATCCCCAGTGGTGCCCGTGCACTCTCTGGACTCACTGCACTGCATCCCCAGGGGTGCCCGTGCACTCTCTGGACTCACTGCACTGCATCCCCAGTGGTGCCAGTGACCTCTCTGGACTCACTGCACTGCATCCCCAGTGGTGCCAGTGCGCTCTCTTGAGTCACTGCAGTGCATCCCCAGTGGTGCCAGTGCACTCTCTGGACTCACTCCATTGCATCCCCAGTGGTGCCAGTGCATTCTCTGTACTCACTGCAGTGTATCCCCTGTGGTGCCAGTGCACTCTCTGGACTCACTGCACTGCATCAACAGTGGTGCCAGTGCGCTCTCTTGAGTCACTGCAGTGCATCCCCAGTGGTGCCAGTGCACTCTCTGGACTCACTCCATTGCATCCCCAGTGGTGCCAGTGCACTCTCTGGACTCACTGCACTGCATCCCCAGTGGTGCCAGTGCACTCTCTGGACTCACTGCACTGCATCCCCAGTGGTGACAGTGCACTCTCTGGACTCACTAGCACTGCATCCCCAGTGGTGCCAGTGCACTCTCTGGACTCACTGTAGTGTATCCCCAGTGGTGCCAGTGTACTCTCTGGACTCACCGGGGTGCATCCCCAGTGGTGCCAGTGCACTCTCTGGACTCACTGCACTTCATCCCCAGTGGTGCCAGTGCACTCTCTGGACTCACTGCACTGCATCCCCAGTGGTGCCAGGTCACACTCTGGACTCACTGCACTGCATCCCCAGTGGTGCCAGTGCACTCTCTGGACTCACGGCACTGCATCCCCAGTGGTGCCAGTGCACTCTCTGGACTCACGGCACTGCATCCCCAGTGGTGCCAGTGCACTCTCTGGACTCACGGCACTGCATCCCCAGTGGTGCCAGTGGACTCTCTGGACTCACTGCACTGCATCCCCAGTGGTGCCAGTGCACTCTCTGGACTCACTGCACTACATCCCCAGTGGTGCCAGTGCACTCTCTGGACTCACTGCACTGCATCCCCTGTGGTGCCAGTGCACACTGTGGACTCACGGTACTGCATCCCCAGTGGTGCCAGTGCACTCTCTGGACTGACGGAACTGCATCCCCATTGGTGCCAGTGAACTCTCTGGACTCACTGCACTGCATCCCCACTAGTGCCAGGATACTCTCTGGACTCACTTCACTGCATCCCCAGTGGTGCCAGGGCACTCTCTGGACTCACTGCACTGCATCCCCGGTGGTGCCAGTGAACTCTCTGGACTCACTGCAGTGCATCGCCACTGGTGCCAGGGTACTCTCTGGACTCACTGCACTGCATCCCCAGTGGTGCCAGTGCACTCTCTGGACTCACTGCACTGCACAACCAGTGGTGCCCGTGCACTCTCTGGACTCACTGCACTGCATCCCCAGGGGTGCCCGTGCACTCTCTGGACTCACTGCACTGCATCCCCAGTGGTGCCAGTGCACTCTCTGGACTCACTGCACTGCATCCCCAGTGGTGCCAGTGCGCTCTCTTGAGTCACTGCAGTGCATCCCCAGTGGTGCCAGTGCACTCTCTGGACTCACTCCATTGCATCCCCAGTGGTGCCAGTGCATTCTCTGGACTCACTGCAGTGTATCCCCTGTGGTGCCAGTGCACTCTCTGGACTCACTGCACTGCACAACCAGTGGTGCCAGTGCACTCTCTGGACTCACTGCACTGCATCCCCAGTGGTGCCCGTGCACTCTCTGGACTCACTGCACTGCATCCCCAGGGGTGCCCGTGCACTCTCTGGACTCACTGCACTGCATCCCCAGTGGTGCCAGTGCACTCTCTGGACTCACTGCACTGCATCCCCAGTGGTGCCAGTGCGCTCTCTTGAGTCACTGCAGTGCATCCCCAGTGGTGCCAGTGCACTCTCTGGACTCACTCCATTGCATCCCCAGTGGTGCCAGTGCATTCTCTGGACTCACTGCAGTGTATCCCCTGTGGTGCCAGTGCACTCTCTGGACTCACTGCACTGCATCCCCAGTGGTGCCAGTGCGCTCTCTTGAGTCACTGCAGTGCATCCCCAGTGGTGCCAGTGCACTCTCTGGACTCACTCCATTGCATCCCCAGTGGTGCCAGTGCACTCTCTGGACTCACTGCAGTGTATCCCCAGTGGTGCCAGTGCACTCTCTGGACTCACTGCACTGCATCCCCAGTGGTGCCAGTGCACTCTCTGGACTCACTGCACTGCATCCCCAGTGGTGACAGTGCACTCTCTGGACTCACTAGCACTGCATCCCCAGTGGTGCCAGTGCACTCTCTGGACTCACTGTAGTGCATCCCCAGTGGTGCCAGTGTACTCTCTGGACTCACAGGGGTGCATCCCCAGTGGTGCCAGTGCACTCTCTGGACTCACTGCACTTCATCCCCAGTGGTGCCAGTGCACTCTCTGGACTCACTGCACTGCATCCCCAGTGGTGCCAGGTCACACTCTGGACTCACTGCACTGCATCCCCAGTGGTGCCAGTGCACTCTCTGGACTCACGGCACTGCATCCCCAGTGGTGCCAGTGCACTCTCTGGACTCACTGTAGTGCATCCCCAGTGGTGCCAGTGGACTCTCTGGACTCACGGCACTGCATCCCCAGTGGTGCCAGTGCACTCTCTGGACTCACGGCACTGCATCCCCAGTGGTGCCAGTGGACTCTCTGGACTCACTGCACTGCATCCCCAGTGGTGCCAGTGCACTCTCTGGACTCACTGCACTGCATCCCCAGTGGTGCCAGTGCACACTGTGGACTCACGGTACTGCATCCCCAGTGGTGCCAGTGCACTCTCTGGACTGACGGAACTGCATCCCCATTGGTGCCAGTGAACTCTCTGGACTCACTGCACTGCATCCCCACTAGTGCCAGGATACTCTCTGGACTCACTTCACTGCATCCCCAGTGGTGCCAGGGCACTCTCTGGACTAACTGCACTGCATCCCCGGTGGTGCCAGTGAACTCTCTGGACTCACTGCAGTGCATCGCCACTGGTGCCAGGGTACTCTCTGGACTCACTGCACTGCATCCCCAGTGGTGCCAGGGCACTCTCTGGACTCACTGCACTGCATCCCCAGTGGTGCCAGTGCACTCTCTGGACTCACTGCAGTGCATCCCCAGTGGTGCCAGTGCACTCTCTGGACTCTCTGCAGTGTATCCCCAGTGGTGCCAGTGCACTCTCTGGACTCACTGCACTGCATCCCCGGTGGAGCCAGTGCACTCTCTGGACTCACGGCACTGCATCCCCAGTGGTGCCAGTGCACTCTCTGGACTCACTGCACTGCATCCCCAGTGGTGCCAGTGCACTCTCTGGACTCACTGCACTGCATCCCCAGTGGTGGCAGTGCACACTCTGGACTCACGGCACTGCATCCCCAGTGGTGCTAGTGCACTCTCTGGACTCACGGCACTGCATCCCCAGTGGTGCCAGTGCACTCTCTGGACTCACTGTAGTGCATCCCCAGTTTTGCCAGTGCACTCTCTGGACTCACCAGGGTGCATCCCCTGTGGTGCCAGTGCACTCTCTGGACTCACTGCACTTCATCCCCAGTGGTGCCAGTGCACTCTCTGGACTCACTGCACTGCATCCCCAATGGTGCCAGTGCACTCTCTGGACTCACTGCACTGCATCCCCAGTGGTGCCAGGGCACTCTCTGGACTCACTGCACTGCATCCCCAGTGGTGCCAGTGCACTCTCTGGACTCACTGCACTCCATTTCCAGTGGTGCCAGTGCACTCTCTGGACTCACTGCACTGCATCCCCAGTGGTGCCAGTGCACTCTCTGGACTCACTGCACTCCATTTCCAGTGGTGCCAGTGCACTCTCTGAACTCACTGCAGTGCATCCCCAGTGGTGCCAGTGCACTCTCTGGACTCATGGCACTGCATCCCCAGTGGTGCCAGTGCACTCTCTGGACTCATTGCAGTGCATCCCCGGTGGTGCCAGTGCACTCTCTTGAGTCACTGCAGTGCATCCCCAGTGGTGCCAGTGCACTCTCTGGACTCACTGCACTGCATCCCCAGTGGTGCCAGTGCCCTCTCTGGACTCACTGCACAGCATCCCCAGTGGTGCCACTGCACTCTCTGGAGTCACTGCACTGCATCTCCAGTGTTGCCAGAGCACTCTCTGGACTCACTGCACTGCATCTCCAGTGTTGCAAGTGCACTCTCTGGACTCACTGCAGTGCATCCCCAGTGGTGCCAGTGCACTCTCTGGACTCACTGGACTGCATCACCAGTGGTGACAGTGCACTCTCTGGACTCACTGCAGTGCATCCCCAGTGGTGACAGTGCACTCTCTGGACTCTCTGCAGTGCATCCCCAGTGGTGCCAGTGCACTCTCTGGACTCACTGCACTGCATCCCCAGTGGTGCCAGTGCACTCTCTGGACTCACTGCACTGCATCCCCAGGGGTGCCAGTGCCCTCTCTGGACTCACTGCACTGCATCCCCAGTGGTGCCACTGCACTCTCTGGAGTCACTGCACTGCATCTCCAGTGTTGCCAGAGCACTCTCTGGACTCACTGCACTGCATCTCCAGTGTTGCAAGTGCACTCTCTGGACTCACTGCAGTGCATCCCCAGTGGTGCCAGTGCACTCTCTGGACTCACTGGACTGCATCACCAGTGGTGACAGTGCACTCTCTGGACTCACTGCAGTGCATCCCCAGTGGTGACAGTGCACTCTCTGGACTCTCTGCAGTGCATCCCCAGTGGTGCCAGTGCACTCTCTGGACTCACTGCACTGCATCCCCAGTGGTGCCAGTGCACTCTCTGGACTCACTGCACTGCATCCCCAGTGGTGCCAGTGCACTCTCTGGACTCACTGCGGTGCATCCCCAGTGGTGCCAAGGCACTCTCTGGACTCCCTGTAGTGCATCACTCGTGGTGCCAGTGCACTCTCTGGACTCACTGCACTGCATCCCCAGTGGCGCCAGGGCACTCTCTGGACTCACTGCACTGCATCCCCAGTGGTGCCAGTGCACTCTCTGGACTCACTGCAGTGCATCCCCAGTGCTGCCAGTGCAATCTTTGGACTCATTGTACTGAATTCCCGGTGGTGCCAGTGCACTCTCTGGACTCACAGCACTGCATCCCCAGTGGTGCCAGTGAACTCTCTGGACTCACTGCACTGCATCCCCAGTGGTGCCAGTGCCCTCTCTGGACTCACTGCACTGCATCCCCAGTGGTGCCAGGTCACACTCTGGACTAACTGCACTGCATCCCCAGTGGTGCCAGTGCACTCTCTGGACTCACTGCACTGCATCCCCAGTGGTGCCAGTGCACTCTCTGGACTCACGGCACTGCATTCCCAGTGGTGCCAGTGCACTCTCTGGACTCACTGCACTGCATCCCCAGTGGTGCCAGTGCACTCTCTGGACTCACTGCACTGCATCCCCAGTGGTGCCAGTGCACTCTCTGGACTCACTGTAGTGCATCACTCGTGGTGCCAGTGCACTCTCTGGACTCACTGCACTGCATCCCCAGTGGTGCCAGTGCACTCTCTGGACTCACTGCACTGCATCCCCAGTGGTGCCAGTGCACTCTCTGCACTCACTGCACTGCATCCCCACTGGTGCCAGGATACTCTCTGGACTCACTGCACTGCATCCCCAGTGGTGCCAGGGCACTCTCTGGACTCACTGCACTGCATCCCCAGTGGTGCCAGTGAACTCTCTGGACTCACTGCACTGCATCCCCACTGGTGCCAGGGTACTCTCTGGACTCACTGCACTGCATCCCCAGTGGTGCCAGGGCACTCTCTCGACTCACTGCACTGCATCCCCAGTGGTGCCAGGGCACTCTCTGGACTCACTGCACTGCATCCCCAGTGGTGCCAGTGCACTCTCTGGACTCACTGCAGTGCATCTCCAGTGGTGCCAGTGCACTCTCTGGACTCACTGCACTGCATCCCCAGTGGTGCCAGGGTACTCTCTGGACTCACGGCACTGCATCCCCAGTGGTGCCAAGGCACTCTCTGGACTCACTGCACTGCATTGCCATTGGTGCCAGTGCACTCTCTGGACTCATTGCAGTGCATCCCCAGTGGTGCTAGTGCACTCTCTGGACTCACTGGAGTGCATCCCCAGTGGTGCCAGTGCACTCTCTGGACTCACTGCACTGCATCCCCAGTGGTGCCAGTGCACTCTCTGAACTCACTGAACTGCATCCCCAGTGGTGCCAGTGCACTCTCTGGACTCACTGCACTGCATCCCCAGTGCTGCCAGTGCACTCTTTGGACTCATTGTACTGAATTCCCGGTGGTGCCAGTGCACTCTCTGGACTCACAGCACTGCATTCCCAGTGGTGCCAGTGAACTCTCTGGACTCACTGCACTTCATCCCCAGTGGTGCCAGTGCACTCTCTGGACTCACTGCACTGCATCCCCAGTGGTGCCAGGTCACACTCTGGACTCACTGCACTGCATCCCCAGTGGTGCCAGTGCACTCTCTGGACTCACTGCACTGCATCCCCAGTGGTGCCAGTGCACTCTCTGGACTCACGGCACTGCATTCCCAGTGGTGCCAGTGCACTCTCTGGACTCACTGCACTGCATCCCCACTGGTGACAGTGCACTCTCTGGACTCACTGCACTGCATCCCCAGTGGTGCCAGTGCACTCTCTGGACTCACTGTAGTGCATCACTCGTCGTGCCAGTGCACTCTCTGGACTCACTGCACTGCATCCCCAGTGGTGCCAGTGCACTCTCTGGACTCACTGCACTGCATCCCCAGTGGTGCCAGTGCACTCTCTGCACTCACTGCACTGCATCCCCACTGGAGCCAGGATACTCTCTGGACTCACTGCACTGCATCCCCAGTGGTGCCAGGGCACTCTCTGGACTCACTGCACTGCATCCCCAGTGGTGCCAGTGCACTCTCTGGACTCACTGCAGTGCATCTCCAGTGGTGCCAGTGCACTATCTGGACTCTCTGCAGTGTATCCCCAGTGGTGCCAGTGCACTCTCTGGACTCACTGCACTGCATCCCCAGTGGTGCCAGTGCACTCTCTGGACTCACGGCACTGCATCCCCAGTGGTGCCAGGGCACTCTCTGGACTCACTGCACTGCATCCCCAGTGGTTCCAGTGCACTCTCTGGACTCACTGCACTGCATCCCCAGTGTTGCCAGTGCACTCTCTGGACTCACTGCACTGCATCCCCAGTGCTGCCAGTGTACTCTTTGGACTCACTGCACTGAATTCCCGGTAGTGCCAGTGCACTCTCTGGACTCACAGCACTGCATCCCCAGTGGTGCCAGAGAACTCTCTGGACTCACTGCACTGCATCCCCACTGGTGCCAGGGTACTCTCTGGACTCACTGCACTGCATCCCCAGTGGTGGCAGTGCACACTCTGGACTCACGGCACTGCATCCCCTGTGGTGCTAGTGCACTCTCTGGACTCACGGCACTGCATCCCCAGTGGTGCCAGTGCACTCTCTGGACTCACTGCACTGCATCCCCAGTGGTGCCAGGGTACTCTCTGGAATCACTGCACTGCATCCCCAGTGGTGCCAGTGCACTCTCTGGACTCACTGCACTGCATCCCCAGTGGTGCCAGTGCACTCTCTGGACTCACTGCACTTCATCCCCACTGGTGCCAGTGCACTCTCTGGACTCACTGCACTGCATCCCCAGAGGTGCCAGTGCACTCTCTGGACTCACTGCGCTGCATCCCCAGTGGTGCCAGTGCACTCTCTGGACTCACGGCACTGCATCCCCAGTGGTGCCAGTGCACTGTCTGGACTCATTGCAGTGCATCCCCGGTGGTGACAGTGCACTCTCTGGACTCACTGCGCTGCATCCCCAGTGGTGCCAAGGCACTCTCTGGACTCACTGCAGTGCATCCCCAGTGGTGCCAGGGCACTCTCTGGACTCACTGCACTGCATCCCCAGTGGTGCCAGTGCACTCTCTGGACTCACTGCACTGCATCCCCAGTGGTGCCAGTGCACTCTCTGGACTCACGGCACTGCATCCCCAGTTGTGCCAGTGCACTCTCTGGACTCATTGCAGTGCATCCCCGGTGGTGCCAGTGCACACTCTGGACTCACTGCAGTGCATCCCCAGTGGTGCCAGTGCACTCTCTGGACTCACTGCACTGCATCCCCAGTGGTGCCAGTGCCCTCTCTGGACTCACTGCACTGCATCCCCAGTGGTGCCAGTGCACTCTCTGGAGTCACTGCACTGCATCTCCAGTGTTGCAAGTGCGCTCTCTGGACTCACTGGACTGCATCACCAGTGGTGCCAGTGCGCTCTCTGGACTCACGGTACTGCATCCCCAGTGGTGCCAGTGCAGTCTCTGGACTCACTGTAGTGCATACCCACTGGTGCCAGTGCACTCTCTGGACTCACTGCTCTGCACCCCCAGTGGTGCCAGTGCACTCTCTGGACTCACAGTACTGCATCCCCACTGGTGCCAGTGCACTCTCTGGACTCACTGCACTGCATCCCCAGTGGTGCCAGTGCACTCTCTGGACTCACTGCACTGCATCCCCAGTGGTGCCAGGGTACTCTCTGGACTCACTGCACTGCATCCCCAGTGGTGCCAAGGCACTCTCTGGACTCACTGCACTGCATCCCCAGTGGTGCCAGTGCACTCTCTGGACTCATTGCAGTGCATCCCCAGTGGTGCCAGTGCACTCTCTGGACTCACTGGAGTGCATCCCCAGTGGTGCCAGTGCACTCTCTGGACTCACTGCACTGCATCCCCAGTGGTGCCAGTGCACTCTCTGAACTCACTGAACTGCATCCCCAGTGGTGCCAGTGCACTCTCTGGACTCACTGCACTGCATCCCCAGTGGTGCCAGGGCACTCTCTGGACTCACTGCACTGCATCCCCAGTGGTGCCAGTGACCTCTCTGGACTCAGTGCAGTGCATTCCCAGTGGTTCCAGTGCACTCTCTGGACTCACCGGGGCGCATCCCCAATAGTGCCAGTGCCCTCTCTGGACTCACTGCAGTGCATCCCCAGTGGTGCCAGTGCGCTCTCTGGACTCACCGCACTGCATCCCCAGTGGTGCCAGTGCACTCTCTGGAATCACTGCACTGCATCCCCAGTGGTGCCAGTGCACTCTCTGGACTCATTTCACTGCATCCCCAGTGGTGCCAGTGCACTCTCTGGAGTCACTGCACTGCATCCCCAGTGGTGCCAGTGCACTCTCTGAGCTCACTGCAGTGCATCCCCAGTGGTGCCAGTGCACTCTCTGGACTCACTGCACTGCATCCCCAGTGGTGCCAGTGCACTCTCTGTCCTCACTGCACTGCGTCCCCAATGGTGCCAGTGCACTCTCTGGACTCACAGCACTGCATCCCCAGTGGTGCCAGTGAACTCTCTGGACTCACTGCACTGCATCCCCACTGGTGCCAGGGTACTCTCTGGACTCACTGCACTGCATCCCCAGTGGTGGCAGTGCACACTCTGGACTCACGGCACTGCATCCCCTGTGGTGCTAGTGCACTCTCTGGACTCACGGCACTGCATCCCCAGTGGTGCCAGTGCACTCTCTGGACTCACTGCACTGCATCCCCAGTGGTGCCAGGGTACTCTCTGGAATCACTGCACTGCATCCCCAGTGGTGCCAGTGCACTCTCTGGACTCACTGCACTGCATCCCCAGTGGTGCCAGTGCACTCTCTGGACTCACTGCACTTCATCCCCACTGGTGCCAGTGCACTCTCTGGACTCACTGCACTGCATCCCCAGAGGTGCCAGTGCACTCTCTGGACTCACTGCACTGCATCCCCAGTGGTGCCAGTGCACTCTCTGGACTCACGGCACTGCATCCCCAGTGGTGCCAGTGCACTGTCTGGACTCATTGCAGTGCATCCCCGGTGGTGACAGTGCACTCTCTGGACTCACTGCGCTGCATCCCCAGTGGTGCCAAGGCACTCTCTGGACTCACTGCAGTGCATCCCCAGTGGTGCCAGGGCACTCTCTGGACTCACTGCACTGCATCCCCAGTGGTGCCAGTGCACTCTCTGGACTCACTGCACTGCATCCCCAGTGGTGCCAGTGCACTCTCTGGACTCACTGCACTGCATCCCCAGTTGTGCCAGTGCACTCTCTGGACTCATTGCAGTGCATCCCCGGTGGTGCCAGTGCACACTCTGGACTCACTGCAGTGCATCCCCAGTGGTGCCAGTGCACTCTCTGGACTCACTGCACTGCATCCCCAGTGGTGCCAGTGCCCTCTCTGGACTCACTGCACTGCATCACCAGTGTTGCCAGTGCACTCTCTGGACTCACTGCACTGCATCTCCAGTGTTGCAAGTGCGCTCTCTGGACTCACTGGACTGCATCACCAGTGGTGCCAGTGCGCTCTCTGGACTCACGGTACTGCATCCCCAGTGGTGCCAGTGCAGTCTCTGGACTCACTGTAGTGCATCCCCACTGGTGCCAGTGCACTCTCTGGACTCACTGCTCTGCACCCCCAGTGGTGCCAGTGCACTCTCTGGACTCACAGTACTGCATCCCCACTGGTGCCAGTGCACTCTCTGGACTCACTGCACTGCATCCCCAGTGGTGCCAGTGCACTCTCTGGACTCACTGCACTGCATCCCCAGTGGTGCCAGGGTACTCTCTGGACTCACTGCACTGCATCCCCAGTGGTGCCAAGGCACTCTCTGGACTCACTGCACTGCATCCCCAGTGGTGCCAGTGCACTCTCTGGACTCATTGCAGTGCATCCCCAGTGGTGCCAGTGCACTCTCTGGACTCACTGGAGTGCATCCCCAGTGGTGCCAGTGCACTCTCTGGACTCACTGCACTGCATCCCCAGTGGTGCCAGTGCACTCTCTGAACTCACTGAACTGCATCCCCAGTGGTGCCAGTGCACTCTCTGGACTCACTGCACTGCATCCCCAGTGGTGCCAGGGCACTCTCTGGACTCACTGCACTGCATCCCCAGTGGTGCCAGTGACCTCTCTGGACTCAGTGCAGTGCATTCCCAGTGGTTCCAGTGCACTCTCTGGATTCACCGGGGCGCATCCCCAATAGTGCCAGTGCCCTCTCTGGACTCACTGCAGTGCATCCCCAGTGGTGCCAGTGCGCTCTCTGGACTCACCGCACTGCATCCCCAGTGGTGCCAGTGCACTCTCTGGAATCACTGCACTGCATCCCCAGTGGTGCCAGTGCACTCTCTGGACTCATTTCACTGCATCCCCAGTGGTGCCAGTGCACTCTCTGGAGTCACTGCACTGCATCCCCAGTGGTGCCAGTGCACTCTCTGAGCTCACTGCAGTGCATCCCCAGTGGTGCCAGTGCACTCTCTGGACTCACTGCACTGCATCCCCAGTGGTGCCAGTGCACTCTCTGTCCTCACTGCACTGCGTCCCCAATGGTGCCAGTGCACTCTCTGGACTCACTGCACTGCATCCCCAGTGGTGCCACTGCACTCTCTGGACTCACTGCACTGCATCCCCAGTGGTGCCGGGGCACTCTCTGGACTCACTGCAGTTCATCACCAGTGGTGCCAGTGCCCTCTGTGGACTCACTGCACTACATCCCCAGTAGGGCCAGTGCACTCTCTGGACTCACTGCACTGCATCCCCAGTGGTGCCAGGGTACTCTCTGGACTCACTGCACTGCATCCCCAGTGGTGCCAAGGCACTCTCTGGACTCACTGCACTGCATCCCCAGTGGTGCCAGTGCACTCTCTGGACTCATTGCAGTGCATCCCCAGTGGTGCCAGTGCACTCTCTGGACTCACTGGAGTGCATCCCCAGTGGTGCCAGTGCACTCTCTGGACTCACTGCACTGCATCCCCAGTGGTGCCAGTGCACTCTCTGAACTCACTGAACTGCATCCCCAGTGGTGCCAGTGCACTCTCTGGACTCACTGCACTGCATCCCCAGTGGTGCCAGGGCACTCTCTGGACTCACTGCACTGCATCCCCAGTGGTGCCAGTGACCTCTCTGGACTCAGTGCAGTGCATTCCCAGTGGTTCCAGTGCACTCTCTGGATTCACCGGGGCGCATCCCCAATAGTGCCAGTGCCCTCTCTGGACTCACTGCAGTGCATCCCCAGTGGTGCCAGTGCGCTCTCTGGACTCACCGCACTGCATCCCCAGTGGTGCCAGTGCACTCTCTGGAATCACTGCACTGCATCCCCAGTGGTGCCAGTGCACTCTCTGGACTCATTTCACTGCATCCCCAGTGGTGCCAGTGCACTCTCTGGAGTCACTGCACTGCATCCCCAGTGGTGCCAGTGCACTCTCTGAGCTCACTGCAGTGCATCCCCAGTGGTGCCAGTGCACTCTCTGGACTCACTGCACTGCATCCCCAGTGGTGCCAGTGCACTCTCTGTCCTCACTGCACTGCGTCCCCAATGGTGCCAGTGCACTCTCTGGACTCACTGCACTGCATCCCCAGTGGTGCCACTGCACTCTCTGGACTCACTGCACTGCATCCCCAGTGGTGCCGGGGCACTCTCTGGACTCACTGCAGTTCATCACCAGTGGTGCCAGTGCCCTCTGTGGACTCACTGCACTACATCCCCAGTAGGGCCAGTGCACTCTCTGTACTCACTGCACTGCATCCCCAGTGGTGCCAGTGAACTCTCTGGACTCACTGCACTGCATCCCTAGTGGTGCCAGTGCACTCTCTTGAGTCACTGCACTGCATCCCCAGTGGTGCCAGTGCACTCTCTGGACTCACAGCACTGCATCCCCACTGGTGCCAGTGCACTTTCTGGACTCACTGCACTGCATCCCCAGTGGTGCCAGTGCACACTCTGGACTCACTGCACTGCATCCCCAGTGGTGCCAGGGTACTCTCTGGACTCACGGCACTTCATCCCCAGTGGTGCCAAGGCACTCTCTGGACTCACTGCACTGCATTGCCATTGGTGCCAGTGCACTCTCTGGACTCATTGCAGTGCATCCTCAGTGGTGCCAGTGCACTCTCTGGACTCACGGCACTGCATCCCCAGTGGTGCCAGTGCACTCTCTGGACTCACTGCACTGCATCCCCAGTGGTGCCAGTGCACTCTCTGGACTCACTGCACTGCATCCCCAGTGGTGCCAGGGCACTCTCTGGACTCACCGGGGTGCATCCCCAATAGTGCCAGTGCCCTCTCTGGACTCACTGCACTGCATCCCCACTGGTGCCAGTGCACTCTCTGGACTCACCGCACTGCATCCCCAGTGGTGCCAGTGCACTCTCTGGACTCACTGCAGTGCATCCCCAGTGATGCCAGTGCACTCTCTGGACTCATTTCACTGCATCCCCAGTGGTGCCAGTGCACTCTCTGGACTCACTGCACTGCATCCCCAGTGGTGCCAGTGCACTATCTGGACTCACTGCACTGCATCCCCAGTGGTGCCAGTGCACTCTCTGAGCTCACTGCACTGCATCCCTAGTGTTGCCAGTGCACTCTCTTGAGTCACTGCACTGCATCCCCAGTGGTGCCAGTGCACTCTCTGGACTCACTGCACTGCATCCCCAGTGGTGCCAGTGCACTCTCTGGACTCACTGCAGTGCATCCCCAATCGTACCAGTGCAATCTCTGGTCTCACTGCAGTGCATCCCCAGTGGTGCCAGTGCACTCTCTGGACTCACTGCAGTGCATCCCCAGTGGTGCCAGTGCACTCTCTGGACTCACGGCACTGCATCCCCGGTAGTGCCAGTGCACTCTCTGGACTCACTGCACTGCATCCCCAGTGGTGCCAGTGCACTCTCTGGACTCACTGCACTGCACCCCCAGTGGTGCCAGTGCACTCTCTGGACTCACAGCACTGCATCCCCACTGGTGCCAGTGCACTTTCTGGACTCACTGCACTGCATCCCCAGTGGTGCCAGTGCACACTCTGGACTCACTGCACTGCTTCCCCAGTGGTGCCAGGGTACTCTCTGGACTCACGGCACTTCATCCCCAGTGGTGCCAAGGCACTCTCTGGACTCACTGCACTGCATTGCCATTGGTGCCAGTGCACTCTCTGGACTCATTGCAGTGCATCCTCAGTGGTGCCAGTGCACTCTCTGGACTCACTGCACTGCATCCCCAGTGGTGCCAGTGCACTCTCTGGACTCACTGCACTGCATCCCCAGTGGTGCAACTGCACTCTCTGGACTCACCGGGGTGCATCCCCAATAGTGCCAGTGCCCTCTCTGGACTCACTGCAGTGCATCCCCAGTGGTGCCAGTGCACTCTCTGGACTCACCGCACTGCATCCCCAGTGGTGCCAGTGCACTCTCTGGACTCACTGCAGTGCATCCCCAGTGGTGCCAGTGCACTCTCTGGACTCATTTCACTGCATCCCCAGTGGTGCCAGTGCACTCTCTGGACTCACTGCACTGCATCCCCAGTGGTGCCAGTGCACTCTCTGAGCTCACTGCACTGCATCCCTAGTGGTGCCAGTGCACTCTCTTGAGTCACTGGACTGCATCCCCAGTGGTGCCAGTGCACTCTCTGGACTCACTGCACTGCATCCCCAGTGGTGCCAGTGCACTCTCTGGACTCACTGCAGTGCATCCCCAATCGTACCAGTGCAATCTCTGGTCTCACTGCAGTGCATCCCCAGTGGTGCCAGTGCACTCTCTGGACTCACTGCAGTGCATCCCCAGTGGTGCCAGTGCACTCTCTGGACTCACGGCACTGCATCCCTGGTAGTGCCAGTGCACTCTCTGGACTCACTGTACTGCATCCCCAGTGGTGCCAAGGCACTCTCTGGACTCACAGCACTGCATCCCCACTGGTGCCAGTGCACTCTCTGGACTCACTGCACTGCATTGCCAGTGGTGCCAGTGCACACTCTGGACTCACGGCACTGCATCCCCAGTGGTACCAGTGCACTCTCTGGACCAACGGCACTGCATCTCCAGTGGTGCCAGTGCACTCTCTGGACTCACTGCACTGCATCCCCAGTGGTGCCAGGGCACTCTCTGGACTCACTGCACTGCATCCCCAGTGGTGCCAGTGCACTCTCTGGACTCACTGCACTGCATTGCCATTGGTGCCAGTGCACTCTCTGGACTCATTGCAGTGCATCCCCAGTGGTGCCAGTGCACTCTCTGGACTCACTGCACTGCATCCCCAGTGGTGCCAGTGCACTCTCTGGACTCACTGCACTGCATCCCCAGTGGTGCCAGTGCACTCTCTGGACTCACTGCACTGCATCCCTAGTTGTGCCAGTGCACTCTCTGTACTCACTGCACTGCATCCCAGGTGGTGCCAGTGCACTCTCTGGACTCACTGCACTGCATCTCCAGCGGTGCCAGTGCACTCTCTGGACTCACTGCACTGCACAACCAGTGGTGCCAGTGCACTCTCTGGACTCACTGCAGTGCATCCCCAGTGGTGCCAGTGCACTCTCTGGACTCACTGCAGTGCATCCCCACTGGTGCCAGTGCACTCTCTGGACTCACTGCACTGCACCCCCAGTGGTGCCAGTGCACTCTCTGGACTCACTGCAGTGCATCCCCAGAGGTGCCAGTGCACTCTCTGGACTCACTGCAGTGCATCCCAGGTGGTGCCAGTGCACTCTCTGGACTCACTGCACTGCATCTCCAGCGGTGCCAGTGCACTCTCTGGACTCACTGCACTGCATCCCTAGTGGTGCCAGTGCACTCTCTGGACTCACTGCACTGCATCCCCAGTGGTGCCAGTGCACTCTCTGGACTCACTGCACTGCATCCCCAGTGGTGCCAGTGCACTATCTGTACTCACTGCACTGCATCCCAGGTGGTGCCAGTGCACTCTCTGGACTCACTGCACTGCACAACCAGTGGTGCCAGTGCACTCTCTGGACTCACTGCACTGCATCCCCAGTGGTGCCCGTGCACTCTCTGGACTCACTGCACTGCATCCCCAGTGGTGCCCGTGCACTCTCTGGACTCACTGAACTGCATCCCCAGTGGTGCCAGTGTGCTATCTGTACTCACTGCACTGCATCCCCAGTGGTGCCAGTGCACTCTCTGGACTCACTGCACTGCACAACCAGTGGTGCCAGTGCACTCTCTGGACTCACTGCACTGCATCCCCAGTGGTGCCCGTGCACTCTCTGGACTCACTGCACTGCATCCCCAGGGGTGCCCGTGCACTCTCTGGACTCACTGCACTGCATCCCCAGTGGTGCCAGTGCACTCTCTGGACTCACTGCACTGCATCCCCAGTGGTGCCAGTGCGCTCTCTTGAGTCACTGCAGTGCATCCCCAGTGGTGCCAGTGCACTCTCTGGACTCACTCCATTGCATCCCCAGTGGTGCCAGTGCACTCTCTGGACTCACTGCAGTGTATCCCCAGTGGTGCCAGTGCACTCTCTGGACTCACTGCACTGCATCCCCAGTGGTGCCAGTGCGCTCTCTTGAGTCACTGCAGTGCATCCCCAGTGGTGCCAGTGCACTCTCTGGACTCACTCCATTGCATCCCCAGTGGGGCCAGTGCAGTCTCTGGACTCTCTGCAGTGTATCCCCAGTGGTGCCAGTGCACTCTCTGGACTCACTGCACTGCATCCCCAGTGGTGCCAGTGCACTCTCTGGACTCACTGCACTGCATCCCCAGTGGTGACAGTGCACTCTCTGGACTCACTAGCACTGCATCCCCAGTGGTGCCAGTGCACTCTCTGGACTCACTGTAGTGCATCCCCAGTGGTGCCAGTGCACTCTCTGGACTCACCGGGGTGCATCCCCAGTGGTGCCAGTGCACTCTCTGGACTCACTGCACTTCATCCCCAGTGGTGCCAGTGCACTCTCTGGACTCACTGCACTGCATCCCCAGTGGTGCCAGGTCACACTCTGGACTCACTGTACTGCATCCCCAGTGGTGCCAGTGCACTCTCTGGACTCACTGCACTGCATCCCCAGTGGTGCCAGTGCACTCTCTGGACTCACGGCACTGCATCCCTAGTGGTGCCAGTGGACTCTCTGGACTCACTGCACTGCATCCCCAGTGGTGCCAGTGCACTCTCTGGACTCACGGCACTGCATCCCCAGTGGTGCCAGTGGACTCTCTGGACTCACTGCACTGCATCCCCAGTGGTGCCAGTGCACTCTCTGGACTCACTGCACTGCATCCCCAGTGGTGCCAGTGCACTCTCTGGACTCACTGTAGTGCATCACTCGTGGTGCCAGTGCACTCTCTGGACTCACTGCACTGCATCCCCAGTGGTGCCAGTGCACTCTCTGGACTCACTGCACTGCATCCCCAGTGGTGCCAGTGCACTCTCTGGACTCACTGCACTGCATCCCCTGTGGTGCCAGTGCACACTGTGGACTCACGGCACTGCATCCCCAGTGGTGCCAGTGCACTCTCTGGACTGACGGCACTGCATCCCCATTGGTGCCAGTGAACTCTCTGGACTCACTGCACTGCATCCCCACTGGTGCCAGTGCACTCTCTGGACTCACTGCACTGCATCCCCAGTGGTGCCAGTGCACTCTCTGGACTCACTGCACTGCATCCCCGGTGGTGCCAGTGAACTCTCTGGACTCACTGCACTGCATCCCCACTGGTGCCAGGGCACTCTCTGGACTCACTGCACTGCATCCCCAGTGGTGCCAGGGCACTCTCTGGACTCACTGCACTGCATCCCCAGTGGTGCCAGTGCACTCTCTGGACTCACTGCAGTGTATCCCCAGTGGTGCCAGTGCACTCTCTGGACTCACTGCACTGCATCCCCGGTAGAGCCAGTGCAGTCTCTGGACTCACGGCACTGCATCCCCAGTGGGGCCAGTGCACTCTCTGGACTCACTGCACTGCATCCCCAGTGGTGCCAGTGCACTCTCTGGACTCACTGCACTGCATCCCCAGTGGTGGCAGTGCACACTCTGGACTCACGGCACTGCATCCCCAGTGGTGCTAGTGCACTCTCTGGACTCACGGCACTGCATCCCCAGTGGTGCCAGTGCACTCTCTGGACTCACTGCACTGCATCCCCAGTGGTGCCAGGGTACTCTCTAGAATCACTGCTCTGCATCCCCAGTGGTGCCAGTGCACTCTCTGGACTTACTGTAGTGCATCCCCAGTTTTGCCAGTGCACTCTCTGGACTCACCGGGGTGCATCCCCAGTGGTGCCAGTGCACTCTCTGGACTCACTGCACTGCATCCCCAGTGGTGCCAGTGCACTCTCTGGACTCACTGCACTGCATCCCCAGTGGCGCCAGGGCACTCTCTGGACTCACTGCACTGCATCCCCAGTGGTGCCAGGGTACTCTCTAGAATCACTGCACTGCATCCCCAGTGGTGCCAGTGCACTCTCTGGACTCACTGTAGTGCATCCCCAGTTTTGCCAGTGCACTCTCTGGACTCACCGGGGTGCATCCCCAGTGGTGCCAGTGCACTCTCTGGACTCACTGCACTGAATCCCCAGTGGTGCCAGTGCACTCTCTGGACTCACTGCAGTGCATCCCCAGTGGCGCCAGGGCACTCTCTGGACTCACTGCAGTGCATCCCCAGTGCTGCCAGTGCACTCTTTGGACTCACTGTACTGAATTCCCGGTGGTGCCAGTGCGCTCTCTGGACTCACAGCACTGCATCCCCAGTGGTGCCAGTGAACTCTCTGGACTCACTGCACTGCATCCCCAGTGGTGCCATTGCACTCTCTGGACTCACTGCACTGCATCCCCAGTGGTGCCAGTGCACTCTCTGGACTCACGGCACTGCAACCCCAGTGGTGCCAGTGCACTCTCTGGACTCACTGCACTTCATCCCCAGTGGTGCCAGTGCACTCTCTGGACTCACTGCACTGCATCCCCAGTGCTGCCAGGTCACACTCTGGACTCACTGCACTGCATCCCCAGTGGTGCCAGTGCACTCTCTGGACTCACTGCACTGCATCCCCAGTGGTGCCAGTGCACTCTCTGGACTCACTGCGCTGCATCCCCAGTGGTGCCAGTGCACTCTCTGAACTCACTGCACTGCATCCCCAGTGGTGCCACTGCACTCTCTGGACTCACTGCACTGCATCCCCAGTGGTGCCAGTGCACTCTCTGGACTCACTGCACTGCATCCCCAGTGGTGCCAGTGCACTCTCTGGACTCACTGTAGTGCATCAGTCGTGGTGCCAGTGCACTCTCTGGACTCACTGCACTGCATCCCCAGTGGTGCCAGTGCACTCTCTGGACTCACTGCACTGCATCCCCAGTGGTGCCAGTGCACTCTCTGCACTCACTGCACTGCATCCCCTGTGGTGCCAGTGCACACTGTGGACTCACGGCACTGCATCCCCAGTGGTGCTAGTGCACTCTCTGGACTGACGGCACTGCATCCCCATTGGTGCCAGTGAACTCTCTGGACTCACTGCACTGCATCCCCACTGGTGCCAGGATACTCTCTGGACTCACTGCACTGCATCCCCAGTGGTGCCAGTGCACTCTCTGGACTCACTGCACTGCATCCCCAGTGGTGCCAGTGCACTCTCTGGTCTCACTGCACTGCATCCCCACTGGTGCCAGGGTACTCTCTGGACTCACTGCACTGCATCCCCACTGGTGCCAGGGTACTCTCTGGACTCACTGCACTGCATCCCCAGTGCTGCCAGGGCACTCTCTGGACTCACTGCACTTCATCCCCAGTGGTGCCAGGGCACTCTCTGGACTCACTGCACTGCATCCCCAGTGGTGCCAGTGCACTCTCTGGACTCACAGCAGTGCATCTCCAGTGGTGCCAGTGCACTCTCTGGACTCACTGCACTGCATCCCCAGTGGTGCCAGTGCACTCTCTGGACTCACTGCACTGCATCCCCAGTGGTGCCAGTGCACTCTCTGGACTCACTGGACTGCATCACCAGTGGTGCCAGTGCACTCTCTGGACTCTCTGCAGTGCATCCCCAGTGGTGCCAGTGCACTCTCTGGACTCACTGCACTGCATCCCCAGTGGTGCCAGTGCACTCTCTGGACTCACTGCACTGCATCCCCAGTGGTGCCAGTGCACTCTCTGGACTCACTGCACTGCATCCCCAGTGGCGCCAGGGCACTCTCTGGACTCACTGCACTGCATCACCAGTGGTGCCAGTGCACTCTCTGGACTCACTGCAGTGCATCCCCAGTGCTGCCAGTGCACTCTTTGGACTCACTGTACTGAATTCCCGGTGGTGCCAGTGCACTCTCTGTACTCACAGCACTGCATCCCCAGTGGTGCCAGTGAACTCTCTGGACTCACTGCACTGCATCCCCAGTGGTGCCAATGCACTCTCTGGACTCACTGCAGTGCATCCCCAGTGGTGCCAGTGCACTCTCTGGACTCACCGGGGTGCATACCCTGTGGTGCCAGTGCACTCTCTGGACTCACTGCACTGCATCCCCAGTGGTGGCAGTGCACACTCTGGACTCACGGCACTACATCCCCAGTGGTGCTAGTGCACTCTCTGGACTCACGGCACTGCATCCCCAGTGGTGCCAGTGCACTCTCTGGACTCACTGCACTGCATCCCCAGTGGTGCCAGGGTACTCTCTGGAATCACTGCACTGCATCCCCAGTGGTGCCAGTGCACTCTCTGGACTCACTGCACTGCATCCCCAGTGGTGCCAGTGCACTCTCTGGACTCACTGCACTGCATCCCCAGTGGTGCCAGTGCACTCTCTGGACTCACTGCACTGCATCCCCAGTGGTGCCAGGTCACTCTCTGGACTCACTGCAGTGCATCCCCAGTGTTGCCAGTGCACTCTCTGGACTCACTGCACTGCATACACAGTGGTGCCAGTGCACTCTCTGGACTCACTGCACTGCATTCCCAGTGGTGCCAGTGCACTCTCTGGACTCACTGCACTTCATCCCCAGTGGTGCCAAGGCACTCTCTGGAGTCACTGCAGTGCATCCCCAGTGGTGCCAGTGCACTCTCTGGACTCACTGCAGTGCATCCCCAGTGGTGCCAGTGCACTCTCTGGACTCACTGCACTGCATCCCCAGTGGTGCCAGTGCACTCTCTGGACTCACTGCACTGCATCCCCAGTGGTGCCAGTGCACTCTCTGGACTCACGGCACTGCATCCCCAGTGGTGCCAGTGCACTCTCTGGACTCATTGCAGTGCATCCCCGGTGGTGCCAGTGCACACTCTGGACTCACTGCAGTGCATCCCCAGTGGTGCCAGTGCACTCTCTGGACTCACTGCACTGCATCCCCAGTGGTGCCAGTGCCCTCTCTGGACTCACTGCACTGCATCCCCAGTGGTGCCACTGCACTCTCTGGAGTCACTGCACTGCATCTCCAGTGTTGCAAGTGCGCACTCTGGACTCACTGCAGTGAATCCCCAGTGGTGCCAGTGCACTCTCTGGACTCACTGGACTGCATCACCAGCGGTGCCAGTGCACTCTCTGGACTCACTGCACTGCATACACAGTGGTGCCAGTGCACTCTCTGGACTCACTGCGCTGCATCCCCAGTGGTGCCAGTGCACTCTCTGGACTCACTGCACTGCATCCCCAGTGCTGCCAGTGCACTCTCTGGACTCACTAATGACCATCCCCAGTGGTGCCAGTGCACTCTCTGGACTCACTAATGACCATCCCCAGTGGTGCCAGTGCACTCTCTGGAGTCACTGCACTGCATCCCCAGTGGTGCCAGTGCACTCTCTGGACTCACTGCACTGCATCCCCAGTGGTGCCAGGTCACACTCTGGACTCACTGCACTGCATCCCCAGTGGTGCCAGTGCACTCTCTGGACTCACTGCACTGCATCCCCAGTGGTGCCAGTGCACTCTCTGGACTCACTGCACTGCATCCCCAGTGGTGCCCGGGTACTCTCTAGAATCACTGCACTGCATCCCCAGTGGTGCCAGTGCACTCTCTGGACTCACGGCACTGCATCCCCAGTGGTGCCAGTGGACTCTCTGGACTCACTGCACTGCATCCCCAGTGGTGCCAGTGCACTCTCTGGACTCACTGCACTGCATCCCCAGTGGTGCCGGGGCACTCTCTGGACTCACTGTAGTGCATCACTCGTGGTGCCAGTGCACTCTCTGGACTCACTGCACTGCATCCCCAGTGGTGCCAGTGCACTCTCTGGACTCACTGCACTGCATCCGCAGTGGTGCCAGTGCACTCTCTGGACTCACTGCACTGCATCCCCTGTGGTGCCAGTGCACACTGTGGACTCACGGCACTGCATCCCCAGTGGTGCTAGTGCACTCTCTGGACTGACGGCACTGCATCCCCAGTGGTGCCAGTGCACTCTCTGGACTCACTGCACTGCATACCCAGTGGTGCCAGTGCACTCTCTGGACTCACTGCACTGCATCCCCAGTGGTGCCAGGTCACTCTCTGGACTCACTGCAGTGCATCCCCAGTGGTGTCAGTGCACTCTCTGGACTCACTGCACTGCATACACAGTGGTGCCAGTGCACTCTCTGGACTCACTGCACTTCATCCCCAGTGCTGCCAGTGCACTCTCTGGACTCACTGCACTGCATCCCCAGTGGTGCCAAGGCACTCTCTGGACTCACTGCACTGCATCCCCAGTGGTGCCAGTGCACTCTCTGGACTCACTGCACTGCATCCCCAGTGGTGCCAGTGCACTCTCTGGACTCACGGCACTGCATCCCCAGTGGTGCCAGGTCACTCTCTGGACTCACTGCAGTGCATCCCCAGTGGTGTCAGTGCACTCTCTGGACTCACTGCACTGCATACACAGTGGTGCCAGTGCACTCTCTGGACTCACTGCACTGCATTCCCAGTGGTGCCAGTGCACTCTCTGGACTCACTGCACTGCATCCCCAGTGGTGCCAAGGCACTCTCTGGACTCACAGCAGTGCATGCCCAGTGGTGCCAGTGCGCTCTCTGGACTCACTGCAGTGCATCCCCAGTGGTGCCAGTGCACTCTCTGGACTCACTGCACTGCATCCCCAGTGGTGCCAGTGCACTCTCTGGACTCACGGCACTGCATCCCCAGTGGTGCCAGTGCACTCTCTGGACTCATTGCAGTGCATCCCCAGTGGTGCCAGTGCACACTCTGGACTCACTGCAGTGCATCCCCAGTGGTGCCAGTGCACTCTCTGGACTCACTGCACTGCATCCCCAGTGGTGCCAGTGCCCTCTCTGGACTCACTGCACTGCATCCCCAGTGGTGCCACTGCACTCTCTGGAGTCACTGCACTGCATCTCCAGTGTTGCAAGTGCGCACTCTGGACTCACTGCAGTGAATCCCCAGTGGTGCCAGTGCACTCTCTGGACTCACTGGACTGCATCACCAGTGGTGCCAGTGCACTCTCTGGACTCACTGCACTGCATACACAGTGGTGCCAGTGCACTCTCTGGACTCACTGCACTGCATCCCCAGTAGTGCCAGTGCACTCTCTGGACTCACTGCAGTGCATCCCCAGTGGTGCCAGTGCACTCTCTGGACTCACTGCACTGCATCCCCATTGGTGACAGTGCACTCTCTGGACTCACTGCGCTGCATCCCCAGTGGTGCCAAGGCACTCTCTGGACTCACTGTAGTGCATCACTCGTGGTGCCAGTGCACTCTCTGGAATCACTGCACTGCATCCCCAGTGGTGCCAGTGCACTCTCTGGACTCACTGCACTGCATCCCCAGTGCTGCCAGTGCACTCTCTGGACTCACTAATGACCATCCCGACTGGTGGCAGTGCACTCTCTGGACTCACTGCACTGCATCCAGTGTGGTGCCAGTGCACTCTCTGGACTCACTAATGACCATCCCCAGTGGTGCCAGTGCACTCTCTGGACTCACTAATGACCATCGCCAGTGGTGCCAGTGCACTCTCTGGAGTCACTGCACTTCATCCCCAGTGCTGCCAGTGCACTCTCTGGACTCACTGCACTGCATCCCCAGTGGTGCCAGGTCACACTCTGGACTCACTGCACTGCATCCCCAGTGGTGCCAGTGCACTCTCTGGACTCACTGCACTGCATCCCCAGTGGTGCCAGTGCACTCTCTGGACTCACGGCACTGCATCCCCAGTGGTGCCAGTGGACTCTCTGGACTCACTGCACTGCATCCGCAGTGGTGCCAGTGCACTCTCTGGACTCACGGCACTGCATCCCCAGTGGTGCCAGTGGACTCTCTGGACTCACTGCACTGCATCCCCAGTGGTGCCAGTGCAGTCTCTGGACTCACTGCACTGCATCCCCAGTGGTGCCAGTGCACTCTCTGGACTCACTGTAGTGCATCACTCGTGGTGCCAGTGCACTCTCTGGACTCACTGCACTGCATCCCCAGTGGTGCCAGTGCACTCTCTGGACTCACTGCAGTGCATCCCCAGTGGTGCCAGTGCACTCTCTGGACTCACTGCACTGCATCCCCTGTGGTGCCAGTGCACACTGTGGACTCACGGCACTGCATCCCCAGTGGTGCTAGTGCACTCTCTGGACGACGGCACTGCATCCCCATTGGTGCCAGTGAACTCTCTGGACTCACTGCACTGCATCCCCAGTGGTGCCAGGATACTCTCTGGACTCACTGCACTGCATCCCCGGTGGTGCCAGTGCACTCTCTGGACTCACTGCACTGCATCCCCGGTAGAGCCAGTGCACTCTCTGGACTCACTGCAGTGCATCCCCAGTGGTGCCAGTGCACTCTCTGGACTCACTGCACTGCATCCCCAGTGCTGCCAGTGCACTCTTTGGACTCACTGCACTGAATTCCCGGTAGTGCCAGTGCACTCTCTGGACTCACAGCACTGCATCCCCAGTGGTGCCAGTGAACTCTCTGGACCCACTGCACTGCATCCCCAGTGGTGCCAGTGCACTCTCTGGACTCACTGCACTGCATCCCCAGTGGTGCCAGTGCACTCTCTGGACTCACTGCACTGCATCCCCAGTGGTGGCAGTGCACACTCTGGACTCACGGCACTGCATCCCCAGTGGTGCTAGTGCACTCTCTGGACTCACGGCACTGCATCCCCAGTGGTGCCAGTGCACTCTCTGGACTCACTGCACTGCATCCCCAGTGGTGCCAGGGTACTCTCTGGAATCACTGCACTGCATCCC
Source organism: Anser anser (assembly GCF_964211835.1). NCBI lineage: Eukaryota > Metazoa > Chordata > Aves > Anseriformes > Anatidae > Anser > Anser anser. The sequence goes on along the minus strand of NW_028153568.1, from coordinate 320,419 downwards.
CAGTGTTGCCAGTGCACTCTCTGGACTCACTGCACTGCATCCCCAGTGGTGCCAGTGCACTCTCTGGACTCACTGCACTGCATCCCCAGTGGTGCCAGTGCACTCTCTGGACTCACTGCACTGCATCCCCAGTGGTGCCAGGTCACTCTCTGGACTCACTGCAGTGCATCCCCAGTGGTGACAGTGCACTCTCTGGACTCACTGCACTGCATACACAGTGGTGCCAGTGCACTCTCTGGACTCACTGCACTGCATTCCCAGTGGTGCCAGTGCACTCTCTGGACTCACTGCACTGCATCCCCAGTGGTGCCAAGGCACTCTCTGGACTCACTGCAGTGCATCCCCAGTGGTGCCAGTGCACTCTCTGGACTCACTGCAGTGCATCCCCAGTGGTGCCAGTGCACTCTCTGGACTCACTGCACTGCATCCCCAGTGGTGCCAGTGCACTCTCTGGACTCACTGCACTGCATCCCCAGTGGTGCCAGTGCACTCTCTGGACTCACGGCACTGCATCCCCAGTGGTGCCAGTGCACTCTCTGGACTCATTGCAGTGCATCCCCGGTGGTGCCAGTGCACACTCTGGACTCACTGCAGTGCATCCCCAGTGGTGCCAGTGCACTCTCTGGACTCACTGCAGTGCATCCCCAGTGGTGCCAGTGCCCTCTCTGGACTCACTGCACTGCATCCCCAGTGGTGCCACTGCACTCTCTGGAGTCACTGCACTGCATCTCCAGTGTTGCAAGTGCGCTCTCTGGACTCACTGCAGTGAATCTCCAGTGGTGCCAGTGCACTCTCTGGACTCACTGGACTGCATCACCAGTGGTGCCAGTGCACTCTCTGGACTCACTGCACTGCATACACAGTGGTGCCAGTGCACTCTCTGGACTCACTGCACTGCATCCCCAGTAGTGCCAGTGCACTCTCTGGACTCACTGCACTGCATCCCCAGTGGTGCCAGTGCACTCTCTGGACTCACTGCACTGCATCCCCAGTGGTGACAGTGCACTCTCTGGACTCACTAATGACCATCCCGACTGGTGGCAGTGCACTCTCTGGACTCACTGCACTGCATCCAGTGTGGTGCCAGTGCACTCTCTGGACTCACTGCACTGCATCCCCAGTGGTGCCAGTGCACTCTCTGGACTCATTAATGACCATCCCCAGTGGTGCCAGTGCACTCTCTGGAGTCACTGCACTTCATCCCCTGTGGTGCCAGTGCACTCTCTGGACTCACTGCACTGCATCCCCAGTGGTGCCAGGTCACACTCTGGACTCACTGCACTGCATCCCCAGTGGTGCCAGTGCACTCTCTGGACTCACTGCTCTGCATCCCCAGTGGTGCCAGTGCACTCTCTGGACTCACGGCACTGCATCCCCAGTGGTGCCAGTGGACTCTCTGGACTCACTGCACTGCATCCCCAGTGGTGCCAGTGCACTCTCTGGACTCACGGCACTGCATCCCCAGTGGTGCCAGTGCACTCTCTGGACTCACTGCAGTGCATCCCCAGTGGTGCCAGTGCACTCTCTGGACTCACTGCACTGCATCCCCAGTGGTGCCAGTGCACTCTCTGGACTCACTGTAGTGCATCACTCGTGGTGCCAGTGCACTCTCTGGACTCACTGCACTGCATCCCCTGTGGTGCCAGTGCACACTCTGGACTCACGGCACTGCATCCCCAGTGGTGCTAGTGCACTCTCTGGACTGACGGCACTGCATCCCCATTGGTGCCAGTGAACTCTCTGGACTCACTGCACTGCATCCCCAGTGGTGCCAGGATACTCTCTGGACTCACTGCACTGCATCCCCAGTGGTGCCAGGGCACTCTCTGGACTCACTGCACTGCATCCCCGGTGGTGCCAGTGAACTCTCTGGACTCACTGCACTGCATCCCCAGTGGTGCCACATCACTCTCTGGACTCACTGCACTGCATCCCCAGTGGTGCCAGGGCACTCTCTGGACTCACTGCACTGCATCCCCAGTGGTGCCAGTGCACTCTCTGGACTCACTGCAGTGCATCCCCAGTGGTGCCAGTGCACTCTCTGGACTCTCTGCAGTGTATCCCCAGTGGTGCCAGTGCACTCTCTGGACTCACTGCACTGCATCCCCGGTAGAGCCAGTGCACTCTCTGGACTCACGGCACTGCATCCCCAGTGGTGCCAGTGCACTCTCTGGACTCACTGCACTGCATCCCCAGTGGTGACAGTGCACTCTCTGGACTCACTGCACTGCATCCCCAGTGGTGGCAGTGCACACTCTGGACTCACGGCACTGCATCCCCAGTGGTGCTAGTGCACTCTCTGGACTCACGGCACTGCATCCCCAGTGGTGCCAGTGCACTCTCTGGACTCACTGCAGTGCATCCCCAGTGCTGCCAGTGCACTCTTTGGACTCACTGTACTGAATTCCCGGTGGTGCCAGTGCACTCTCTGGACTCACTGCACTGCATACACAGTGGCGCCAGTGCACTCTCTGGACTCACTGCACTGCATCCCCAGTAGTGCCAGTGCACTCTCTGGACTCACTGCACTGCATCCCCAGTGGTGCCAGTGCACTCTCTGGACTCACTGCACTGCATCCCCATTGGTGACAGTGCACTCTCTGGACTCACTGCGCTGCATCCCCAGTGGTGCCAAGGCACTCTCTGGACTCACTGTAGTGCATCACTCGTGGTGCCAGTGCACTCTCTGGAATCACTGCACTGCATCCCCAGTGGTGACAGTGCACTCTCTGGACTCACTAATGACCATCCCGACTGGTGGCAGTGCACTCTCTGGACTCACTGCACTGCATCCAGTGTGGTGCCAGTGCACTCTCTGGACTCACTGCACTGCATCCCCAGTGGTGCCAGTGCACTCTCTGGACTCATTAATGACCATCCCCAGTGGTGCCAGTGCACTCTCTGGACTCACTGCACTGCATCCCCAGTGGTGCCACATCACTCTCTGGACTCACTGCACTGCATCCCCAGTGGTGCCAGGGCACTCTCTGGACTCACTGCACTGCATCCCCAGTGGTGCCAGTGCACTCTCTGGACTCACTGCAGTGCATCCCCAGTGGTGCCAGTGCACTCTCTGGACTCTCTGCAGTGTATCCCCAGTGGTGCCAGTGCACTCTCTGGACTCACTGCACTGCATCCCCGGTAGAGCCAGTGCACTCTCTGGACTCACGGCACTGCATCCCCAGTGGTGCCAGTGCACTCTCTGGACTCACTGCACTGCATCCCCAGTGGTGACAGTGCACTCTCTGGACTCACTGCACTGCATCCCCAGTGGTGGCAGTGCACACTCTGGACTCACGGCACTGCATCCCCAGTGGTGCTAGTGCACTCTCTGGACTCACGGCACTGCATCCCCAGTGGTGCCAGTGCACTCTCTGGACTCACTGCAGTGCATCCCCAGTGCTGCCAGTGCACTCTTTGGACTCACTGTACTGAATTCCCGGTGGTGCCAGTGCACTCTCTGGACTCACTGCACTGCATACACAGTGGCGCCAGTGCACTCTCTGGACTCACTGCACTGCATCCCCAGTAGTGCCAGTGCACTCTCTGGACTCACTGCACTGCATCCCCAGTGGTGCCAGTGCACTCTCTGGACTCACTGCACTGCATCCCCATTGGTGACAGTGCACTCTCTGGACTCACTGCGCTGCATCCCCAGTGGTGCCAAGGCACTCTCTGGACTCACTGTAGTGCATCACTCGTGGTGCCAGTGCACTCTCTGGAATCACTGCACTGCATCCCCAGTGGTGACAGTGCACTCTCTGGACTCACTAATGACCATCCCGACTGGTGGCAGTGCACTCTCTGGACTCACTGCACTGCATCCAGTGTGGTGCCAGTGCACTCTCTGGACTCACTGCACTGCATCCCCAGTGGTGCCAGTGCACTCTCTGGACTCATTAATGACCATCCCCAGTGGTGCCAGTGCACTCTCTGGAGTCACTGCACTTCATCCCCTGTGGTGCCAGTGCACTCTCTGGACTCACTGCACTGCATCCCCAGTGGTGCCAGGTCACACTCTGGACTCACTGCACTGCATCCCCAGTGGTGCCAGTGCACTCTCTGGACTCACTGCACTGCATCCCCAGTGGTGCCAGTGCACTCTCTGGACTCACGGCACTGCATCCCCAGTGGTGCCAGTGGACTCTCTGGACTCACTGCACTGCATCCTCAGTGCTGCCAGTGCACTCTCTGGACTCACGGCACTGCATCCCCAGTGGTGCCAGTGCACTCTCTGGACTCACTGCACTGCATCCCCAGTGGTGCCAGTGCACTCTCTGGACTCACTGCACTGCATCCCCAGTGCTGCCAGGTCACACTCTGGACTCACTGCACTGCATCCCCAGTGGTGCCAGTGCACTCTCTGGACTCACTGCACTGCATCCCCAGTGGTGCCAGTGCACTCTCTGGACTCACTGCACTGCATCCGCAGTGGTGCCAGTGCACTCTCTGGACTCACTGCACTGCATCCCCAGTGGTGCCAGGTCACACTCTGGACTCACTGCACTGCATCCCCAGTGGTGCCAGTGCACTCTCTGGACTCACTGCACTGCATCCCCAGTGGTGCCAGTGAACTCTCTGGACTCACTGCACTGCATCCCCAGTGGTGCCAGGATACTCTCTGGACTCACTGCACTGCATCCCCAGTGGTGCCAGGGCACTCTCTGGACTCACTGCACTGCATCCCCGGTGGTGCCAGTGAACTCTCTGGACTCACTGCACTGCATCCCCACTGGTGCCAGGGTACTCTCTGGACTCACTGCACTGCATCCCCAGTGGTGCCAGGGCACTCTCTGGACTCACAGCACTGCATCCCCACTGGTGCCAGTGCACTCTCTGGACTCACTGCACTGCATCCCCAGTGGTGCCAGTGCACTCTCTGGACTCTCTGCAGTGTATCCCCAGTGGTGCCAGTGCACTCTCTGGACTAACTGCACTGCATCCCCGGTAGAGCCAGTGCACTCTCTGGACTCACGGCACTGCATCCCCAGTGGTGCCAGTGCACTCTCTGGACTCACTGCACTGCATCCGCAGTGGTGCCAGTGCACTCTCTGGACTCACTGCACTGCATCCCCAGTGGTGGCAGTGCACACTCTGGACTCACGGCACTGCATCCCCAGTGGTGCTAGTGCACTCTCTGGACTCACGGCACTGCATCCCCAGTGGTGCCAGTGCACTCTCTGGACTCACTGCACTGCATCCCCGGTGGTGCCAGTGCACTCTCTGGACTCACTGCAGTGCATCCCCAGTGCTGCCAGTGCACTCTTTGGACTCACTGTACTGAATTCCCGGTGGTGCCAGTGCACTCTCTGGACTCACTGCACTGCATACACAGTGGTGCCAGTGCACTCTCTGGACTCACTGCACTGCATCCCCAGTAGTGCCAGTGCACTCTCTGGACTCACTGCACTGCATCCCCAGTGGTGCCAGTGCACTCTCTGGACTCACTGCAGTGCATCCCCAGTGGTGCCAGTGCACTCTCTGGACTCACTGCAGTGCATTCCCAGTGGTGCCAGTGCACTCTCTGGACTCTCTGCAGTGCATCCCCAGTGGTGCCAGTGCACTCTCTGGACTCACTGCACTGCATCCCCAGTGGTGCCAGTGCACTCTCTGGACTCACTGCACTGCATCCCCAGTGGTGACAGTGCACTCTCTGGACTCACTGCGCTGCATCCCCAGTGGTGCCAAGGCACTCTCTGGACTCACTGTAGTGCATCACTCGTGGTGCCAGTGCACTCTCTGGACTCACTGCACTGCATCCCCAGTGGCGCCAGGGCACTCTCTGGACTCACTGCTCTGCATCCCCAGTGGTGCCAGTGCACTCTCTGGACTCACTGCAGTGCATCCCCAGTGCTGCCAGTGCACTCTTTGGACTCACTGTACTGAATTCCCGGTGGTGCCAGTGCACTCTCTGTACTCACAGCACTGCATCCCCAGTGGTGCCAGTGAACTCTCTGGACTCACTGCACTGCATCCCCAGTGGTGCCAGTGCACTCTCTGGACTCACTGCAGTGCATCCCCAGTGGTGCCAGTGCACTCTCTGGACTCACCGGGGTGCATCCCCTGTGGTGCCAGTGCACTCTCTGGACTCACTGCACTTCATCCCCAGTGGTGCCAGTGCACTCTCTGGACTCACTGCACTGCATCCCCAGTGGTGCCAGTGCACTCTCTGGACTCACTGCACTGCATCCCCAGTGGTGCCAGTGCACTCTCTGGACTCACTGCACTGCATCCCCAGTGGTGCCAGTGCAGTCTCTGGACTCACTGCACTGCATCCCCAGTGGTGCCAGTGCACTCTCTGGACTCACTGTAGTGCATCACTCGTGGTGCCAGTGCACTCTCTGGACTCACTGCACTGCAACCTCAGTGGTGCCAGTGCACTCTCTGGACTCACTGCACTGCATCCCCAGTGGTGCCAGTGCACTCTCTGGACTCACTGCAGTGCATCCCCAGTGGTGCCAGTGCACTCTCTGGACTCACGGCACTGCATCCCCAGTGGTGCCAGTGTATTCTCTGAACTCACTGCACTGCATCCCCAGTGGTGCCAGGGCACTCTCTGGACTCACTGCACTGCATCCCCAGTGGTTCCAGTGCACTCTCTGGACTCACTGCAGTGCATCCCCAGTGTTGCCAGTGCACTCTCTGGACTCACTGCACTGCATCCCCAGTGCTGCCAGTGCACTCTTTGGACTCACTGCACTGAATTCCCGGTAGTGCCAGTGCACTCTCTGGACTCACAGCACTGCATCCCCAGTGGTGCCAGTGAACTCTCTGGACTCACTGCACTGCATCCCCAGTGGTGCCAGGGCACTCTCTGGACTCACTGCACTGCATCCCCGGTGGTGCCAGTGAACTCTCTGGACTCACTGCACTGCATCCCCAGTGGTGCCAGTGCACTCTCTGGACTCACTGCACTGCATCCCCATTGGTGACAGTGCACTCTCTGGACTCACTGCGCTGCATCCCCAGTGGTGCCAAGGCACTCTCTGGACTCACTGTAGTGCATCACTCGTGGTGCCAGTGCACTCTCTGGACTCACTGCACTGCATCCCCAGTGGTGCCAGTGCACTCTCTGGACTCACTGCACTGCATCCCCAGTGGTGACAGTGCACTCTCTGGACTCACTAATGACCATCCCGACTGGTGGCAGTGCACTCTCTGGACTCACTGCACTGCATCCAGTGTGGTGCCAGTGCACTCTCTGGACTCACAGCACTGCATCCCCAGTGGTGCCAGTGCACTCTCTGGACTCATTAATGACCATCCCCAGTGGTGCCAGTGCACTCTCTGGAGTCACTGCACTTCATCCCCAGTGGTGCCAGTGCACTCTCTGGACTCACTGCACTGCATCCCCAGTGGTGCCAGGTCACACTCTGGACTCACTGCACTGCATCCCCAGTGGTGCCAGTGCACTCTCTGGACTCACTGCACTGCATCCCCAGTGGTGCCAGTGCACTCTCTGGACTCACGGCACTGCATCCCCAGTGGTGCCAGTGGACTCTCTGGACTCACTGCACTGCATCCGCAGTGGTGCCAGTGCACTCTCTGGACTCACGGCACTGCATCCCCAGTGGTGCCAGTGCACTCTCTGGACTCACTGCACTGCATCCCCAGTGGTGCCAGTGCACTCTCTGGACTCACTGCACTGCATCCCCAGTGGTGCCAGTGCACTCTCTGGACTCTCTGCAGTGTATCCCCAGTGGTGCCAGTGCACTCTCTGGACTCACTGCACTGCATCCCCACTGGTGCCAGTGCACTCTCTGGACTCACGGCACTGCATGCCCAGTGGTGCCAGTGTATTCTCTGAACTCACTGCACTGCATCCCCAGTGGTGCCAGGGCACTCTCTGGACTCACTGCACTGCATCCCCAGTGTTGCCAGTGCACTCTCTGGACTCACTGCACTGCATCCCCAGTTCTGCCAGTGCACTCTTTGGACTCACTGCACTGAATTCCCGGTAGTGCCAGTGCACTCTCTGGACTCACAGCACTGCATCCCCAGTGGTGCCAGTGAACTCTCTGGACCCACTGCACTGCATCCCCACTGGTGCCAGTGCACTCTCTGGACTCACTGCACTGCATCCCCAGTGGTGCCAGTGCACTCTCTGGACTCACTGCACTGCATCCCCAGTGGTGGCAGTGCACACTCTGGACTCACGGCACTGCATCCCCAGTGGTGCTAGTGCACTCTCTGGACTCACGGCACTGCATCCCCAGTGGTGCCAGTGCACTCTCTGGACTCACTGCACTGCATCCCCAGTGGTGCCAGGGTACTCTCTGGAATCACTGCACTGCATCCCCAGTGTTGCCTGTGCACTCTCTGGACTCACTGCACTGCATCCCCAGTGGTGCCAGTGCACTCTCTGGACTCACTGCACTTCATCCCCAGTGGTGCCAGTGCACTCTCTGGACTCACTGCACTGCATCCCCAGTGGTGCCAGGTCACTCTCTGGACTCACTGCAGTGCATCCCCAGTGGTGCCAGTGCACTCTCTGGACTCACTGCACTGCATCCCCAGTGGTGCCAGTGCACTCTCTGGACTCATTGCAGTGCATCCCCGGTGATGACAGTGCACTCTCTGGACTCACTGCGCTGCATCACGAGTGGTGCCAAGGCACTCTCTGGACTCACTGCAGTGCATCCCCAGTGGTGCCAGTGCACTCTCTGGACTCACTGCACTGCATACACAGTGGTGCCAGTGCACTCTCTGGACTCACTGCACTGCATCCCCAGTGGTGCCAGTGCACTCTCTGGACTCACGGCACTGCATCCCCAGTGGTGCCAGTGCACTCTCTGGACTCATTGCACTGCATCCACGGTGGTGCCAGTGCACACTCTGGACTCACTGCAGTGCATCCCCAGTGGTGCCAGTGCACTCTCTGGACTCACTGCACTGCATCCCCAGTGGTGCCAGTGCCCTCTCTGGACTCACTGCACTGCATCCCCAGTGGTGCCACTGCACTCTCTGGAGTCACTGCACTGCATCTCCAGTGTTGCCAGAGCACTCTCTGGACTCACTGCACTGCATCTCCAGTGTTGCAAGTGCGCTCTCTGGACTCACTGCAGTGCATCCCCAGTGGTGCCAGTGCACTCTCTGGACTCACTGCACTGCATCCCCAGTGGTGCCAGTGCACTCTCTGGACTCACTGCACTGCATCCCCAGTGGTGCCAGTGCACTCCCTGGACTCACTGCACTGCATCCCCAGTGGTGCCAGTGCACTCTCTGGACTCACTGCACTGCATCCCCAGTGGTGACAGTGCACTCTCTGGACTCACTGCGCTGCATCCCCAGTGGTGCCAAGGCACTCTCTGGACTCACAGTAGTGCATCACTCGTGGTGCCAGTGCACTCTCTGGACTCACTGCACTGCATCCCCAGTGGCGCCAGTGCACTCTCTGGACTCACTGCACTGCATCCCCAGTGGTGCTAGTGCACTCTCTGGACTGACGGCACTGCATCCCCATTGGTGCCAGTGCACTCTCTGGACTCACGGTACTGCATTCCCAGTGGTGCCAGTGTATTCTCTGAACTCAGTGCACTGCATCCCCAGTGGTGCCAGGGCACTCTCTGGACTCACAGCACTGCATCCCCAGTGGTGCCAGTGCACTCTCTGGACTCACTGCACTGCATCCCCAGTGGTGCCAGTGCACTCTCTGGACTCACTGCACTGCATCCCCAGTGGTGCCAGTGCACTCTCTGGACTCACTGCACTGCATCCCCAGTGCTGCCAGTGCACTCTTTGGACTCACTGTACTGAATTCCCGGTGGTGCCAGTGCACTCTCTGGACTCACTGCACTGCATCCCCAGTGGTGCCAGTGAACTCTCTGGACTCACTGCACTGCATCCCCAGTGGTGCCAATGCACTCTCTGGACTCACTGCACTGCATCCCCAGTGGTGCCAGTGCACTCTCTGGAATCACTGCACTGCATCCCCAGTGGTGCCAGTGCACTCTCTGGACTCACTGCACTGCATCCCCAGTGGTGCCAGTGCACTCTCTGGACTCACTAATGACCATCCCCAGTGGTGCCAGTGCACTCTCTGGACTCACTGCAGTGCATCCCCAGTGGTGCCAGTGCACTCTCTGGACTCACCGGGCTGCATTCCCAGAGGTGCCAGTGCACTCTCTGGATCACTGCACTGCATCCCCATTGGTGCCAGTGCACTCTCTGGACTCACTGCACTGCATCCCCAGGGGTGCCAGTGCACTCTCTGGACTCACTGCACTGCATCCCCATTGGTGCCAGTGCACTCTCTGGACTCACTAATGACCATCCCCAGTGGTGCCAGTGCACTCTCTGGACTCACAGCACTGCATCCCCAGTGGTGCCAGTGCACTCTCTGCACTAACCGGGGTGCATCCCCAGTGGTGCCAGTGCACTCTCTGGATCACTGCACTGCATCCCCAGTGGTGCCAGTGCACTCTCTGGACTCACTGCACTGCATCCCCAGGGGTGCCAGTGCACTCTTTGGAGTCACTGCAGTGCATCCCCAGTAGTGCCAGTGCACTCTCTGGACTCACTGCACTGCATCCTTAGTGGTGCCAGTGCACTCTCTGGACTCACTGCAGTGCATCACCAGTGGTGACAGTGCACTCTCTGGACTCACTGCACTGCATCCCCAGTGGTGCCAGTGCACTCTCTGGACTCACTGCACTGCATCCCCAGTGGTGACAGTGCACTCTCTGGATTCACTAGCACGGCATCCCCAGTGGTGCCAGTGCACTCTCTGGACTCACGGCACTGCATCCGCAGTGGTGCCAGTGCACTCTCTGGACTCACCGGGGTGCATCCCCAGTGGTGCCAGTGCACTCTCTGGACTCACTGCACTGCATCCCCAGTGGTGCCAGTGCACTCTCTGGACTCTCTGCAGTGTATCCCCAGTGGTGCCAGTGCACACTCTGGACTCACTGCACTGCATCCCCGGTAGAGCCAGTGCACTCTCTGGACTCAGTGCAGTGCATCCCCAGTGGTGCCAGTGCACTCTCTGGACTCACTGCACTGCATCCCCAGTGCTGCCAGTGCACTCTTTGGACTCACTGCACTGAATTCCCGGTAGTGCCAGTGCACTCTCTGGACTCACAGCACTGCATCCCCAGTGGTGCCAGTGAACTCTCTGGACCCACTGCACTGCATCCCCAGTGGTGCCAGTGCACTCTCTGGACTCACTGCACTGCATCCCCAGTGGTGCCAGTGCACTCTCTGGACTCACTGCACTGCATCCCCAGTGGTGGCAGTGCACACTCTGGACTCACGGCACTGCATCCCCAGTGGTGCTAGTGCACTCTCTGGACTCACGGCACTGCATCCCCAGTGGTGCCAGTGCACTCTCTGGACTCACGGCACTGCATCCCAGGTGGTGCCAGGGTACTCTCTGGAATCACTGCACTGCATCCCCAGTGTTGCCAGTGCACTCTCTGGACTCACTGCACTGCATCCCCAGTGGTGCCAGTGCACTCTCTGGACTCACTGCACTGCATCCCCAGTGGTGCCACTGCACTCTCTGAACTCACTGAACTGCAACCCCAGTGGTGTCAGTGCACTCTCTGGACTCACTGCACTGCATCCCCAGTGGTGCCAGTGCACTCTCTGGACTCACGGCACTGCATCCCCAGTGGTGCCAGTGCACTCTCTGGACTCACTGCACTGCATCCCCAGTGGTGCCAGTGCACTCTCTGGACTCACTGCACTGCATCCCCAGTGGTGCCAGTGCACTCTCTGGACTCACTGTAGTGCATCACTCGTGGTGCCAGTGCACTCTGTGGACTCACTGCACTGCATCCCCTGTGGTGCCAGTGCACACTGTGGACTCACGGCACTGCATCCCCAGTGGTGCTAGTGCACTCTCTGGACTGACGGCACTGCATCCCCATTGGTGCCAGTGAACTCTCTGGACTCACTGCACTGCATCCCCAGTGGTGCCAGGATACTCTCTGGACTCACTGCACTGCATCCCCAGTGGTGCCAGGGCACTCTCTGGACTCACTGCACTGCATCCCCGGTGGTGCCAGTGAACTCTCTGGACTCACTGCACTGCATCCCCACTGGTGCCAAGGCACTCTCTGGACTCACTGCACTGCATCCCCAGTGGTGCCAGTGCACTCTCTGGACTCACTGCAGTGCATCACCAGTGGTGCCAGTGCACTCTCTGGACTCTCTGCAGTGTATCCCCAGTGGTGCCAGTGCACTCTCTGGACTCACTGCACTGCATCCCCGGTAGAGCCAGTGCACTCTCTGGACTCACGGCACTGCATCCCCAGTGGTGCCAGTGCACTCTCTGGACTCACTGCACTGCATCCCCAGTGGTGACAGTGCACTCTCTGGACTCACTGCACTGCATCCCCAGTGGTGGCAGTGCACACTCTGGACTCACGGCACTGCATCCCCAGTGGTGCTAGTGCACTCTCTGGACTCACGGCACTGCATCCCCAGTGGTGCCAGTGCACTCTCTGGACTCACTGCACTGCATCCCCAGTGGTGCCAGTGCACTCTCTGGACTCACTGCAGTGCATCCCCAGTGCTGCCAGTGCACTCTTTGGACTCACTGTACTGAATTCCCGGTGGTGCCAGTGCACTCTCTGGACTCACAGCACTGCATCCCCAGTGGTGCCAGTGAACTCTCTGGACTCACTGCACTGCATCCCCATTGGTGCCAATGCACTCTCTGGACTCACTGCAGTGCATCCCCAGTGCTGCCAGTGCACTCTTTGGACTCACTGTACTGAATTCCCGGTGGTGCCAGTGCACTCTCTGGACTCACTGCACTGCATACACAGTGGCGCCAGTGCACTCTCTGGACTCACTGCACTGCATCCCCAGTAGTGCCAGTGCACTCTCTGGACTCACTGCACTGCATCCCCAGTGGTGCCAGTGCACTCTCTGGACTCACTGCACTGCATCCCCATTGGTGACAGTGCACTCTCTGGACTCACTGCGCTGCATCCCCAGTGGTGCCAAGGCACTCTCTGGACTCACTGTAGTGCATCACTCGTGGTGCCAGTGCACTCTCTGGAATCACTGCACTGCATCCCCAGTGGTGACAGTGCACTCTCTGGACTCACTAATGACCATCCCGACTGGTGGCAGTGCACTCTCTGGACTCACTGCACTGCATCCAGTGTGGTGCCAGTGCACTCTCTGGACTCACTGCACTGCATCCCCAGTGGTGCCAGTGCACTCTCTGGACTCATTAATGACCATCCCCAGTGGTGCCAGTGCACTCTCTGGAGTCACTGCACTTCATCCCCTGTGGTGCCAGTGCACTCTCTGGACTCACTGCACTGCAACCTCAGTGGTGCCAGTGCACTCTCTGGACTCACTGCACTGCATCCCCAGTGGTGCCAGTGCACTCTCTGGACTCACTGCAGTGCATCCCCAGTGGTGCCAGTGCACTCTCTGGACTCACGGCACTGCATCCCCAGTGGTGCCAGTGTATTCTCTGAACTCACTGCACTGCATCCCCAGTGGTGCCAGGGCACTCTCTGGACTCACTGCACTGCATCCCCAGTGGTTCCAGTGCACTCTCTGGACTCACTGCAGTGCATCCCCAGTGTTGCCAGTGCACTCTCTGGACTCACTGCACTGCATCCCCAGTGCTGCCAGTGCACTCTTTGGACTCACTGCACTGAATTCCCGGTAGTGCCAGTGCACTCTCTGGACTCACAGCACTGCATCCCCAGTGGTGCCAGTGAACTCTCTGGACTCACTGCACTGCATCCCCAGTGGTGCCAGGGCACTCTCTGGACTCACTGCACTGCATCCCCGGTGGTGCCAGTGAACTCTCTGGACTCACTGCACTGCATCCCCAGTGGTGCCAGTGCACTCTCTGGACTCACTGCACTGCATCCCCATTGGTGACAGTGCACTCTCTGGACTCACTGCGCTGCATCCCCAGTGGTGCCAAGGCACTCTCTGGACTCACTGTAGTGCATCACTCGTGGTGCCAGTGCACTCTCTGGACTCACTGCACTGCATCCCCAGTGGTGCCAGTGCACTCTCTGGACTCACTGCACTGCATCCCCAGTGGTGACAGTGCACTCTCTGGACTCACTAATGACCATCCCGACTGGTGGCAGTGCACTCTCTGGACTCACTGCACTGCATCCAGTGTGGTGCCAGTGCACTCTCTGGACTCACTGCACTGCATCCCCAGTGGTGCCAGTGCACTCTCTGGACTCATTAATGACCATCCCCAGTGGTGCCAGTGCACTCTCTGGAGTCACTGCACTTCATCCCCAGTGGTGCCAGTGCACTCTCTGGACTCACTGCACTGCATCCCCAGTGGTGCCAGGTCACACTCTGGACTCACTGCACTGCATCCCCAGTGGTGCCAGTGCACTCTCTGGACTCACTGCACTGCATCCCCAGTGGTGCCAGTGCACTCTCTGGACTCACGGCACTGCATCCCCAGTGGTGCCAGTGGACTCTCTGGACTCACTGCACTGCATCCGCAGTGGTGCCAGTGCACTCTCTGGACTCACTGCACTGCATCCGCAGTGGTGACAGTGCACTCTCTGGACTCACGGCACTGCATCCCCAGTGGTGCCAGTGCACTCTCTGGACTCACTGCACTGCATCCCCAGTGGTGCCAGTGCACTCTCTGGACTCACTGCACTGCATCCCCAGTGGTGCCAGTGAACTCTCTGGACTCACTGCACTGCATCCCCAGTGGTGCCAGGATACTCTCTGGACTCACTGCACTGCATCCCCAGTGGTGCCAGGGCACTCTCTGGACTCACTGCACTGCATCCCCGGTGGTGCCAGTGAACTCTCTGGACTCACTGCACTGCATCCCCACTGGTGCCAGGGTACTCTCTGGACTCACTGCACTGCATCCCCAGTGGTGCCAGGGCACTCTCTGGACTCACAGCACTGCATCCCCACTGGTGCCAGTGCACTCTCTGGACTCACTGCACTGCATCCCCAGTGGTGCCAGTGCACTCTCTGGACTCTCTGCAGTGTATCCCCAGTGGTGCCAGTGCACTCTCTGGACTAACTGCACTGCATCCCCGGTAGAGCCAGTGCACTCTCTGGACTCACGGCACTGCATCCCCAGTGGTGCCAGTGCACTCTCTGGACTCACTGCACTGCATCCGCAGTGGTGCCAGTGCACTCTCTGGACTCACTGCACTGCATCCCCAGTGGTGGCAGTGCACACTCTGGACTCACGGCACTGCATCCCCAGTGGTGCTAGTGCACTCTCTGGACTCACGGCACTGCATCCCCAGTGGTGCCAGTGCACTCTCTGGACTCACTGCACTGCATCCCCGGTGGTGCCAGTGCACTCTCTGGACTCACTGCAGTGCATCCCCAGTGCTGCCAGTGCACTCTTTGGACTCACTGTACTGAATTCCCGGTGGTGCCAGTGCACTCTCTGGACTCACTGCACTGCATACACAGTGGTGCCAGTGCACTCTCTGGACTCACTGCACTGCATCCCCAGTAGTGCCAGTGCACTCTCTGGACTCACTGCACTGCATCCCCAGTGGTGCCAGTGCACTCTCTGGACTCACTGCAGTGCATCCCCAGTGGTGCCAGTGCACTCTCTGGACTCACTGCAGTGCATTCCCAGTGGTGCCAGTGCACTCTCTGGACTCTCTGCAGTGCATCCCCAGTGGTGCCAGTGCACTCTCTGGACTCACTGCACTGCATCCCCAGTGGTGCCAGTGCACTCTCTGGACTCACTGCACTGCATCCCCAGTGGTGACAGTGCACTCTCTGGACTCACTGCGCTGCATCCCCAGTGGTGCCAAGGCACTCTCTGGACTCACTGTAGTGCATCACTCGTGGTGCCAGTGCACTCTCTGGACTCACTGCACTGCATCCCCAGTGGCGCCAGGGCACTCTCTGGACTCACTGCTCTGCATCCCCAGTGGTGCCAGTGCACTCTCTGGACTCACTGCAGTGCATCCCCAGTGCTGCCAGTGCACTCTTTGGACTCACTGTACTGAATTCCCGGTGGTGCCAGTGCACTCTCTGTACTCACAGCACTGCATCCCCAGTGGTGCCAGTGAACTCTCTGGACTCACTGCACTGCATCCCCAGTGGTGCCAGTGCACTCTCTGGACTCACTGCAGTGCATCCCCAGTGGTGCCAGTGCACTCTCTGGACTCACCGGGGTGCATCCCCTGTGGTGCCAGTGCACTCTCTGGACTCACTGCACTTCATCCCCAGTGGTGCCAGTGCACTCTCTGGACTCACTGCACTGCATCCCCAGTGGTGCCAGGTCACACTCTGGACTCACTGCACTGCATCCCCAGTGGTGCCAGTGCACTCTCTGGACTCACTGCACTGCATCCCCAGTGGTGCCAGTGCACTCTCTGGACTCACTGCACTGCATCCCCAGTGGTGCCAGTGCAGTCTCTGGACTCACTGCACTGCATCCCCAGTGGTGCCAGTGCACTCTCTGGACTCACTGTAGTGCATCACTCGTGGTGCCAGTGCACTCTCTGGACTCACTGCACTGCAACCTCAGTGGTGCCAGTGCACTCTCTGGACTCACTGCACTGCATCCCCAGTGGTGCCAGTGCACTCTCTGGACTCACTGCAGTGCATCCCCAGTGGTGCCAGTGCACTCTCTGGACTCACGGCACTGCATCCCCAGTGGTGCCAGTGTATTCTCTGAACTCACTGCACTGCATCCCCAGTGGTGCCAGGGCACTCTCTGGACTCACTGCACTGCATCCCCAGTGGTTCCAGTGCACTCTCTGGACTCACTGCAGTGCATCCCCAGTGTTGCCAGTGCACTCTCTGGACTCACTGCACTGCATCCCCAGTGCTGCCAGTGCACTCTTTGGACTCACTGCACTGAATTCCCGGTAGTGCCAGTGCACTCTCTGGACTCACAGCACTGCATCCCCAGTGGTGCCAGTGAACTCTCTGGACTCACTGCACTGCATCCCCAGTGGTGCCAGGGCACTCTCTGGACTCACTGCACTGCATCCCCGGTGGTGCCAGTGAACTCTCTGGACTCACTGCACTGCATCCCCAGTGGTGCCAGTGCACTCTCTGGACTCACTGCACTGCATCCCCATTGGTGACAGTGCACTCTCTGGACTCACTGCGCTGCATCCCCAGTGGTGCCAAGGCACTCTCTGGACTCACTGTAGTGCATCACTCGTGGTGCCAGTGCACTCTCTGGACTCACTGCACTGCATCCCCAGTGGTGCCAGTGCACTCTCTGGACTCACTGCACTGCATCCCCAGTGGTGACAGTGCACTCTCTGGACTCACTAATGACCATCCCGACTGGTGGCAGTGCACTCTCTGGACTCACTGCACTGCATCCAGTGTGGTGCCAGTGCACTCTCTGGACTCACTGCACTGCATCCCCAGTGGTGCCAGTGCACTCTCTGGACTCATTAATGACCATCCCCAGTGGTGCCAGTGCACTCTCTGGAGTCACTGCACTTCATCCCCAGTGGTGCCAGTGCACTCTCTGGACTCACTGCACTGCATCCCCAGTGGTGCCAGGTCACACTCTGGACTCACTGCACTGCATCCCCAGTGGTGCCAGTGCACTCTCTGGACTCACTGCACTGCATCCCCAGTGGTGCCAGTGCACTCTCTGGACTCACGGCACTGCATCCCCAGTGGTGCCAGTGGACTCTCTGGACTCACTGCACTGCATCCGCAGTGGTGCCAGTGCACTCTCTGGACTCACGGCACTGCATCCCCAGTGGTGCCAGTGCACTCTCTGGACTCACTGCACTGCATCCCCAGTGGTGCCAGTGCACTCTCTGGACTCACTGCACTGCATCCCCAGTGGTGCCAGTGCACTCTCTGGACTCTCTGCAGTGTATCCCCAGTGGTGCCAGTGCACTCTCTGGACTCACTGCACTGCATCCCCACTGGTGCCAGTGCACTCTCTGGACTCACGGCACTGCATGCCCAGTGGTGCCAGTGTATTCTCTGAACTCACTGCACTGCATCCCCAGTGGTGCCAGGGCACTCTCTGGACTCACTGCACTGCATCCCCAGTGTTGCCAGTGCACTCTCTGGACTCACTGCACTGCATCCCCAGTTCTGCCAGTGCACTCTTTGGACTCACTGCACTGAATTCCCGGTAGTGCCAGTGCACTCTCTGGACTCACAGCACTGCATCCCCAGTGGTGCCAGTGAACTCTCTGGACCCACTGCACTGCATCCCCACTGGTGCCAGTGCACTCTCTGGACTCACTGCACTGCATCCCCAGTGGTGCCAGTGCACTCTCTGGACTCACTGCACTGCATCCCCAGTGGTGGCAGTGCACACTCTGGACTCACGGCACTGCATCCCCAGTGGTGCTAGTGCACTCTCTGGACTCACGGCACTGCATCCCCAGTGGTGCCAGTGCACTCTCTGGACTCACTGCACTGCATCCCCAGTGGTGCCAGGGTACTCTCTGGAATCACTGCACTGCATCCCCAGTGTTGCCTGTGCACTCTCTGGACTCACTGCACTGCATCCCCAGTGGTGCCAGTGCACTCTCTGGACTCACTGCACTTCATCCCCAGTGGTGCCAGTGCACTCTCTGGACTCACTGCACTGCATCCCCAGTGGTGCCAGGTCACTCTCTGGACTCACTGCAGTGCATCCCCAGTGGTGCCAGTGCACTCTCTGGACTCACTGCACTGCATCCCCAGTGGTGCCAGTGCACTCTCTGGACTCATTGCAGTGCATCCCCGGTGATGACAGTGCACTCTCTGGACTCACTGCGCTGCATCACGAGTGGTGCCAAGGCACTCTCTGGACTCACTGCAGTGCATCCCCAGTGGTGCCAGTGCACTCTCTGGACTCACTGCACTGCATACACAGTGGTGCCAGTGCACTCTCTGGACTCACTGCACTGCATCCCCAGTGGTGCCAGTGCACTCTCTGGACTCACGGCACTGCATCCCCAGTGGTGCCAGTGCACTCTCTGGACTCATTGCACTGCATCCACGGTGGTGCCAGTGCACACTCTGGACTCACTGCAGTGCATCCCCAGTGGTGCCAGTGCACTCTCTGGACTCACTGCACTGCATCCCCAGTGGTGCCAGTGCCCTCTCTGGACTCACTGCACTGCATCCCCAGTGGTGCCACTGCACTCTCTGGAGTCACTGCACTGCATCTCCAGTGTTGCCAGAGCACTCTCTGGACTCACTGCACTGCATCTCCAGTGTTGCAAGTGCGCTCTCTGGACTCACTGCAGTGCATCCCCAGTGGTGCCAGTGCACTCTCTGGACTCACTGCACTGCATCCCCAGTGGTGCCAGTGCACTCCCTGGACTCACTGCACTGCATCCCCAGTGGTGCCAGTGCACTCTCTGGACTCACTGCACTGCATCCCCAGTGGTGACAGTGCACTCTCTGGACTCACTGCGCTGCATCCCCAGTGGTGCCAAGGCACTCTCTGGACTCACAGTAGTGCATCACTCGTGGTGCCAGTGCACTCTCTGGACTCACTGCACTGCATCCCCAGTGCTGCCAGTGCACTCTTTGGACTCACTGTACTGAATTCCCGGTGGTGCCAGTGCACTCTCTGGACTCACTGCACTGCATCCCCAGTGGTGCCAGTGAACTCTCTGGACTCACTGCACTGCATCCCCAGTGGTGCCAATGCACTCTCTGGACTCACTGCACTGCATCCCCAGTGGTGCCAGTGCACTCTCTGGAATCACTGCACTGCATCCCCAGTGGTGCCAGTGCACTCTCTGGACTCACTGCACTGCATCCCCAGTGGTGCCAGTGCACTCTCTGGACTCACTAATGACCATCCCCAGTGGTGCCAGTGCACTCTCTGGACTCACTGCAGTGCATCCCCAGTGGTGCCAGTGCACTCTCTGGACTCACCGGGCTGCATTCCCAGAGGTGCCAGTGCACTCTCTGGATCACTGCACTGCATCCCCATTGGTGCCAGTGCACTCTCTGGACTCACTGCACTGCATCCCCAGGGGTGCCAGTGCACTCTCTGGACTCACTGCACTGCATCCCCATTGGTGCCAGTGCACTCTCTGGACTCACTAATGACCATCCCCAGTGGTGCCAGTGCACTCTCTGGACTCACAGCACTGCATCCCCAGTGGTGCCAGTGCACTCTCTGCACTAACCGGGGTGCATCCAGAGTGGTGCCAGTGCACTCTCTGGATCACTGCACTGCATCCCCAGTGGTGCCAGTGCACTCTCTGGACTCACTGCACTGCATCCCCAGGGGTGCCAGTGCACTCTTTGGAGTCACTGCAGTGCATCCCCAGTAGTGCCAGTGCACTCTCTGGACTCACTGCACTGCATCCTTAGTGGTGCCAGTGCACTCTCTGGACTCACTGCAGTGCATCACCAGTGGTGACAGTGCACTCTCTGGACTCACTGCACTGCATCCCCAGTGGTGCCAGTGCACTCTCTGGACTCACTGCACTGCATCCCCAGTGGTGACAGTGCACTCTCTGGATTCACTAGCACGGCATCCCCAGTGGTGCCAGTGCACTCTCTGGACTCACGGCACTGCATCCGCAGTGGTGCCAGTGCACTCTCTGGACTCACCGGGGTGCATCCCCAGTGGTGCCAGTGCACTCTCTGGACTCACTGCACTGCATCCCCAGTGGTGCCAGTGCACTCTCTGGACTCTCTGCAGTGTATCCCCAGTGGTGCCAGTGCACACTCTGGACTCACTGCACTGCATCCCCGGTAGAGCCAGTGCACTCTCTGGACTCAGTGCAGTGCATCCCCAGTGGTGCCAGTGCACTCTCTGGACTCACTGCACTGCATCCCCAGTGCTGCCAGTGCACTCTTTGGACTCACTGCACTGAATTCCCGGTAGTGCCAGTGCACTCTCTGGACTCACAGCACTGCATCCCCAGTGGTGCCAGTGAACTCTCTGGACCCACTGCACTGCATCCCCAGTGGTGCCAGTGCACTCTCTGGACTCACTGCACTGCATCCCCAGTGGTGCCAGTGCACTCTCTGGACTCACTGCACTGCATCCCCAGTGGTGGCAGTGCACACTCTGGACTCACGGCACTGCATCCCCAGTGGTGCTAGTGCACTCTCTGGACTCACGGCACTGCATCCCCAGTGGTGCCAGTGCACTCTCTGGACTCACGGCACTGCATCCCAGGTGGTGCCAGGGTACTCTCTGGAATCACTGCACTGCATCCCCAGTGTTGCCAGTGCACTCTCTGGACTCACTGCACTGCATCCCCAGTGGTGCCAGTGCACTCTCTGGACTCACTGCACTGCATCCCCAGTGGTGCCACTGCACTCTCTGAACTCACTGAACTGCAACCCCAGTGGTGTCAGTGCACTCTCTGGACTCACTGCACTGCATCCCCAGTGGTGCCAGTGCACTCTCTGGACTCACGGCACTGCATCCCCAGTGGTGCCAGTGCACTCTCTGGACTCACTGCACTGCATCCCCAGTGGTGCCAGTGCACTCTCTGGACTCACTGCACTGCATCCCCAGTGGTGCCAGTGCACTCTCTGGACTCACTGTAGTGCATCACTCGTGGTGCCAGTGCACTCTGTGGACTCACTGCACTGCATCCCCTGTGGTGCCAGTGCACACTGTGGACTCACGGCACTGCATCCCCAGTGGTGCTAGTGCACTCTCTGGACTGACGGCACTGCATCCCCATTGGTGCCAGTGAACTCTCTGGACTCACTGCACTGCATCCCCAGTGGTGCCAGGATACTCTCTGGACTCACTGCACTGCATCCCCAGTGGTGCCAGGGCACTCTCTGGACTCACTGCACTGCATCCCCGGTGGTGCCAGTGAACTCTCTGGACTCACTGCACTGCATCCCCACTGGTGCCAAGGCACTCTCTGGACTCACTGCACTGCATCCCCAGTGGTGCCAGTGCACTCTCTGGACTCACTGCAGTGCATCACCAGTGGTGCCAGTGCACTCTCTGGACTCTCTGCAGTGTATCCCCAGTGGTGCCAGTGCACTCTCTGGACTCACTGCACTGCATCCCCGGTAGAGCCAGTGCACTCTCTGGACTCACGGCACTGCATCCCCAGTGGTGCCAGTGCACTCTCTGGACTCACTGCACTGCATCCCCAGTGGTGACAGTGCACTCTCTGGACTCACTGCACTGCATCCCCAGTGGTGGCAGTGCACACTCTGGACTCACGGCACTGCATCCCCAGTGGTGCTAGTGCACTCTCTGGACTCACGGCACTGCATCCCCAGTGGTGCCAGTGCACTCTCTGGACTCACTGCACTGCATCCCCAGTGGTGCCAGTGCACTCTCTGGACTCACTGCAGTGCATCCCCAGTGCTGCCAGTGCACTCTTTGGACTCACTGTACTGAATTCCCGGTGGTGCCAGTGCACTCTCTGGACTCACAGCACTGCATCCCCAGTGGTGCCAGTGAACTCTCTGGACTCACTGCACTGCATCCCCATTGGTGCCAATGCACTCTCTGGACTCACTGCAGTGCATCCCCAGTGGTGCCAGTGCACTCTCTGGACTCACAGCACTGCATCCCCAGTGGTGCCAGTGAACTCTGTGGACTCACTGCACTGCATCCCCAGTGGTGCCAGGTCACTCTCTGGACTCACTGCAGTGCATCCCCAGTGGTGCCAGTGCACTCTCTGGACTCACTGCACTGCATCCCCAGTGGTGCCAGTGCACTCTCTGGACTCACTGCACTGCATCCCCGGTGGTGACAGTGCACTCTCTGGACTCACTGCGCTGCATCACGAGTGGTGCCAAGGCACTCTCTGGACTCACTGCAGTGCATCCCCAGTGGTGCCAGTGCACTCTCTGGACTCACTGCACTGCATACACAGTAGTGCCAGTGCCCTCTCTGGACTCACTGCACTGCATCCCCAGTGGTGCCAGTGCACTCTCTGGACTCACTAATGACCATCCCCAGTGGTGTCAGTGCACTCTCTGGACTCACTGCACTGCATCCCCAGTGGTGCCAGTGCACTCTCTGGACTCACCGGGCTGCATTCCCAGAGGTGCCAGTGCACTCTCTGGATCACTGCACTGCATCCCCAGTGGTGCCAGTGCACTCTCTGGACTCACTGCACTGCATCCCCAGTGGTGCCAGTGCACTCTCTGGACTCACTGCACTGCATCCCCAGTGGTGCCAGTGCACTCTCTGGATCACTGCACTGCATCCCCAGTGGTGCCAGTGCACTCTCTGGACTCACTGCACTGCATCCCCAGGGGTGCCAGTGCACTCTTTGGAGTCACTGCAGTGCATCCCCAGTAGTGCCAGTGCACTCTCTGGACTCACTGCACTGCATCCTTAGTGGTGCCAGTGCACTCTCTGGACTCACTGCAGTGCATCCCCAGTGGTGCCAGTGCACTCTCTGGACTCACTGCACTGCATCCCCAGTGGTGCCAGTGCACTCTCTGGACTCACTGCACTGCATCCCCTGTGGTGCCAGTGCACACTGTGGACTCACGGCACTGCATCCCCAGTGGTGCTAGTGCACTCTCTGGACTGACGGCACTGCATCCCCATTGGTGCCAGTGAACTCTCTGGACTCACTGCACTGCATCCCCACTGGTGCCAGGATACTCTCTGGACTCACTGCACTGCATCCCCAGTGGTGCCAGGGCACTCTCTGGACTCACTGCACTGCATCCCCAGTGGTGCCAGTGAACTCTCTGGACTCACTGCACTGCATCCCCAGTGGTGCCAGGGTACTCTCTGGACTCACCGGGGTGCATCCCCAGTGGTGCCAGGGAACTCTCTGGACTCACTGCACTGCATCCCCAGTGGTGCCAGTGCACTCTCTGGACTAACTGCAGTGCATCCCCAGTGGTACCAGTGCACTCTCTGGACTCACTGCACTGCATCTCCAGTGTTGCAAGTGCACTCTCTGGACTCACTGCAGTGCATCCCCAGTGGTGCCAGTGCACTCTCTGGACTCACTGCACTGCATCTCCAGTGTTGCAAGTGCACTCTCTGGACTCACTGCAGTGCATCCCCAGTGGTGCCAGTGCACTCTCTGGACTCACTGGACTGCATCCCCAGTGGTGCCAGTGCACTCTCTGGACTCACTGCAGTGCATCCCCAGTGGTGCCAGTGCCCTCTCTGGACTCACTGCAGTGCATTCCCAGTGGTGCCAGTGCACTCTCTGGACTCTCTGCAGTGCATCCCCAGTGGTGCCAGTGCACTCTCTGGACTCACTGCACTGCATCCCCAGTGGTGACAGTGCACTCTCTGGACTCACTGCGCTGCATCCCCAGTGGTGCCAAGGCACTCTCTGGACTCACTGTAGTGCATCACTCGTGGTGCCAGTGCACTCTCTGGACTCACTGCACTGCATCCCCAGTGGCGCCAGGGCACTCTCTGGACTCACTGCTCTGCATCCCCATTGGTGCCAGTGCACTCTCTGGACTCACTGCAGTGCATCCCCAGTGCTGCCAGTGCACTCTTTGGACTCACTGTACTGAATTCCCGGTGGTGCCAGTGCACTCTCTGTACTCACAGCACTGCATCCCCAGTGGTGCCAGTGAACTCTCTGGACTCACTGCACTGCATCCCCAGTGGTGCCAGTGCACTCTCTGGACTCACTGCAGTGCATCCCCAGTGGTGCCAGTGCACTCTCTGGACTCACCGGGGTGCATCCCCTGTGGTGCCAGTGCACTCTCTGGACTCACTGCACTTCATCCCCAGTGGTGCCAGTGCACTCTCTGGACTCACTGCACTGCATCCCCAGTGGTGCCAGGTCACACTCTGGACTCACTGCACTGCATCCCCAGTGGTGCCAGTGCACTCTCTGGACTCACTGCACTGCATCCCCAGTGGTGCCAGTGCACTCTCTGGACTCACGGCACTGCAGCCCCAGTGGTGCCAGTGCAGTCTCTGGACTCACTGCACTGCATCCCCAGTGGTGCCAGTGCAGTCTCTGGACTCACTGCACTGCATCCCCAGTGGTGCCAGTGCACTCTCTGGACTCACTGTAGTGCATCACTCGTGGTGCCAGTGCACTCTCTGGACTCACTGCACTGCATCCTCAGTGGTGCCAGTGCTCTCTCTGGACTCACTGCACTGCATCCCCAGTGGTGCCAGTGACCTCTCTGGACTCACTGCAGTGCATCTCCAGTGGTGCCAGTGCACTCTCTGGACTCACGGCACTGCATCCCCAGTGGTGCCAGTGTATTCTCTGAACTCACTGCACTGCATCCCCAGTGGTGCCACGGCACTCTCTGGACTCACTGCACTGCATCCCCAGTGGTTCCAGTGCACTCTCTGGACTCACTGCAGTGCATCCCCAGTGGTGCCAGTGCACTCTCTGGACTCACTGCACTGCATCCCCAGTGCTGCCAGTGCACTCTTTGGACTCACTGCACTGAATTCCCGGTAGTGCCAGTGCACTCTCTGGACTCACAGCACTGCATCCCCAGTGGTGCCAGTGAACTCTCTGGACCCACTGCACTGCATCCCCAGTGGTGACAGTGCACTCTCTGGACTCACTGCACTGCATCCCCAGTGGTGCCAGTGCACTCTCTGGACTCACTGCACTGCATCCCCAGTGGTGGCAGTGCACACTCTGGACTCAGGGCACTGCATCCCCAGTGGTGCTAGTGCACTCTCTGGACTCACGGCACTGCATCCCCAGTGGTGCCAGTGCACTCTCTGGACTCACTGCACTGCATCCCCAGTGGTGCCAGGGTACTCTCTGGAATCACTGCACTGCATCCCCAGTGTTGCCAGTGCACTCTCTGGACTCACTGCACTGCATCCCCAGTGGTGCCAGTGCACTCTCTGGACTCACTGCACTTCATCCCCAGTGGTGCCAGTGCACTCTCTGGACTCACTGCACTGCATCCCCAGTGGTGCCAGGTCACTCTCTGGACTCACTGCAGTGCATCCCCAGTGGTGCCAGTGCACTCTCTGGACTCACTGCACTGCATACACAGTGGTGCCAGTGCACTCTCTGGACTCACTGCACTGCATCCCCAGTGGTGCCAGTGCACTCTCTGGACTCACTGCACTGCATCCCCAGTGGTGCCAGTGCACTCTCTGGACTCATTGCAGTGCATCCCCGGTGGTGACAGTGCACTCTCTGGACTCACTGCGCTGCATCCCCAGTGGTGCCAAGGCACTCTCTGGACTCACTGCAGTGCATCCCCAGTGGTGCCAGTGCACTCTCTGGACTCACTGCAGTGCATCCCCAGTGGTGCCAGTGCACTCTCTGGACTCACTGCACTGCATACACAGTGGTGCCAGTGCACTCTCTGGACTCACAGCACTGCATCCCCAGTGGTGCCAGTGCACTCTCTGGACTCACGGCTCTGCATCCCCAGTGGTGCCAGTGCACTCTCTGGACTCATTGCAGTGCATCCCCGGTGGTGCCAGTGCACACTCTGGACTCACTGCAGTGCATCCCCAGTGGTGCCAGTGCACTCTCTGGACTCACTGCACTGCATCCCCAGTGGTGCCAGTGCCCTCTCTGCACTCACTGCACTGCATCCCCAGTGGTGCCACTGCACTCTCTGGAGTCACTGCACTGCATCTCCAGTGTTGCAAGTGCGCTCTCTGGACTCACTGCAGTGAATCCCCAGTGGTGCCAGTGCACTCTCTGGACTCACTGCACTGCATCACCAGTGGTGCCAGTGCACTCTCTGGACTCACTGCACTGCATACACAGTGGTGCGAGTGCACTCTCTGGACTCACTGCACTGCATCCCCAGTGGTGCCAGTGCACTCTCTGGACTCACTGCACTGCATCCCCAGTGGTGCCAAGGCACTCTCTGCACTCACTGTAGTGCATCCCCAGTGGTGCCAGTGCACTCTCTGGACTCACTGCACTGCATCCCCAGTGGTGCCAGTGCACTCTCTGGACTCACTGCACTGCATCCCCAGTGGTGCCAGTGCACTCTCTGGACTCACTGCACTGCATCCCCAGTGTTGCCAGTGCACTCTCTGGACTCACTGCACTGCATCCCCAGTGCTGCCAGTGCACTCTCTGGACTCACTAATGACCATCCCGACTGGTGGCAGTGCACTCTCTGGACTCACTGCACTGCATCCAGTGTGGTGCCAGTGCACTCTCTGGAGTCACTAATGACCATCCCCAGTGGTGCCAGTGCACTCTCTGGACTCACTGCACTGCATCCCCAGTGGTGCCAGTGCACTCTCTGCACTAACCGGGGTGCATCCCCAGTGGTGCCAGTGCACTCTCTGGATCACTGCACTGCATCCCCAGTGGTGCCCGTGCACTCTATGGAGTCACTGCACTGCATCCCCAGGGGTCCAGTGCACTCTCTGGACTCACTGCACTTCATTCCCAGTGGTGCCAGTGCACTCTCTGGACTCACTGCACTGCATCCCCAGTGGTGCCAGGTAACACTCTGGACTCACTGCACTGCATCTCCAGTGGTGCCAGTGCACTCTCTGGACTCACTGCACTGCATCCCCAGTGGTGCCAGTGCACTCTCTGGACTCACGGCACTGCATCCCCAGTGGTGCCAGTGGACTCTCTGGACTCACTGCACTGCATCCCCAGTGGTGCCAGTGCACTCTCTGGACTCACTGCACTGCATCCCCAGTGGTGCCAGTGCACTCTCTGGACTCACTGTAGTGCATCACTCGTGGTGCCAGTGCACTCTCTGGACTCACTGCACTGCATCCCCAGTGGTGCCAGTGCACTCTCTGGACTCACTGCACTGCATCCCCAGTGGTGCCAGTGCACTCTCTGGACTCACTGCACTGCATCCCCTGTGGTGCCAGTGCACACTGTGGACTCACGGCACTGCATCCCCAGTGGTGCTAGTGCACTCTCTGGACTGACGGCACTACATCCCCATTGGTGCCAGTGAACTCTCTGGACTCACTGCACTGCATCCCCACTGGTGCCAGGATACTCTCTGGACTCACTGCACTGCATCCCCAGTGGTGCCAGGGCACTCTCTGGACTCACTGCACTGCATCCCCAGTGGTGCCAGTGAACTCTCTGGACTCACTGCACTGCATCCCCAGTGGTGCCAGGGTACTCTCTGGACTCACCGGGGTGCATCCCCAGTGGTGCCAGGGAACTCTCTGGACTCACTGCACTGCATCCCCAGTGGTGCCAGTGCACTCTCTGGACTAACTGCAGTGCATCCCCAGTGGTACCAGTGCACTCTCTGGACTCACTGCACTGCATCTCCAGTGTTGCAAGTGCACTCTCTGGACTCACTGCAGTGCATCCCCAGTGGTGCCAGTGCACTCTCTGGAATCACTGCACTGCATCTCCAGTGTTGCAAGTGCACTCTCTGGACTCACTGCAGTGCATCCCCAGTGGTGCCAGTGCACTCTCTGGACTCACTGGACTGCATCCCCAGTGGTGCCAGTGCACTCTCTGGACTCACTGCAGTGCATCCCCAGTGGTGCCAGTGCACTCTCTGGACTCACTGCAGTGCATTCCCAGTGGTGCCAGTGCACTCTCTGGACTCTCTGCAGTGCATCCCCAGTGGTGCCAGTGCACTCTCTGGACTCACTGCACTGCATCCCCAGTGGTGCCAGTGCACTCTCTGGACTCACTGCACTGCATCCCCAGTGGTGACAGTGCACTCTCTGGACTCACTGCGCTGCATCCCCAGTGGTGCCAAGGCACTCTCTGGACTCACTGTAGTGCATCACTCGTGGTGCCAGTGCACTCTCTGGACTCACTGCACTGCATCCCCCGTGGCGCCAGGGCACTCTCTGGACTCACTGCTCTGCATCCCCAGTGGTGCCAGTGCACTCTCTGGACTCACTGCAGTGCATCCCCAGTGGTGCCAGTGCACTCTTTGGACTCACTGTACTGAATTCCCGGTGGTGCCAGTGCACTCTCTGTACTCACAGCACTGCATCCCCAGTGGTGCCAGTGAACTCTCTGGACTCACTGCACTGCATCCCCAGTGGTGACAGTGCACTCTCTGGACTCACTGCAGTGCATCCCCAGTGGTGCCAGTGCACTCTCTGGACTCACCGGGGTGCATCCCCTGTGGTGCCAGTGCACTCTCTGGACTCACTGCACTTCATCCCCAGTGGTGCCAGTGCACTCTCTGGACTCACTGCACTGCATCCCCAGTGGTGCCAGGTCACACTCTGGACTCACTGCACTGCATCCCCAGTGGTGCCAGTGCACTCTCTGGACTCACTGCACTGCATCCCCAGTGGTGCCAGTGCACTCTCTGGACTCACGGCACTGCAGCCCCAGTGGTGCCAGTGCACTCTCTGGACTCACTGCACTGCATCCCCAGTGGTGCCAGTGCAGTCTCTGGACTCACTGCACTGCATCCCCAGTGGTGCCAGTGCACTCTCTGAACTCACTGTAGTGCATCACTCGTGGTGCCAGTGCACTCTCTGGACTCACTGCACTGCATCCTCAGTGGTGCCAGTGCACTCTCTGGACTCACTGCACTGCATCCCCAGTGGTGCCAGTGCACTCTCTGGACTCACTGCAGTGCATCTCCAGTGGTGCCAGTGCACTCTCTGGACTCACGGCACTGCATCCCCAGTGGTGCCAGTGTATTCTCTGAACTCACTGCACTGCATCCCCAGTGGTGCCAGGGCACTCTCTGGACTCACTGCACTGCATCCCCAGTGGTTCCAGTGCACTCTCTGGACTCACTGCAGTGCATCCCCAGTGTTGCCAGTGCACTCTCTGGACTCACTGCAGTGCATCCCCAGTGCTGCCAGTGCACTCTTTGGACTCACTGCACTGAATTCCCGGTAGTGCCAGTGCACTCTCTGGACTCACAGCACTGCATCCCCAGTGGTGCCAGTGAACTCTCTGGACCCACTGCACTGCATCCCCAGTGGTGACAGTGCACTCTCTGGACTCACTGCACTGCATCCCCAGTGGTGCCAGTGCACTCTCTGGACTCACTGCACTGCATCCCCAGTGGTGGCAGTGCACACTCTGGACTCAGGGCACTGCATCCCCAGTGGTGCTAGTGCACTCTCTGGACTCACGGCACTGCATCCCCAGTGGTGCCAGTGCACTCTCTGGATCACTGCACTGCATCCCCATTGGTGCCAGTGCACTCTATGGAGTCACTGCACTGCATCCCCAGTGGTGCCAGTGCACTCTCTGGACTCACCGGGGTGCATCCCCAGTGGTGCCAGTGCACTCTCTGGATCACTGCAGTGCATCCCCAGTGGTGCCAGTGCACTCTCTGGACTCACTGCACTGCATCCCCAGTGGTGCCAGGTCACTCTCTGGACTCACTGCAGTGCATCCCCAGTGGTGCCAGTGCACTCTCTGGACTCACTGCACTGCATACACAGTGGTGCCAGTGCACTCTCTGGACTCACTGCACTGCATCCCCAGTGGTGCCAGTGCACTCTCTGGACTCATTGCAGTGCATCCCCGGTGGTGCCAGTGCACTCTCTGGACTCACTGCGCTGCATCCCCAGTGGTGCCAAGGCACTCTCTGGACTCACTGCAGTGCATCCCCAGTGGTGCCAGTGCACTCTCTGGACTCACTGCAGTGCATCCCCAGTGGTGCCAGTGCACTCTCTGGACTCACTGCACTGCATCCCCAGTGGTGCCAGTGCACTCTCTGGACTCACAGCACTGCATCCCCAGTGGTGCCAGTGCACTCTCTGGACTCACGGCACTGCATCCCCAGTGGTGCCAGTGCACTCTCTGGACTCATTGCAGTGCATCCCCGGTGGTGCCAGTGCACACTCTGGACTCACTGCAGTGCATCCCCAGTGGTGCCAGTGCACTCTCTGGACTCACTGCACTGCATCCCCAGTGGTGCCAGTGCCCTCTCTGCACTCACTGCACTGCATCCCCAGTGGTGCCACTGCACTCTCTGGAGTCACTGCACTGCATACACAGTGGTGCCAGTGCACTCTCTGGACTCACTGCACTGCATCCCCAGTGGTGCCAGTGCACTCTCTGGACTCACTGCACTGCATCCCCAGTGGTGCCAAGGCACTCTCTGGACTCACTGCGCTGCATCCCCAGTGGTGCCAAGGCACTCTCTGCACTCACTGTAGTGCATCCCCAGTGGTGCCAGTGCACTCTCTGGACTCACTGCACTGCATCCCCATTGGTGCCAGTGCACTCTCTGGACTCACTGCACTGCATCCCCAGTGGTGCCAGTGCACTCTCTGGACTCACTGCACTGCATCCCCAGTGGTGCCAGTGCACTCTCTGCACTAACCGGGGTGCATCCCCAGTGGTGCCAGTGCACTCTCTGGATCACTGCACTGCATCCCCAGTGGTGCCCGTGCACTCTATGGAGTCACTGCACTGCATCCCCAGGGGTGCCAGTGCACTCTCTGGACTCACTGCACTTCATTCCCAGTGGTGCCAGTGCACTCTCTGGACTCACTGCACTGCATCCCCAGTGGTGCCACTGCACTCTCTGGACTCACTGCACTGCATCCCCAGTGGTGCCAGTGCACTCTCTGGACTCACTGCACTGCATCCCCAGTGGTGCCAAGGCACTCTCTGGACTCACTGCGCTGCATCCCCAGTGGTGCCAAGGCACTCTCTGCACTCACTGTAGTGCATCCCCAGTGGTGCCAGTGCACTCTCTGGACTCACTGCACTGCATCCCCATTGGTGCCAGTGCACTCTCTGGACTCACTGCACTGCATCCCCAGTGGTGCCAGTGCACTCTCTGGACTCACTGCACTGCATCCCCAGTGGTGCCAGTGCACTCTCTGGACTCACTGCACTGCATCCCCAGTGGTGCCAGTGCACTCTCTGGACTCACTAATGACCATCCCGACTGGTGGCAGTGCACTCTCTGGACTCACTGCACTGCATCCAGTGTGGTGCCAGTGCACTCTCTGGACTCACTAATGACCATCCCCAGTGGTGCCAGTGCACTCTCTGGACTCACGGCACTGCATCCCCAGTGGTGCCAGTGCACTCTCTGCACTAACCGGGGTGCATCCCCAGTGGTGCCAGTGCACTCTCTGGATCACTGCACTGCATCCCCAGTGGTGCCCGTGCACTCTATGGAGTCACTGCACTGCATCCCCAGGGGTGCCAGTGCACTCTCTGCACTAACCGGGGTGCATCCCCAGTGGTGCCAGGTAACACTCTGGACTCACTGCACTGCATCTCCAGTGGTGCCAGTGCACTCTCTGGACTCACTGCACTGCATCCCCAGTGGTGCCAGTGCACTCTCTGGACTCACGGCACTGCATCCCCAGTGGTGCCAGTGGACTCTCTGGACTCACTGCACTGCATCCCCAGTGGTGCCAGTGCACTCTCTGGACTCACTGCACTGCATCCCCAGTGGTGACAGTGCACTCTCTGGACTCACTGTAGTGCATCACTCGTGGTGCCAGTGCACTCTCTGGACTCACTGCACTGCATCCCCAGTGGTGCCAGTGCACTCTCTGGACTCACTGCACTGCATCCCCAGTGGTGCCAGTGCACTCTCTGGACTCACTGCACTGCATCCCCTGTGGTGCCAGTGCACACTGTGGACTCACGGCACTGCATTCCCAGTGGTGCTAGTGCACTCTCAGGACTGACGGCACAGCATCCCCATTGGTGCCAGTGAACTCTCTGGACTCACTGCACTGCATCCCCAGTGGTGCCAGGATACTCTCTGGACTCACTGCAATGCATCCCCAGTGGTGCCAGGGCACTCTCTGGACTCACTGCACTGCATCCCCAGTGGTGCCAGTGAACTCTCTGGACTCACTGCACTGCATCCCCAGAGGTGCCAGGGTACTCTCTAGACTCACTGCACTGCATCCAAAGTGGTGCCAGGGCACTCTCTGGACTCACTGCAGTGCATCCCCAGTGGTGCCAGTGCACTCTCTGGACTCACTGCAGTGCATCCCCAGTGGTGCCAGTGCACTCTCTGGACTCTCTGCAGTGTATCCCCAGTGGTGCCAGTGCACTCTCTGGACTCACTGCACTGCATCCCCGGTGGAGCCAGTGCATTCTCTGGACTCACGGCACTGCATCCCCAGTGGTGCCAGTGCACTCTCTGGACTCACTGCACTGCATCCCCAGTGGTGCCAGTGCACTCTCTGGACTCACTGCACTGCATCCCCAGTGGTGCCAGTGTATTCTCTGAACTCACTGCACTGCATCCCCAGTGGTGCCAGGGCACTCTCTGGACTCACTGCACTGCATCACCAGTGGTTCCAGTGCACTCTCTGGACTCACTGCAGTGCATCCCCAGTGGTGCAAGTGCACTCTCTGGACTCACTGCACTGCATCCCCAGTGCTGCCTGTGCACTCTTTGGACTCACTGCACTGAATTCCCGGTGGTGCCAGTGCACTCTCTGGACTCACTGCACTGCATCCCCAGTGGTGCCAGTGCACTCTCTGGACTCACTGCACTGCATCCCCAGTGGTGGCAGTGCACACTCTGGACTCACGGCACTGCATCCCCAGTGGTGCTTGTGCACTCTCTGGACACACGGCACTGCAACCCCAGTGGTGCCAGGGCACTCTCTGGACTCACTGCACTGCATCCCCAGTGGTGCCAGGGTACTCTCTGGAATCACTGCACTGCATCCCCAGTGTTGCCAGTGCACTCTCTGGACTCACCGGGGTGCATCCCCAGTGGTGCCAGTGCACTCTCTGGACTCACTGCACTGCATCCCCAGGGGTGCCAGTGCACTCTCTGGACTCACTGCACTGCATCCCCAGTGGTGCCAGGTCACTCTTTGGACTCACTGCACTGCATCCCCACTGGTGCCAGTGCACTCTCTGGACTCACTGCACTGCATCCCTACTGGTGCCAGTGCACTCTCTGGACTCACTGCACTCCATTTCCAGTGGTGCCAGTGCACTCTCTGAACTCACTGCAGTGCATCCCCCGTGGTGCCAGTGCACTCTCTGGACTCACTGCACTGCATCCCCAGTGGTGACAGTGCACTCTCTGGACTCACTGCGCTGCATCCCCAGTGGTGCCAAGGCACTCTCTGGACTCACTGTAGTGCATCACTCGTGGTGCCAGTGCACTCTCTGGACTCACTGCACTGCATCCCCAGTGGCGCCAGTGCACTCTCTGGACTCACTGCACTGCATCCCCAGTGGTGCCAGTGCACTCTCTGGACTGACGGCACTGCATCCCCATTGGTGCCAGTGCACTCTCTGGACTCACTGCAGTGCATCCCCAGTGGTGCCAGTGCACTCTCTGGACGTACTGCACTGCATCCCCGGTGGTACCAGTGCACTCTCTGGACTCACGGCACTGCATCCCCAGTGGTGCCAGTGCACTCTCTGGACTCACTGCACTGCATCCCCAGTGGTGCCAGTGCACTCTCTGGACTCACGGCACTGCATCCCCATTGGTGCCAGTGCACTCTCTGGACTCACTGCAGTGCATCCCCAGTGGTGCCAGTGCACTCTCTGGACTCACTGCAGTGCATCCCCAGTGGTGCCAGTGTATTCTCTGAACTCACTGCACTGCATCCCCAGTGGTGCCAGGGCACTCGCTGGACTCACTGCACTGCATCCCCACTGGTGCCAGTGCACTCTCTGGACTCACTGCAGTGCATCCCCAGTGCTGCCAGTGCACTCTTTGGACTCACTGTACTGAATTCCCGGTGGTGCCAGTGCACTCTCTGGACTCACAGCACTGCATCTCCAGTGGTGCCAGTGAACTCTCTGGACTCACTGCACTGCATCCCCAGTGGTGCCAATGCACTCTCTGGACTCACTGCACTGCATCCCCAGTGGTGCCAGTGCACTCTCTGGACTCACGGCACTGCATCCCCAGTGGTGCCAGTGCACTCTCTGGACTCACTGCACTGCATCCCCAGTGGTGCCAGTGCACTCTCTGGACTCACTAATGACCATCCCCAGTGGTGCCAGTGCACTCTCTGGACTCACTGCACTGCATCCCCAGTGGTGCCAGTGCACTCTCTGGACTCACCGCACTGCATCCCCAGAGGTGCCAGTGCACTCTCTGGATCACTGCACTACATCCCCATTGGTGCCAGTGCACTCGATGGAGTCACTGCACTGCATCCCCAGGGGTGCAAGTGCACTCTCTGGACTCACTGCACTGCATCCCCATTGGTGCCAGTGCACTCTCTGGACTCACTAATGACCATCCCCAGTGGTGCCAGTGCACTCTCTGGACTCACTGCACTGCATCCCCAGTGGTGCCAGTGCACTCTCTGCGCTAACCGGGGTGCATCCCCAGTGGTGCCCGTGCACTCTATGGATCACTGCACTGCATCCCCAGTGGTGCCAGTGCACTCTATGGAGTCACTGCACGGCATCCCCAGGGGTGCCAGTGCACTCTTTGGAGTCACTGCAGTGCATCCCCACTGGTGCCAGTGCACTCTCTGGACTCACTACACTGCATCCCCAGTGGTGCCAGTGCACTCTCTGGACTCACTGCACTGCATCCCCATTGGTGCCAGTGCACTCTCTGGACTCACTGCACTGCATCCCCAGTGGTGCCAGTGCACTCTCTGGACTCACTGCACTCCATTTCCAGTGGTGCCAGTGCACTCTCTGAACTCACTGCACTGCATCCCCAGTGGTGCCAGTGCACTCTCTGGACTCACGGCACTGCATCCCCAGTGGTGCCAGTGCACTCTCTGGACTCATTGAAGTGCATCCCCGGTGGTGCCAGTGCACACTCTGGACTCACTGCAGTGCATCCCCAGTGGTGCCAGTGCACTCTCTGGACTCACTGCACTGCATCCCCAGTGGTGCCAGTGCCCTCTCTGGACTCACTGCACTGCATCCCCAGCGGTGCCACTGCACTCTCTGGAGTCACTGCACTGCATCTCCAGTGTTGCCAGAGCACTCTCTGGACTCACTGCACTGCATCTCCAGTGGTGCCAGTGCACTCTCTGGACTCACTGCAGTGCATCCCCAGTGGTGCCAGTGCACTCTCTGGACTCACTGCACTGCATCCCCAGTGGTGCCAGTGCACTCTCTGGACTCACTGCAGTGCATCCCCAGTGGTGCCAGTGCACTCTCTGGACTCACTGCACTGCATACACAGTGGTGCCAGTGCACTCTCTGGACTCACTGCACTGCATCCCCAGTGGTGCCAGTGCACTCTCTGGACTCTCTGCAGTGCATCCCCAGTGGTGCCAGTGCACTCTCTGGACTTACTGCACTGCATCCCCGGTGGTGCCAGTGCACTCTCTGGACTCACGGCACTGCATCCCCAGTGGTGCCAGTGCACTCTCTGGACTCATTGCAGTGCATCCCCAGTGGTGCCAGTGCACTCTCTGGACTCACGGCACTGCATCCCCTGTGGTGCCAGTGTATTCTCTGAACTCACTGCACTGCATCCCCAGTGGTGCCAGGGCACTCTCTGGACTCACTGCACTGCATCCCCAGTGGTGCCAGTGCACTCTCTGGACTCACTGCACTGCATCCCCAGTGGTGCCAGTGCACTCTCTGGACTCACTGCACTGCATCCCCAGTGGTGCCAATGCACTCTCTGGACTCACTGCACTGCATCCCCAGTGGTGCCAGTGCACTCTCTGGACTCACTGCACTGCATCCCCAGTGGTGCCAGTGCACTCTCTGGACTCACTGCACTGCATCCCCAGTGGTGCCAGTGTACTCTCTGGACTCACCGGGGTGCATCCCCAGTGGTGCCAGTGCACTCTCTGGATCACTGCACTGCATCCCCATTGGTGCCAGTGCACTCTATGGAGTCACTGCACTGCATCCCCAGGGGTGCCAGTGCACTCTCTGGACTCACTGCACTGCATCCCCAGTGGTGCCAGTGCACTATCTGGACTCACCGGGGTGCATCCCCAGTGGTGCCAGTGCACTCTCTGGATCACTGCACTGCATCCCCAGTGGTGCCAGTGCACTCTCTGGACTCACTGCACTGCATCCCCAGTGGTGCCAGTGCACTCTCTGCACTCACTGCACTGCATCCCCAGTGGTGCCACTGCACTCTCTGGACTCACGGCACTGCATCCCCAGTGGTGCCAGTGTATTCTCTGAACTCACTGCACTGCATCCCCAGTGGTGCCAGGGCACTCTCTGGACTCACTGCACTGCATAACCAGTGGTGCCAGTGCACTCTCTGGACTCACTGCACTGCATCCCCAGTGCTGCCAGTGCAGTCTTTGGACTCACTGCACTGAATTCCCGGTGGTGCCAGTGCACTCTCTGGACTCACAGCACTGCATCCCCAGTGGTGCCAGTGAACTCTCTGGACTCACGGCACTGTATCCCCAGTGGTGCCAATGCACTCTCTAGACTCACTGCAGTGCATCCCCAGTGGTGCCAGTGCACACTCTGGACACACGGCACTGCATCCCCAGTGGTGCTAGTGCACTCTCTGGACTCACGGCACTGCATCCCCAGTGGTGCCAGTGCACTCTCTGGACTCACTGCACTGAATCCCCACTGGTGCCAGGGTACTCTCTGGACTCACTGCACTGCATCCCCAGTGGTGCCAGTGCACTCTCTGGACTCACTGCACTGCATCCCCATTGGTGTCAGTTTACTCTCAGGACTCACTAATGACCATCCCCAGTGGTGCCAGTGCACTCTCTGGACTCACTGCACTGCATACCCAGTGGTGCCAGTGCACTCTCTGGACTCACCGGGGTGCATCCCCAGTGGTGCCAGTGCACTCTATGGATCACTGCACTGCATCCCCATTGGTGCCAGTGCACTCTCTGGACTCACTGCACTGCATCCCCAGTGGTGCCAGTGCACTCTCTGCACTCACTGCACTGCATCCCCAGTGGTGCCACTGCACTCTCTGGACTCACGGCACTGCATCCCCAGTGGTGCCAGTGTATTCTCTGAACTCACTGCACTGCATCCCCAGTGGTGCCAGGGCACTCTCTGGACTCACTGCACTGCATAACCAGTGGTGCCAGTGCACACTGTGGACTCACGGCACTGCATTCCCAGTGGTGCTAGTGCACTCTCTGGACTGACGGCACAGTATCCCCATTGGTGCCAGTGAACTCTCTGGACTCACTGCACTGCATCCCCACTGGTGCCAGGATACTCTCTGGACTCACTGCAATGCATCCCCAGTGGTGCCAGGGCACTCTCTGGACTCACTGCACTGCATCCCCAGTGGTGCCAGTGAACTCTCTGTACTCACTGCACTGCATCCCCAGTGGTGCCAGGGTACTCTCTGGACTCACTGCACTGCATCCCCAGTGGTGCCAGGGCACTCTCTGGACTCACTGCAGTGCATCCCCAGTGGTGCCAGTGCACTCTCTGCACTCACTGCAGTGCATCCCCAGTGGTGCCAGGGTACTCTCTGGACTCTCTGCAGTGTATCCCCAGTGGTGCCAGTGCACTCTCTGGACTCACTGCAGTGCATCCCCGGTGGAGCCAGTGCATTCTCTGGACTCACGGCACTGCATCCCCAGTGGTGCCAGTGCACTCTCTGGACTCACGGCACTGCATCCCCAGTGGTGCCAGTGCACTCTCTGGACTCACTGCACTGCATCCCCAGTGGTGCCAGTGTATTCTCTGAACTCACTGCACTGCATCCCCAGTGGTGCCAGGGCACTCTCTGGACTCACTGCACTGCATCCCCAGTGGTTCCAGTGCACTCTCTGGACTCACTGCAGTGCATCCCCAGTGTTGCCAGTGCACTCTCTGGACTCACGGCACTGCATCCCCAGTGCTGCCAGTGCACTCTTTGGACTCACTGCACTGAATTCCCGGTGGTGCCAGTGCACTCTCTGGACTCACAGCACTGCATCCCCAGTGGTGCCAGTGCACTCTCTGGACTCACTGCACTGCATCCCCAGTGGTGGCAGTGCACACTCTGGACTCACGGCACTGCATCCCCAGTGGTGCTTGTGCACTCTCTGGACACACGGCACTGCAACACCAGTGGTGCCAGTGCACTCTCTGGACTCACTGCACTGCATCCCCAGTGGTGCCAGGGTACTCTCTGGAATCACTGCATTGCATCCCCAGTGTTGCCAGTGCACTCTCTGGACTCACCGGGGTGCATCCCCATTGGTGCCAGTGCACTCTATGGAGTCACTGCACTGCATCCCCAGGGGTGCCAGTGCACTCTCTGGACTCACTGCACTGCATCCCCAGTGGTGCCAGGTCACTCTTTGGACTCACTGCACTGCATCCCCACTGGTGCCAGTGCACTCTCTGGACTCACTGCACTACATCCCTACTGGTGCCAGTGCACTCTCTGGACTCACTGCACTCCATTTCCAGTGGTGCCAATGCACTCTCTGGACTCACTGCACTGCATCCCCAGTGGTGCCAGTGCACTCTCTGGAATCACTGCACTGCATCCCCAGTGGTGCCAGTGCACTCTCTGGACTCACTGCACTGCATCCCCAGTGGTGCCAGTGCACTCTCTGGACTCACTAATGACCATCCCCAGTGGTGCCAGTGCACTCTCTGGACTCACTGCACTGCATCCCCAGTGGTGCCAGTGCACTCTCTGGACTCACCGGGCTGCATCCCCAGAGGTGCCAGTGCACTCTCTGGATCACTGCACTACATCCCCATTGGTGCCAGTGCACTCGATGGAGTCACTGCACTGCATCCCCAGGGGTGCAAGTGCACTCTCTGGACTCACTGCACTGCATCCCCATTGGTGCCAGTGCACTCTCTGGACTCACTAATGACCATCCCCAGTGGTGCCAGTGCACTCTCTGGACTCACGGCACTGCATCCCCAGTGGTGCCAGTGCACTCTCTGCGCTAACCGGGGTGCATCCCCAGTGGTGCCAGTGCACTCTCTGGATCACTGCACTGCATCCCCAGTGGTGCCAGTGCACTCTATGGAGTCACTGCACGGCATCCCCAGGGGTGCCAGTGCACTCTTTGGAGTCACTGCAGTGCATCCCCACTGGTGCCAGTGCACTCTCTGGACTCACTACACTGCATCCCCAGTGGTGCCAGTGCACTCTGTGGACTCACTGCACTGCATCCCCATTGGTGCCAGTGCACTCTCTGGACTCACTGCACTGCATCCCCAGTGGTGCCAGTGCACTCTCTGGACTCACTGCACTCCATTTCCAGTGGTGCCAGTGCACTCTCTGAACTCACTGCAGTGCATCCCCAGTGGTGCCAGTGCACTCTCTGGACTCACGGCACTGCATCCCCAGTGGTGCCAGTGCACTCTCTGGACTCATTGAAGTGCATCCCCGGTGGTGCCAGTGCACACTCTGGACTCACTGCAGTGCATCCCCAGTGGTGCCAGTGCACTCTCTGGACTCACTGCACTGCATCCCCAGTGGTGCCAGTGCCCTCTCTGGACTCACTGCACTGCATCCCCAGTGGTGCCACTGCACTCTCTGGAGTCACTGCACTGCATCTCCAGTGTTGCCAGAGCACTCTCTGGACTCACTGCACTGCATCTCCAGTGGTGCCAGTGCACTCTCTGGACTCACTGCAGTGCATCCCCAGTGGTGCCAGTGCACTCTCTGGACTCACTGGACTGCATCCCCAGTGGTGCCAGTGCACTCTCTGGACTCACTGCAGTGCATCCCCAGTGGTGCCAGTGCACTCTCTGGACTCACTGCACTGCATACACAGTGGTGCCAGTGCACTCTCTGGACTCACTGCACTGCATCCCCAGTGGTGCCAGTGCACTCTCTGGACTCACTGCACTGCATCCCCAGTGGTGACAGTGCACTCTCTGGACTCACTGCACTGCATCCCCAGTGGTGCCAGTGCACTCTCTGGACTCACCGGGGTGCATCCCCAGTGGTGACAGTGCACTCTCTGGACTCACTGCGCTGCATCCCCAGTGGTGCCAAGGCACTGTCTGGACTCACTGTAGTCCATCACTCGTGGTGCCAGTGCACTCTCTGGACTCACTGCACTGCATCCCCAGTGGTGCTAGTGCACTCTCTGGACTGACGGCACTGCATCCCCATTGGTGCCAGTGCACTCTCTGGACTCTCTGCAGTGCATCCCCAGTGGTGCCAGTGCACTCTCTGGACTTACTGCACTGCATCCCCGGTGGTGCCAGTGCACTCTCTGGACTCACGGCACTGCATCCCCAGTGGTGCCAGTGCACTCTCTGGACTCATTGCAGTGCATCCCCAGTGGTGCCAGTGCACTCTCTGGACTCACGGCACTGCATCCCCAGTGGTGCCAGTGTATTCTCTGAACTCACTGCACTGCATCCCCAGTGGTGCCAGGGCACTCTCTGGACTCACTGCACTGCATCCCCAGTGGTGCCAGTGCACTCTCTGGACTCACTGCACTGCATCCCCAGTGGTGCCAGTGCACTCTCTGGACTCACTGCACTGCATCCCCAGTGGTGCCAGTGCACTCTCTGGACTCACTGCACTGCATCCCCAGTGGTGCCGGTGCACTCTCTGGAATCACTGCACTGCATCCCCAGTGGTGCCAGTGCACTCTCTGGACTCATTGCACTGCATCCCCAGTGGTGCCAGTGCACTCTCTGGACTCACTAATGACCATCCCAAGTGGTGCCAGTGCACTCTCTGGACTCACTGCAGTGCATCCCCAGTGGTGCCAGTGTACTCTCTGGACTCACCGGGGTGCATCCCCAGTGGTGCCAGTGCACTCTCTGGATCACTGCACTGCATCCCCATTGGTGCCAGTGCACTCTATGGAGTCACTGCACTGCATCCCCAGGGGTGCCAGTGCACTCTCTGGACTCACTGCACTGCATCCCCAGTGGTGCCAGTGCACTATCTGG
Source organism: Anser anser (assembly GCF_964211835.1). Taxonomy (NCBI): domain Eukaryota; kingdom Metazoa; phylum Chordata; class Aves; order Anseriformes; family Anatidae; genus Anser; species Anser anser. The sequence goes on along the minus strand of NW_028153568.1, from coordinate 278,918 downwards.
ACTCACCGGGGTGCATCCCCAGTGGTGCCAGTGCACTCTCTGGATCACTGCACTGCATCCCCAGTGGTGCCAGTGCACTCTCTGGACTCACTGCACTGCATCCCCAGTGGTGCCACATCACTCTCTGGACTCACTGCACTGCATCCCCAGTGGTGCCAGTGCACTCTCTGGACTCACGGCACTGCATCCCCAGTGGTGCCAGTGTATTCTCTGAACTCACTGCACTGCATCCCCAGTGGTGCCAGGGCACTCTCTGGACTCACTGCACTGCATAACCAGTGGTGCCAGTGCACTCTCTGGACTCACTGCACTGCATCCCCAGTGCTGCCAGTGCAGTCTTTGGACTCACTGCACTGAATTCCCGGTGGTGCCAGTGCACTCTCTGGACTCACAGCACTGCATCCCCAGTGGTGCCAGTGAACTCTCTGGACACACGGCACTGTATCCCCAGTGGTGCCAATGCACTCTCTAGACTCACTGCAGTGCATCCCCAGTGGTGCCAGTGCACACTCTGGACACACGGCACTGCATCCCCAGTGGTGCTAGTGCACTCTCTGGACTCACGGCACTGCATCCCCAGTGGTGCCAGTGCACTCTCTGGACTCACTGCACTGAATCCCCACTGGTGCCAGTGCACTCTCTGGACTCACTGCACTGCATCCCCATTGGTGTCAGTTTACTCTCAGGACTCACTAATGACCATCCCCAGTGGTGCCAGTGCACTCTCTGGACTCACTGCACTGCATACCCAGTGGTGCCAGTGCACTCTCTGGACTCACCGGGGTGCATCCCCAGTGGTGCCAGTGCACTCTATGGATCACTGCACTGCATCCCCATTGGTGCCAGTGCACTCTATGGAGTCACTGCACTGCATCCCCAGGGGTGCCAGTGCACTCTCTGGACTCACTGCACTGCATCCCCAGTGGTGCCAGTGTATTCTCTGAACTCACTGAACTGCATACCCAGTGGTGCCAGTGCACTCTCTGGACTCACGGCACTGCATCCCCAGTGGTTCCAGTGCACTCTCTGGACTCACTGCACTGCATCCCCAGTGGTGCCAGTGCACTCTCTGGACTCACTGCACTTCATCCCCAGTGGTGCCAGTGCACACTCTGGACTCACGGCACTGCATCCCCAGTGGTGCTAGTGCACTCTCTGGACTCACGGCACTGCATCCCCAGTGGTGCCAGTGCACTCTCTGGACTCACTGCACTGCATCCACAGTGGTGCCAGGGTAATCTCTGGAATCACTGCACTGCATCCCCAGTGGTGCCAGTGCACTCTCTGGACTCACTGCACTGCATCCCCAGTGGTGCCAGTGCACTCTCTGGACTCACTAATGACCATCCCCAGTGGTGCCAGTGCACTCTCTGGACTCAGTGCACTGCATACCCAGTGGTGCCAGTGTACTCTCTGGACTCACCGGGGTGCATCCCCAGTGGTGCCAGTGCACTCTCTGGATCACTGCACTGCATCCCCAGTGGTGCCAGTGCACTCTCTGGACTCACGGCACTGCATCCCCAGTGGTGCCAGTGCACTCTCTGGACTCACTGCACTGCATCCCCAGTGGTGCCGGTGCACTCTCTGGAATCACTGCACTGCATCCCCAGTGGTGCCAGTGCACTCTCTGGACTCACGGCACTGCATCCCCAGTGGTGCCAGTGTATTCTCTGAACTCACTGAACTGCATCCCCAGTGGTGCCAGGGCACTCTCTGGACTCACTGCACTGCATAACCAGTGGTGCCAGTGCACTCTCTGGACTCACTGCACTGCATCCCCAGTGCTGCCAGTGCAGTCTTTGGACTCACTGCACTGAATTCCCGGTGGTGCCAGTGCACTCTCTGGACTCACAGCACTGCATCCCCAGTGGTGCCAGTGAACTCTCTGGACTCACTGCACTGTATCCCCAGTGGTGCCAATGCACTCTCTGGACTCACTGCACTGCATCCCCAGTGGTGCCAGTGCACACTCTGGACACACGGCACTGCATCCCCAGTGGTGCTAGTGCACTCTCTGGACTCACGGCACTGCATCCCCAGTGGTGCCAGTGCACTCTCTGGACTCACTGCACTGCATCCCCACTGGTGCCAGGGTACTCTCTGGACTCACTGCACTGCATCCCCAGTGGTGCCAGTGCACTCTCTGGACTCACTGCACTGCATCCCCATTGGTGTCAGTTTACTCTCAGGACTCACTAATGACCATCCCCAGTGGTGCCAGTGCACTCTCTGGACTCACTGCACTGCATACCCAGTGGTGCCAGTGCACTCTCTGGACTCACCGGGGTGCATCCCCAGTGGTGCCAGTGCACTCTATGGATCACTGCACTGCATCCCCATTGGTGCCAGTGCACTCTCTGGAGTCACTGCACTGCATCCCCAGGGGTGCCAGTGCACTCTCTGGACTCACTGCACTGCATCCCCATTGGTGCCAGTGCACTCTCTGGACTCACTAATGACCATCCCCAGTGGTGCCAGTGCACTCTCTGGACTCACTGCAGTGCATCCCCAGTGCTGCCAGTGCACTCTCTGGACTCACTGCACTGCATCCCCAGTGGTGCCAGTGCACTCTCTGGACTCACTGCACTGCATCCCCAGTGGTGACAGTGCACTCTCTGGACTAAGTGCGCTGCATCCCCAGTGGTGCCAAGGCACTGTCTGGACTCACTGTAGTGCATCACTCGTGGTGCCAGTGCACTCTCTGGACTCACTGCACTGCATCCCCAGTGGCGCCAGTGCACTCTCTGGACTCACTGCACTGCATCCCCAGTGGTGCCAGTGCACTCTCTGGACTCACTGCAGTGCATCCCCAGTGGTGCTAGTGCACACACTGGACACACGGCACTGCATCCCCAGTGGTGCCAGTGAACTCTCTGGACTCACTGCACTGCATCCCCACTGGTGCCAGGGTACTCTCTGGACTCACTGCACTGCATCCCCAGTGGTGCCAGTGCACTCTCTGGACTCACTGCACTGCATCCCCACTGGTGCCAGGGTACTCTGTGGACTCACTGCACTGCATCCCCAGTGGTGCCAGGGCACTCTCTGCACTCACTGCACTGCATCCCCAGTGGTGCCAGTGCACTCTCTGGACTCACTGCACTGCATCCCCAGTGCTGCCAGTGCACTCCCTGGACTCTCTGCAGTGTATCCCCGGTGGTGCCAGTGCACTCTGTGGACTCACTGCACTGCATCCCCGGTGGTGCCAGTGCACTCTCTGGACTCACGGCACTGCATCCCCAGTGGTGCCAGTGCACTCTCTGGACTCACTGCACTGCATCCCCAGTGGTGCCAGTGCACTCTCTGGACTCACTGCACTGCATCCCCAGTGGTGCCAGTGAACTCTCTGGACTCACTGCACTGCATCCCCACTGGTGCCAGGGCACTCTCTGCACTCACTGCACTGCATCCCCAGTGGTGCCAGTGCACTCTCTGGACTCACGGCAGTGAATCCCCAGTGGTGCCAGTGCACACTCTGGACTCACGGCACTGCATCCCCAGTGGTGCTAGTGCACTCTCTGGACTCACGGCACTGCATCCCCAGTGGTGCCAGTGCACTCTCTGGACTCACTGCACTGCATCCCCAGTGGTGCCAGTGCACTCTCTGGACTCACTAATGACCATCCCCAGTGGTGCCAGTGCACTCTCTGGACTCACTGCACTGCATACCCAGTGGTGCCAGTGCACTCTCTGGACTCACCGGGGTGCAACCCCAGTGGTGCCAGTGCACTCTCTGGATCACTGCTCTGCATCCCCAGGGGTGCCAGTGCACTCTATGGAGTCATTGCACTGCATCCCCAGTGGTGCCAGTGCACTCTCTGGACTCACCGGGGTGCATCCCCAGTGGTGCCAGTGCACTCTCTGGATCACTGCACTGCATCCCCAGTGGTGCCAGTGCACTCTCTGGACTCACTGCACTGCATCCCCAGTGGTGCCAGTGCACTCTCTGGACTCACTGCACTGCATACCCAGTGGTGCCAGTGCACTCTCTGGACTCACTGCACTGCATCCCCAGTGGTGCCAGTGCACTCTATGGATCACTGCACTGCATCCCCATTGGTGCCAGTGCACTCTCTGGAGTCACTGCACTGCATCCCCAGGGGTGCCAGTGCACTCTCTGGACTCACTGCACTGCATCCCCGTTGGTGCCAGGGCACTCTCTGGACTCACTGCACTGCATCCCCAGTGGTGCCAGTGCACTCTCTGGACTCACTGCACTGCATCCCCAGTGGTGCCAGTGCACTCTCTGGACTCACCGGGGTGCATCACCAGTGGTGCCAGTGCACTCTCTGCACTCACTGCACTGCATCCCCAGTGGTGCCAGTGCACTCTCTGGACTCACGGCACTGCATCCCCAGTGGTGCCAGTGCACTCTCTGGACTCACTACACTGCATCCCCAGTGGTGCCAGTGCACTCTCTGGACTCACGGCAGTGCATACCCAGTGGTGCCAGTGCACTCTCTGGACTCACTGCACTGCATCCCCAGTGTTGCCAGTGCACTCTCTGGACTCACTGCAGTGCATCCCCAGTGGTGCCAGTGCACTCTCTGGACTCACTGCACTGCATCCCCACTGGTGCCAGTGCCCTCTCTGCACTCACTGCACTGCATCCCCAGTGGTGCTAGTGCACTCTCTGGACTCACGGCACTGCATCCCCAGTGGTGCCAGGGCACTCTCTGGACTCACTGCACTGCATCCCCACTGGTGCCAGGGTACTCTCTGGACTCACTGCACTGCATCCCCAGTGGTGCCAGTGCACTCTCTGGACTCACTGCACTGCATCCCCACTGGTGCCAGGGTACTCTGTGGACTCACTGCAATGCATCCCCAGTGGTGCCAGGGCACTCTCTGCACTCACTGCACTGCATCCCCAGTGGTGCCAGTGCACTCTCTGGACTCACTGCACTGCATCCCCAGTGGTGCCAGTGCACTCCCTGGACTCTCTGCAGTGTATCCCCGGTGGTGCCAGTGCACTCTCTGGACTCACTGCAGTGCATCCCCGGTGGTGCCAGTGCACTCTCTGGACTCACGACACTGCATCCCCAGTGGTGCCAGTGCACTCTCTGGACTCACTGCACTGCATCCCCAGTGGTGCCAGTGCACTCTCTGGACTCACGGCACTGCATCCCCAGTGGTGCCAGTGTATTCTCTGAACTCACTGAACTGCAACCCCAGTGGTGCCAGGGCACTCTCTGGACTCACGGCACTGCATCCCCAGTGGTTCCAGTGCACTCTCTGGACTCACCGGGGTGCATCCCCAGTGGTGCCAGTGCACTCTCTGGACTCACGGCAGTGAATCCCCAGTGGTGCCAGTGCACACTCTGGACTCACGGCACTGCATCCCCAGTGGTGCCAGTGCACTCTCTGGACTCACGGCACTGCATCCCCAGTGGTGCCAGTGCACTCTCTGGACTCACTGCACTGCATCCCCAGTGGTGCCAGTGCACTCTCTGGACTCACTAATGACCATCCCCAGTGGTGCCAGTGCACTCTCTGGACTCACTGCACTGCATACCCAGTGGTGCCAGTGCACTCTCTGGACTCACCGGGGTGCATCCCCAGTGGTGCCCGTGCACTCTCTGGATCACTGCACTGAATTCGCGGTGGTGCCAGTGCACTCTCTGGACTCACAGCACTGCATCCCCAGTGGTGCCAGTGAACTCTCTGGACTCACTGCACTGTATCCCCAGTGGTGCCAATGCACTCTCTGGACTCACTGCAGTGCATCCCCAGTGCTGACAGTGCACTCTCTGGACTCACTGCAGTGCATCCCCAGTGGTGCCAGTGCACACTCTGGACACACAGCACTGCATCCCCAGTGGTGCTAGTGCACTCTCTGGACTCACGGCACTGCATCCCCAGTGGTGCCAGTGCACTCTCTGGACTCACTGCACTGCATCCCCACTGGTGCCAGGGTACTCTCTGGACTCACTGCACTGCATCCCCGGTGGTGCCAGTGCACTCTCTGGACTCACTGCACTGCATCCCCATTGGTGTCAGTTTACTCTCAGGACTCACTAATGACCATCCCCAGTGGTGCCAGTGCACTCTCTGGACTCACTGCACTGCATCCCCAGTGGTGCCAGTGCACTCTCTGGAATCACCGGGGTGCATCCCCAGTGGTGCCAGTGCACTCTATGGATCACTGCACTGCATCCCCATTGGTGCCAGTGCACTCTATGGAGTCACTGCACTGCATCCCCAGGGGTGCCAGTGCACTCTCTGGACTCACTGCACTGCATCCCCATTGGTGCCAGTGCACTCTCTGGACTCACTAATGACCATCCCCAGTGGTGCCAGTGCACTCTCTGGACTCACTGCACTGCATCCCCAGTGGTGCCAGTGCACTCTCTGGACTCACTGCACTGCATCCCCAGAGGTGCCAGTGCACTCTCTGGATCACTGCAGTGCATCCCCAGTGGTGCCAGTGCACTCTATGGAGTCACTGCAGTGCATACCCAGGGGCGCCAGTGCACTCTCTGGAGTCACTGCAGTGCATCCCCAGTGGTGCCAGTGCACTCTCTGGACTCACTGCACTGCATCCCCAGTGGTGCAAGTGCACTCTCTGAACTCACTGCAGTGCATCCCCAGTGGTGCCAGTGCACTCTCTGCACTTACTGCACTGCATCCCCAGTGGTGCCAGTGCACTCTCTGGACTCACTGCAGTGCATCCCCAGTGGTGCCAGTGCACTCTCTGGACTCACCGGGGTGCATCCCCAGTGGTGCCAGTGCACTCTCTGGACTCACTGCACCGCAACCCCAGTGGTGCCAGTGCACTCTCTGGACTCACTGCACTGCATCCCCAGTGGTGCCAGTGCACTCTCTGGACTCACCGGGGTGCATCCCCAGTGGTGCCAGTGCACTCTCTGGATCACTGCACTGAATTCCCGGTGGTGCCAGTGCACTCTCTGGACTCACAGCACTGCATCCCCAGTGGTGCCAGTGAACTCTCTGGACTCACTGCACTGTATCCCCAGTGGTGCCAATGCACTCTCTGGACTCACTGCACTGCATCCCCAGTGGTGCCAGTGCACTCTCTGGACTCACTGCAGTGCATCCCCAGTGGTGCCAGTGCACACTCTGGACACACGGCACTGCATCCCCAGTGGTGCTAGTGCACTCTCTGGACTCACGGCACTGCATCCCCAGTGGTGCCAGTGCACTCTCTGGACTCACTGCACTGCATCCCCACTGGTGCCAGGGTACTCTCTGGACTCACTGCAGTGCATCCCCATTGGTGCCAGTGCACTCTCTGGACTCACTGCACTGCATCCCCATTGGTGCCAGTGCACTCTCAGGACTCACTAATGACCATCCCCAGTGGTGCCAGTGCACTCTCTGGACTCACTGCACTGCATCCCCAGTGGTGCCAGTGCACTCTCTGGACTCACCGGGGTGCATCCCCAGTGGTGCCAGTGCACTCTATGGATCACTGCACTGCATCCCCATTGGTGCCAGTGCACTCTATGGAGTCACTGCACTGCATCCCCAGGGGTGCCATTGCACTCTCTGGACTCACTGCACTGCATCCCCATTGGTGCCAGTGCACTCTCTGGACTCACTAATGACCATCCCCAGTGGTGCCAGTGCACTCTCTGGACTCACTGCACTGCATCCCCAGTGGTGCCAGTGCACTCTCTGGACTCACTGCACTGCATCCCCAGTGGTGCAAGTGCACTCTCTGGACTCACTGCACTGCATCCCCAGTGGTGCCAGTGCACTCTCTGCACTTACTGCACTGCATCCCCAGTGGTGCCAGTGCACTCTCTGGACTCACTGCAGTGCATCCCCAGTGGTGCCAGTGCACTCTCTGGACTCACTGCACTGCATCCCCAGTGGTGCCAGTGCACTCTCTGGATCACTGCAGTGCATCCCCAGTGGTGCCAGTGCACACTCTGGACTCACGGCACTGCATCCCCAGTGGTTCCAGTGCACTGTCTGGACTCACTGCACTGCATCCCCAGTGGTGCCAGTGCACTCTCTGGACTCACGGCAGTGAATCCCCAGTGGTGCCTGTGCACACTCTGGACTCACGGCACTGCATCCCCAGTGGTGCTAGTACACTCTCTGGACTCACGGCACTGCATCCCCAGTGGTGCCAGTGCACTCTCTGGACTCACTGCACTGCATCCCCAGTGGTGCCAGTGCACTCTCTGGACTCACTAATGACCATCCCCAGTGGTGCCAGTGCACTCTCTGGACTCACTGCACTGCATACCCAGTGGTGCCAGTGCACTCTCTGGACTCACCGGGGTGCATCCCCAGTGGTGCCAGTGCACTCTCTGGATCACTGCACTGCATCCCCATTGGTGCCAGTGCACTCTATGGAGTCACTGCACTGCATCCCCAGTGGTGCCAGTGCACTATCTGGACTCACCGGGGTGCATCCCCAGTGGTGCCAGTGCACTCTCTGGATCACTGCACTGCATCCCCAGTGGTGCCAGTGCACTCTCTGGACTCACTGCACTACATCCCCAGTGGTGCCAGTGCACTCTCTGGACTCACTGCACTGCATCCCCAGTGTTGCCAGTGCACTCTCTGGACTCACTGCAGTGCATCCCCAGTGGTGCCAGTGCACTCTCTGGACTCACTGCACTGCATCCCCAGTGGTGCCAGTGCACTCTCTGGACTCACTGCAGTGCATCCCCAGTGGTGCTAGTGCACTCTCTGGACTCACGGCACTGCATCCCCAGTGGTGCCAGTGAACTCTCTGGACTCACTGCACTGCATCCCCACTGGTGCCAGGGTACTCTCTGGACTCACTGCACTGCATCCCCAGTGGTGCCAGTGCACTCTCTGGACTCACTGCACTGCATCCCCAGTGGTGCCAGTGCACTCTCTGGACTCACTGCACTGCATCCCCAGTGGTGCCAGTGCACTCTCTGGACTCACTGCACTGCATCCCCAGTGGTGCCGATGCACTCTCTGGAATCACTGCACTGCATCCCCAGTGGTGCCAGTGCACTCTCTGGACTCATTGCACTGCATCCCCAGTGGTGCCAGTGCACTCTCTGGACTCACTAATGACCATCCCCAGTGGTGCCAGTGCACTCTCTGGACTCACTGCAGTGCATCCCCAGTGGTGCCAGTGTACTCTCTGGACTCACCGGGGTGCATCCCCAGTGGTGCCAGTGCACTCTCTGGATCACTGCACTGCATCCCCATTGGTGCCAGTGCACTCTATGGAGTCACTGCACTGAATCCCCAGGGGTGCCACTGCACTCTCTGGACTCACTGCACTGCATCCCCAGTGGTGCCAGTGCACTATCTGGACTCACCGGGGTGCATCCCCAGTGGTGCCAGTGCACTCTCTGGATCACTGCACTGCATCCCCAGTGGTGCCAGTGCACTCTCTGGACTCACTGCACTACATCCCCAGTGGTGCCACATCTCTCTCTGGACTCACTGCACTGCATCCCCAGTGGTGCCAGTGCACTCTCTGGACTCACGGCACTGCATCCCCAGTGGTGCCAGTGTATTCTCTGAACTCACTGCACTGCATCCCCAGTGGTGCCAGGGCACTCTCTGGACTCACTGCACTGCATAACCAGTGGTGCCAGTGCACTCTCTGGACTCACTGCACTGCATCCCCAGTGCTGCCAGTGCAGTCTTTGGACTCACTGCACTGAATTCCCGGTGGTGCCAGTGCACTCTCTGGACTCACAGCACTGCATCCCCAGTGGTGCCAGTGAACTCTCTGGACTCACGGCACTGTATCCCCAGTGGTGCCAATGCACTCTCTAGACTCACTGCAGTGCATCCCCAGTGTTGCCAGTGCACACTCTGGACACACGGCACTGCATCCCCAGTGGTTCTAGTGCACTCTCTGGACTCACGGCACTGCATCCCCAGTGGTGCCAGTGCACTCTCTGGACTCACTGCACTGAATCCCCACTGGTGCCAGGGTACTCTCTGGACTCACTGCACTGCATCCCCAGTGGTGCCAGTGCACTCTCTGGACTCACTGCACTGCATCCCCATTGGTGTCAGTTTACTCTCAGGACTCACTAATGACCATCCCCAGTGGTGCCAGTGCACTCTCTGGACTCACTGCACTGCATACCCAGTGGTGCCAGTGCACTCTCTGGACTCACCGGGGTGCATCCCCAGTGGTGCCAGTGCACTCTATGGATCACTGCACTGCATCCCCATTGGTGCCAGTGCACTCTATGGAGTCACTGCACTGCATCCCCAGGGGTGCCAGTGCACTCTCTGGACTCACTGCACTGCATCCCCAGTGGTGCCAGTGTATTCTCTGAACTCACTGAACTGCATACCCAGTGGTGCCAGTGCACTCTCTGGACTCACGGCACTGCATCCCCAGTGGTTCCAGTGCACTCTCTGGACTCACTGCACTGCATCCCCAGTGGTGCCAGTGCACTCTCTGGACTCACTGCACTTCATCCCCAGTGGTGCCAGTGCACACTCTGGACTCACGGCACTGCATCCCCAGTGGTGCTAGTGCACTCTCTGGACTCACTGCACTGCATCCCCAGTGGTGCCAGTGCACTCTCTGGACTCACTGCACTGCATCCCCAGTGGTGCCAGTGCACTCTCTGGACTCACTAATGACCATCCCCAGTGGTGCCAGTGCACTCTCTGGACTCAGTGCACTGCATACCCAGTGGTGCCAGTGTACTCTCTGGACTCACCGGGGTGCATCCCCAGTGGTGCCAGTGCACTCTCTGGATCACTGCACTGCATCCCCAGTGGTGCCAGTGCACTCTCTGGACTCACTGCACTGCATCCCCAGTGGTGCCGGTGCACTCTCTGGAATCACTGCACTGCATCCCCAGTGGTGCCAGTGCACTCTCTGGACTCACGGCACTGCATCCCCAGTGGTGCCAGTGTATTCTCTGAACTCACTGAACTGCATCCCCAGTGGTGCCAGGGCACTCTCTGGACTCACTGCACTGCATAACCAGTGGTGCCAGTGCACTCTCTGGACTCACTGCACTGCATCCCCAGTGCTGCCAGTGCAGTCTTTGGACTCACTGCACTGAATCCCCAGTGGTGCCAGTGCACTCTCTGTACTCACAGCACTGCATCCCCAGTGGTGCCAGTGAACTCTCTGGACTCACTGCACTGTATCCCCAGTGGTGCCAATGCACTCTCTGGACTCACTGCACTGCATCCCCAGTGGTGCCAGTGCACACTCTGGACACACGGCACTGCATCCCCAGTGGTGCTAGTGCACTCTCTGGACTCACGGCACTGCATCCCCAGTGGTGCCAGTGCACTCTCTGGACTCACTGCACTGCATCCCCACTGGTGCCAGGGTACTCTCTGGACTCACTGCACTGCATCCCCAGTGGTGCCAGTGCACTCTCTGGACTCACTGCACTGCATCCCCATTGGTGTCAGTTTACTCTCAGGACTCACTAATGACCATCCCCAGTGGTGCCAGTGCACTCTCTGGACTCACTGCACTGCATCCCCAGTGGTGCCAGTGCACTCTCTGGACTCACCGGGGTGCATCCCCAGTGGTGCCAGTGCACTCTATGGATCACTGCACTGCATCCCCATTGGTGCCAGTGCACTCTCTGGAGTCACTGCACTGCATCCACAGGGGTGCCAGTGCACTCTCTGGACTCACTGCACTGCATCCCCAGTGGTGCCAGTGCACTCTCTGGACTCACTAATGACCATCCCCAGTGGTGCCAGTGCACTCTCTGGACTCACTGGACTGCATCCCCAGTGGTGCCAGTGCACTCTCTGGACTCACCGGGGTGCATCACCAGTGGTGTCAGTGCACTCTCTGATCTCACTGCACTGCATCCCCAGTGGTGCCAGTGCACTCTCTGGACTCACGGCACTGCACCCCAGTGGTGCCAGTGCACTCTCTGGACTCACTACACTGCATCCCCAGTGGTGCCAGTGCACTCTCTGGACTCACGGCACTGCATCCCCAGTGGTGCCAGTGCACTCTCTGGACTCACTGCACTGCATCCCCAGTGGTGCCAGTGCACTCTCTGGACTCACTGCAGTGCATCCCCAGTGGTGCTAGTGCACACACTGGACTCACGGCACTGCATCCCCAGTGGTGCCAGTGAACTCTCTGGACTCACTGCACTGCATCCCCACTGGTGCCAGGGTACTCTCTGGACTCACTGCACTGCATCCCCAGTGGTGCCAGTGCACTCTCTGGACTCACTGCACTGCATCCCCACTGGTGCCAGGGTACTCTGTGGACTCACTGCACTGCATCCCCAGTGGTGCCAGGGCATTCTCTGCACTCACTGCACTGCATCCCCAGTGGTGCCAGTGCACTCTCTGGACTCACTGCACTGCATCCCCAGTGGTGCCAGTGCACTCCCTGGACTCTCTGCAGTGTATCCCGGGTGGTGCCAGTGCACTCTGTGGACTCACTGCACTGCATCCCCGGTGGTGCCAGTGCACTCTCTGGACTCACGGCACTGCATCCCCAGTGGTGCCAGTGCACTCTCTGGACTCACTGCACTGCATCCCCAGTGGTGCCAGTGCACTCTCTGGACTCACTGCACTGCATCCCCAGCGGTGCCAGTGAACTCTCTGGACTCACTGCACTGCATCCCCACTGGTGCCAGGGAACTCTCTGCACTCACTGCACTGCATCCCCAGTGGTGCCAGTGCACTCTCTGGACTCACGGCAGTGAATCCCCAGTGGTTCCAGTGCACACTCTGGACTCACGGCACTGCATCCCCAGTGGTGCTAGTGCACTCTCTGGACTCACGGCACTGCATCCCCAGTGGTGCCAGTGCACTCTCTGGATTCACTAATGACCATCCCCAGTGGTGCCAGTGCACTCTCTGGACTCACTGCACTGCATACCCAGTGGTGCCAGTGCACTCTCTGGACTCACCGGGGTGCATCCCCAGTGGTGCCAGTGCACTCTCTGGATCACTGCACTGCATCCCCATTGGTGCCAGTGCACTCTATGGAGTCACTGCACTGCATCCCCAGTGGTGCCAGTGCACTCTCTGGACTCACCGGGGTGCATCCCCAGTGGTGCCAGTGCACTCTCTGGATCACTGCACTGCATCCCCAGTGGTGCCAGTGCACTCTCTGGACTCACTGCACTGCATCCCCAGTGGTGCCAGTGCACTCTCTGGACTCACTGCACTGCATACCCAGTGGTGCCAGTGCACTCTCTGGACTCACCGGGGTGCATCCCCAGTGGTGCCAGTGCACTCTCTGGAGTCACTGCACTGCATCCCCAGGGGTGCCAGTGCACTCTCTGGACTCACTGCACTGCATCCCCATTGGTGCCAGTGCACTCTCTGGACTCACTGCAGTGCATCCCCATTGGTGCCAGTGCACTCTCTGGACTCACGGCACTGCATCCCCAGTGGTGCCAGTGCACTCTCTGGACTCACTACACTGCATCCCCAGTGGTGCCAGTGCACTCTCTGGACTCACGGCAGTGCATCCCCAGTGGTGCCAGTGCACTCTCTGGACTCACTGCACTGCATCCCCAGTGTTGCCAGTGCACTCTCTGGACTCACTGCAGTGCATCCCCAGTGGTGCCAGTGCACTCTCTGGACTCACTGCACTGCATCCCCACTGGTGCCAGTGCCCTCTCTGCACTCACTGCACTGCATCCCCAGTGGTGCTAGTGCACTCTCTGGACTCACGGCACTGCATCCCCAGTGGTGCCAGGGCACTCTCTGGACTCACTGCACTGCATCCCCAGTGGTGCCAGGGTACTCTCTGGACTCACTGCACTGCATCCCCAGTGGTGCCAGTGCACTCTCTGGACTCACTGCACTGCATCCCCACTGGTGCCAGGGTACTCTGTGGACTCACTGCAATGCATCCCCAGTGGTGCCAGGGCACTCTCTGGACTCACTGCACTGCATCCCCAGTGGTGCCAGTGCACTCTCTGGACTCACTGCACTGCATCCCCAGTGGTGCCAGTGCACTCCCTGGACTCTCTGCAGTGTATCCCCGGTGGTGCCAGTGCACTCTCTGGACTCACTGCAGTGCATCCCCGGTGGTGCCAGTGCACTCTCTGGACTCACGGCACTGCATCCCCAGTGGTGCCAGTGCACTCTCTGGACTCACTGCACTGCATCCCCAGTGGTGCCAGTGCACTCTCTGGACTCACGGCACTGCATCCCCAGTGGTGCCAGTGTATTCTCTGAACTCACTGAACTGCAACCCCAGTGGTGCCAGGGCACTCTCTGGACTCACGGCACTGCATCCCCAGTGGTTCCAGTGCACTCTCTGGACTCACCGGGGTGCATCCCCAGTGGTGCCAGTGCACTCTCTGGACTCACGGCAGTGAATCCCCAGTGGTGCCAGTGCACACTCTGGACTCACGGCACTGCATCCCCAGTGTTGCTAGTGCACTCTCTGGACTCACGGCACTGCATCCCCAGTGGTGCCAGTGCACTCTCTGGACTCACTGCACTGCATCCCCAGTGGTGCCAGTGCACTCTCTGGACTCACTAATGACCATCCCCAGTGGTGCCAGTGCACTCTCTGGACTCACTGCACTGCATACCCAGTGGTGCCAGTGCACTCTCTGGACTCACCGGGGTGCATCCCCAGTGTTGCCAGTGCACTCTCTGGACTCACTGCAGTGCATCCCCAGTGGTGCCAGTGCACTCTCTGGACTCACTGCACTGCATCCCCACTGGTGCCAGTGCCCTCTCTGCACTCACTGCACTGCATCCCCAGTGGTGCTAGTGCACTCTCTGGACTCACGGCACTGCATCCCCAGTGGTGCCAGGGCACTCTCTGGACTCACTGCACTGCATCCCCAGTGGTGCCAGGGTACTCTCTGGACTCACTGCACTGCATCCCCAGTGGTGCCAGTGCACTCTCTGGACTCACTGCACTGCATCCCCACTGGTGCCAGGGTACTCTGTGGACTCACTGCAATGCATCCCCAGTGGTGCCAGGGCACTCTCTGGACTCACTGCACTGCATCCCCAGTGGTGCCAGTGCACTCTCTGGACTCACTGCACTGCATCCCCAGTGGTGCCAGTGCACTCCCTGGACTCTCTGCAGTGTATCCCCGGTGGTGCCAGTGCACTCTCTGGACTCACTGCAGTGCATCCCCGGTGGTGCCAGTGCACTCTCTGGACTCACGGCACTGCATCCCCAGTGGTGCCAGTGCACTCTCTGGACTCACTGCACTGCATCCCCAGTGGTGCCAGTGCACTCTCTGGACTCACGGCACTGCATCCCCAGTGGTGCCAGTGTATTCTCTGAACTCACTGAACTGCAACCCCAGTGGTGCCAGGGCACTCTCTGGACTCACGGCACTGCATCCCCAGTGGTTCCAGTGCACTCTCTGGACTCACCGGGGTACATCCCCCGTGGTGCCAGTGCACTCTCTGGACTCACGGCAGTGAATCCCCAGTGGTGCCAGTGCACACTCTGGACTCACGGCACTGCATCCCCAGTGTTGCTAGTGCACTCTCTGGACTCACGGCACTGCATCCCCAGTGGTGCCAGTGCACTCTCTGGACTCACTGCACTGCATCCCCAGTGGTGCCAGTGCACTCTCTGGACTCACTAATGACCATCCCCAGTGGTGCCAGTGCACTCTCTGGACTCACTGCACTGCATCCCCAGTGGTGCCAGTGCACTCTCTGGACTCACCGGGGTGCATCCCCAGTGGTGCCCGTGCACTCTCTGGATCACTGCACTGAATTCCCGGTGGTGCCAGTGCACTCTATGGACTCACAGCACTGCATCCCCAGTGGTGCCAGTGAACTCTCTGGACTCACTGCACTGTATCCCCAGTGGTGCCAATGCACTCTCTGGACTCACTGCAGTGCATCCCCAGTGCTGACAGTGCACTCTCTGGACTCACTGCAGTGCATCCCCAGTGGTGCCACTGCACACTCTGGACACACGGCACTGCATCCCCAGTGGTGCTAGTGCACTCTCTGGACTCACGGCACTGCATCCCCAGTGGTGCCAGTGCACTCTCTGGACTCACTGCACTGCATCCCCACTGGTGCCAGGGTACTCTCTGGACTCACTGCACTGGATCCCCGGTGGTGCCAGTGCACTCTCTGGACTCACTGCACTGCATCCCCATTGGTGTCAGTTTACTCTCAGGACTCACTAATGACCATCCCCAGTAGTGCCAGTGCACTCTCTGGACTCACTGCACTGCATACCCAGTGGTGCCAGTGCACTCTCTGGAATCACCGGGGTGCATCCCCAGTGGTGCCAGTGCACTCTATGGATCACTGCACTGCATCCCCATTGGTGCCAGTGCACTCTATGGAGTCACTGCACTGCATCCCCAGGGGTGCCAGTGCACTCTCTGGACTCACTGCACTGCATCCCCATTGGTGCCAGTGCACTCTCTGGACTCACTAATGACCATCCCCAGTGGTGCCAGTGCACTCTCTGGACTCACTGCACTGCATCCCCAGTGGTGCCAGTGCACTCTCTGGACTCACTGCACTGCATCCCCAGAGGTGCCAGTGCACTCTCTGGATCACTGCAGTGCATCCCCAGTGGTGCCAGTGCACTCTATGGAGTCACTGCAGTGCATACCCAGGGGCGCCAGTGCACTCTCTGGAGTCACTGCAGTGCATCCCCAGTGGTGCCAGTGCACTCTCTGAACTCACTGCACTGCATCCCCAGTGGTGCAAGTGCACTCTCTGAACTCACTGCAGTGCATCCCCAGTGGTGCCAGTGCACTCTCTGCACTTACTGCACTGCATCCCCAGTGGTGCCAGTGCACTCTCTGGACTCACTGCAGTGCATCCCCAGTGGTGCCAGTGCACTCTCTGGACTCACCGGGGTGCATCCCCAGTGGTGCCAGGGAACTCTCTGGACTCACTGCACCGCAACCCCAGTGGTGCCAGTGCACTCTCTGGACTCACTGCACTGCATCCCCAGTGGTGCCAGTGCACTCTCTGGACTCACCGGGGTGCATCCCCAGTGGTGCCAGTGCACTCTCTGGATCACTGCACTGAATTCCCGGTGGTGCCAGTGCACTCTCTGGACTCACAGCACTGCATCCCCAGTGGTGCCAGTGAACTCTCTGGACTCACTGCACTGTATCCCCAGTGGTGCCAATGCACTCTCTGGACTCACTGCACTGCATCCCCAGTGGTGCCAGTGCACTCTCTGGACTCACTGCAGTGCATCCCCAGTGGTGCCAGTGCACACTCTGGACACACGGCACTGCATCCCCAGTGGTGCTAGTGCACTCTCTGGACTCACGGCACTGCATCCCCAGTGGTGCCAGTGCACTCTCTGGACTCACTGCACTGCATCCCCACTGGTGCCAGGGTACTCTCTGGACTCACTGCAGTGCATCCCCAGTGGTGCCAGTGCACTCTCTGGACTCACTGCACTGCATCCCCATTGGTGCCAGTGCACTCTCAGGACTCACTAATGACCATCCCCAGTGGTGCCAGTGCACTCTCTGGACTCACTGCACTGCATCCCCAGTGGTGCCAGTGCACTCTCTGGACTCACCGGGGTGCATCCCCAGTGGTGCCAGTGCACTCTATGGATCACTGCACTGCATCCCCATTGGTGCCAGTGCACTCTATGGAGTCACTGCACTGCATCCCCAGGGGTGCCATTGCACTCTCTGGACTCACTGCACTGCATCCCCATTGGTGCCAGTGCACTCTCTGGACTCACTAATGACCATCCCCAGTGGTGCCAGTGCACTCTCTGGACTCACTGCACTGCATCCCCAGTGGTGCCAGTGCACTCTCTGGACTCACTGCACTGCATCCCCAGTGGTGCAAGTGCACTCTCTGGACTCACTGCAGTGCATCCCCAGTGGTGCCAGTGCACTCTCTGCACTTACTGCACTGCATCCCCAGTGGTGCCAGTGCACTCTCTGGACTCACTGCAGTGCATCCCCAGTGGTGCCAGTGCACTCTCTGGACTCACTGCACTGCATCCCCAGTGGTGCCAGTGCACTCTCTGGATCACTGCAGTGCATCCCCAGTG
This sequence comes from Anser anser, assembly GCF_964211835.1. Classification (NCBI taxonomy): domain Eukaryota; kingdom Metazoa; phylum Chordata; class Aves; order Anseriformes; family Anatidae; genus Anser; species Anser anser. The sequence goes on along the minus strand of NW_028153568.1, from coordinate 260,992 downwards.
GTGCCAGTGCACACTCTGGACTCACGGCACTGCATCCCCAGTGGTTCCAGTGCACTCTCTGGCCTCACTGCACTGCATCCCCAGTGGTGCCAGTGCACTCTCTGGACTCACGGCAGTGAATCCCCAGTGGTGCCTGTGCACACTCTGGACTCACGGCACTGCATCCCCAGTGGTGCTAGTACACTCTCTGGACTCACGGCACTGCATCCCCAGTGGTGCCAGTGCACTCTCTGGACTCACTGCACTGCATCCCCAGTGGTGCCAGTGCACTCTCTGGACTCACTAATGACCATCCCCAGTGGTGCCAGTGCACTCTCTGGACTCACTGCACTGCATACCCAGTGGTGCCAGTGCACTCTCTGGACTCACCGGGGTGCATCCCCAGTGGTGCCAGTGCACTCTCTGGATCACTGCACTGCATCCCCATTGGTGCCAGTGCACTCTATGGAGTCACTGCACTGCATCCCCAGTGGTGCCAGTGCACTCTCTGGACTCACTGCACTGCATCCCCAGTGGTGCCAGTGCACTCTCTGGATCACTGCACTGCATCCCCAGTGGTGCCAGTGCACTCTCTGGACTCACTGCACTACATCCCCAGTGGTGCCAGTGCACTCTCTGGACTCACTGCACTGCATCCCCAGTGGTGCCAGTGCACTCTCTGGACTCACCGGGGTGCATCCCCAGTGGTGCCAGTGCACTCTATGGATCACTGCACTGCATCCCCATTGGTGCCAGTGCACTCTATGGAGTCACTGCACTGCATCCCCAGGGGTGCCAGTGCACTCTCTGGACTCACTGCACTGCATCCCCAGTGGTGCCAGTGCACTCTCTGGACTCACCGGGGTGCATCACCAGTGGTACCAGTGCACTCTCTGCACTCACTGCACTGCATCCCCAGTGGTGCCAGTGCACTCTCTGGACTCACTGCAGTGCATACCCAGTGGTGCTAGTGCACTCTCTGGACTCACGGCACTGCATCCCCAGTGGTGCCAGTGAACTCTCTGGACTCACTACACTGCACCCCAGTGGTGCCAGTGCACTCTCTGGACTCACTGCACTGCATCCCCAGTGTTGCCAGTGCACTCTCTGGACTCACTGCAGTGCATCACCAGTGGTGCCAGTGCACTCTCTGGACTCACTGCACTGCATCCCCAGTGGTGCCAGTGCACTCTCTGGACTCACTGCAGTGCATCCCCAGTGGTGCTAGTGCACTCTCTGGACTCACGGCACTGCATCCCCAGTGGTGCCAGTGAACTCTCTGGACTCACTGCACTGCATCCCCACTGGTGCCAGGGTACTCTCTGGACTCACTGCACTGCATCCCCAGTGGTGCCAGTGCACTCTCTGGACTCACTGCACTGCATCCCCAGTGGTGCCAGTGCACTCTCTGGACTCACTGCACTGCATCCCCAGTGGTGCCAGGGCACTCCCTGGACTCTCTGCAGTGTATCCCCGGTGGTGCCAGTGCACTCTCTGGACTCACTGCAGTGCATCCCCGGTGGTGCCAGTGCACTCTCTGGACTCACGGCACTGCATCCCCAGTGGTGCCAGTGCACTCTATGGACTCACTGCACTGCATCCCCAGTGGTGCCAGTGCACTCTCTGGACTCACTGCACTGCATCCCCAGTGGTGCCAGTGTATTCTCTGAACTCACTGAACTGCAACCCCAGTGGTGCCAGGGCACTCTCTGGACTCACTGCACTGCATCCCCAGTGGTTCCAGTGCACTCTCTGGACTCACCGGGGTGCATCCCCAGTGGTGCCAGTGCACTCTCTGGACTCACGGCAGTGAATCCCCAGTGGTGCCAGTGCACACTCTGGACTCACGGCACTGCATCTCCAGTGGTGCTAGTGCACTCTCTGGACTCACGGCACTGCATCCCCAGTGGTGCCAGTGCACTCTCTGGACTCACTCCATTGCATCCCCAGTGGTGCCAGTGCACTCTCTGGACTCACTAATGACCATCCCCAGTGGTGCCAGTGCACTCTCTGGACTCACTGCACTGCATAACCAGTGGTGCCAGTGCACTCTCTGGACTCACTGCACTGCATCCCCAGTGGTGCCAGTGCACTCTCTGGATCACTGCACTGCATCCCCATTGGTGCCAGTGCACTCTATGGAGTCACTGCACTGCATCCCCAGTGGTGCCAGTGCACTCTCTGGACTCACCGGGGTGCATCCCCAGTGGTGCCAGTGCACTCTCTGGATCACTGCACTGCATCCCCAGTGGTGCCAGTGCACTCTCTGCACTCACTGCACTGCATCCCCAGTGGTGCCAGTGCACTCTCTGGACTCACCGGGGTGCATCCCCAGTGGTGCCAGTGCACTCTCTGGACTCACTACACTGCATCTCCAGTGGTGCCAGTGCACTCTCTGGACTCACTGCACTGCATCCCCAGTGGTTCCAGTGCACTCTCTGGACTCACTTCAGTGCATCCCCGGTGGTGCCAGTGCACTCTCTGGACTCACGGCAGTGCATCCCCAGTGGTGCCAGTGCACTCTCTGGACTCACTGCACTGCATCCCCAGTGGTGCCAGTGCACTCTCTGGACTCACGGCACTGCATTCCCAGTGGTGCCAGTGCACTCTCTGGACTCACTGAACTGCATCCCCAGTGGTGCCAGGGCACTCTCTGGACTCACTGCACTGCATAACCAGTGGTGCCAGTGCACTCTCTGGACTCACCGGGGTGCATCCCCAGTGGTGCCAGTGCACTCTCTGGATCACTGCACTGAATTCCCGGTGGTGCCAGTGCACTCTCTGGACTCACAGCACTGCATCCCCAGTGGTGCCAGTGAACTCTCTGGACTCACTGCACTGTATCCCCAGTGGTGCCAATGCACTCTCTGGACTCACTGCAGTGCATCCCCAGTGCTGACAGTGCACTCTCTGGACTCACGGCACTGCATCCCCAGTGGTGCCAGTGCACTCTCTAGACTCACTGCACTGCATCCCCACTGGTGCCAGTGCACTCTCTGGACTCACTGCACTGCATCCCCAGTGGTGCCAGTGCACTCTCTGGAATCACCGGGGTGCATCCCCAGTGGTGCCAGTGCACTCTATGGATCACTGCACTGCATCCCCATTGGTGCCAGTGCACTCTCTGGACTCACAGCACTGCATCCCCAGGGGTGCCAGTGCACTCTCTGGACTCACTGCACTGCATCCCCAGTGGTGCCAGTGCACTCTCTGGACACACTAATGACCATCCCAGGTGGTGCCAGTGCACTCTCTGGACTCACTGCACTGCATCCCCAGTGGTGCCAGTGCACTCTCTGGACTCACTGCACTGCATCCCCAGTGGTGCCAGTGCACTCTCTGGATCACTGCAGTGCATCCCCAGTGGTGCCAGTGCACTCTATGGAGTCACTGCAGTGCATACCCAGGGGCGCCAGTGCACTCTCTGGAGTCACTGCAGTGCATCCCCAGTGGTGCCAGTGCACTCTCTGGACTCGCTGCACTGCATCCCCAGTGGTGCAAGTGCACTCTCTGAACTCACTGCAGTGCATCCCCAGTGGTGCCAGTGCACTCTCTGCACTTACTGCACTGCATCCCCAGTGGTGCCAGTGCACTCTCTGGACTCACTGCAGTGCATCCCCAGTGGTGCCAGTGCACTCTCTGGACTCACCGGGGTGCATCCCCAGTGGTGCCAGTGCACTCTCTGGACTCACTGCACCGCAACCCCAGTGGTGCCAGTGCACTCTCTGGACTCACTGCACCGCATCCCCAGTGGTGCCAGTGCACTCTCTGGACTCACTGCACTGCATCCCCAGTGGTGCCAAGGCACTCTCTGGATCACTGCACTGAATTCCCGGTGGTGCCAGTGCACTCTCTGGACTCACAGCACTGCATCCCCAGTGGTGCCAGTGAACTCTCTGGACTCACTGCACTGTATCCCCAGTGGTGCCAATGCACTCTCTGGACTCACTGCACTGCATCCCCAGTGGTGCCAGTGCACTCTCTGGACTCACTGCAGTGCATCCCCAGTGGTGCCAGTGCACACTCTGGACACACGGCACTGCATCCCCAGTGGTGCTAGTGCACTCTCTGGACTCACGGCACTGCATCCCCAGTGGTGCCAGTGCACTCTCTGGATCACTGCACTGAATTCCCGGTGGTGCCAGTGCACTCTCTGGACTCACAGCACTGCATCCCCACTGGTGCCAGTGAACTCTCTGGACTCACTGCACTGTATCCCCAGTGGTGCCAATGCACTCTCTGGACTCACGGCACTGCATCCCCAGTGCTGACAGTGCACTCTCTAGACTCACTGCACTGCATCCCCACTGGTGCCAGGGTACTCTCTGGACTCACTGCACTGCATCCCCGGTGGTGCCAGTGCACTCTCTGGACTCACTGCACTGCATCCCCATTGGTGTCAGTTTACTCTCAGGACTCACTAATGACCATCCCCAGTGGTGCCAGTGCACTCTCTGGACTCACTGCACTGCATACCCAGTGGTGCCAGTGCACTCTCTGGACTCACCGGGGTGCATCCCCAGTGGTGCCAGTGCACTCTATGGATCACTGCACTGCATCCCCATTGGTGCCAGTGCACTCTATGGAGTCACTGCACTGCATCCCCAGGGGTGCCATTGCACTCTCTGGACTCACTGCACTGCATCCCCAGTGGTGCCAGTGCACTCTCTGGACTCACTAATGACCATCCCCAGTGGTGCCAGTGCACTCTCTGGACTCACTGCACTGCATCCCCAGTGGTGCCAGTGCACTCTCTGGACTCACGGCACTGCATCCCCAGTGGTGCCAGTGCACTCTATGGAGTCACTGCAGTGCATCCCCAGGGGTGCCACTGCACTCTCTGGAGTCACTGCAGTGCATCCCCAGTGGTGCCAGTGCACTCTCTGCACTTACTGCACTGCATCCCCAGTGGTGCAAGTGCACTCTCTGGACTCACTGCACTGCATCCCCAGTGGTGCCAGTGCACTCTCTGCACTTACTGCACTGCATCCCCAGTGGTGCCAGTGCACTCTCTGGACTCACTGCACTGCATCCCCAGTGGTGCCAGTGCACTCTCTGGACTCACTGCACTGCATCCCCAGTGGTGCCAGTGCACTCTCTGGATCACTGCAGTGCATCCCCAGTGGTGCCAGTGCACTCTCTGGACTCACTGCACTGCATCCCCAGTGGTGCCAGTGCACTCTCTGGACTCACTGCACTGCATCCCCAGTGGTGCCAGTGCACTCTCTGGATCACTGCAGTGCATCCCCAGTGGTGCCAGTGCACTCTATGGAGTCACTGCAGTGCATCCCCAGGGGTGCCAGTGCACTCTCTGGACTCACTGCAGTGCATCCCCAGTGGTGCCAGTGCACTCTCTAGACTCACCGGGGTGCATCCCCAGTGGTGCCAGTGCACTCTCTGGAGTCACTGCACTGCATCCCCAGTGGTGCCAGTGCACTCTCTGGACTCACTGCACTGCATCCCCAGTGGTGCCAGTGCACTCTCTGGACTCACTGGGGTGCATCCCCGGTGGTGCCAGTGCACTCTCTGGAGTCACCGGGGTTCTCCACTGGAAACTGCTTTCTTTACTTTGCTCTACGTTTCCTGGCACTGCTCGGACTTTCCTTGTACCAGTTTGCACTGCTTTGCTTTGCCTTGCTCTGCGTTGCCTTTCCGGGCCATGCTTTTTTCGGCCACGCTTTCCTTTTTCGTGCTTCGCTTCGCTTTGTATTCCTGGCACCTCTAGGTTTTACTTTCTCTGCTTTGCTTTGCCTTGCCTCAAACTGCTTTCTTTACTTTGCTCTACGTTTCCTGGCACTGCTGGGACTTTCCTTGTACCAGTTTGCACTGCTTTGCTTTGCCTTGCTCTGCGTTGCCTTCGCGGGCCATGCTTTTTCCGGCCACGCTTTCCTTTGTTTTGCTTCGCTTTGTATTCCTGCCATGGCTTTGCTTTACCTTCTCTGCTCTTCTTTGCTTTTCCTACGCCTGCTGTGCTTTGCCTTGCCTCCTCAAACTGCTTTCTTTCTTTTGCTCTACATTTCCTGGCACTGCTTTGCTTTTCCTTGTGCTACTTTCCTTTGCTTTGCTCTGCCTTGCACTGCTTTGCCTTTCCTGGACACGCTTTACTTTGCTTTTCCTGGCCCTGCTTTGCTTGTTGTTTTTTTTTGCCTTTTATTTTATTTTATTTTATTTTATTTTATTTTATTTTATTTTATTTTATTTTATTTTATTTTATTTTATTTTATTTTATTTTTTTAATATATATACATATTCATTGCATTGCTTTGTTTTATTTTTGGACCTTTTGGCTTTGCTTTTCCTGGCCGCGCTTTGCTTTTCCTGGCCATGCTTTTTCAGGCCACGCTTTCCTTTGTCTTGCTCTGCTTTTATTCCTGGCACCTCTTGGTTTTACTTTCTTTGCTCTGCTTTGCTTTTCCTACCCCTGCTGTGCTTTGCCTTGCCTCAAACTGCTTTCTTTCATTTCCTCTACGTTTCCTGGCACTGCTGGGACTTTCCTTGTGCAAGTTTGTACTGCTTTGCTTTGCCTTGCTCGGCTTTCCTCTTCATTGCTCTGCTCTCCTGTGTTGCGCTAGGCTTCCTTCGCAGACTGTCCCGACGATTTTGCCGATGAGGCTATCGGTATATTTAGGAACGCATAAACCCTCAGACACACAGCTGGGCCTCCCCGCAGCCCGGACACTGTCCCCTCGCAACTCGAGGGTGGGGGCAGCAGGCCCAGCCACCTGACATGGTCAGTTCTGTGGCCCCAGCCGTGTGGCCTGCCGCTAGGCGGGCCCCACTGCTCCCCGTCTGGGGACGGTGTTGGGTGAGGTTTTGAACGACGATCAGTAACTACATGATTCCCACAACTACATTGGATGGAAGCCAACAATAAATAAATAAATAAATAAATAAATAAAGATAAAACCAGGTAAAGCAAGACATGGTTCTTGCCCGCTGTCACGGCGGACTATGAGGTGTCAGGGAGGCCGGGGAGCGGGCGAGCAGGGTACAGCCACCGTCCGAGTCTGGCCGCCAGCTCTACCCGGCATGAGGGCCCTGCGGTCTTTGCCCCGCAGACACTGGGAACCGGCAGGAGGGCTGGCCGCCAGCTCCTTACATTTGCTTCGCTTCTCTTTCTTTTTCCTTGCTCTGCTTTGCTTTGCTCTGCTCTTCCGGGCACACTTTTGCTTTTCCTTCTCTACTTTGCTCTGCTTTTCTTGCCCCTGCTTTGCTTTGCTTTGCCTCAGATTGCTTTGCTTTGCTTTGTTTGCTCTGTCTTTCCTGGCAATGCTTTGCTTTTCCTCGTGCTACTTCGCTTTGCTTTGCTTTGCCTTGCTCTGCTTTGCCTCCACTGGCCATGTTTTCTTTTGCTTTTTCAGGCCACGCTTTCCTTTGTCTTGCTTTGCTTTGTATTCCTGGCACTGCTTTGCTTTACCTTCTCTGCTCTGCTTTGCTTTTCCTACCCCTGCTGTGCTTTGCCTTGCTTCCTCAAACTGCTTTCTTCCTTTTGCTCTACATTTCCTGGCACTGCTTTGCTTTTCCTTGTGCTACTTCACTTTGCTTTGCTCTGCCTTGCACTGCTTTGCCTTTCCTGGACAGGCTTTACTTTGCTTTTCCTGGCCCTGCTTTGCTTGTTGGTTTTTTTTGCCTTTTATTTTATTTTATTTTATTTTTTTAATATAGATACATATTCATTGCATTGCTTTGTTTTATTTTTGGACCTTTTGGCTTTGGTTTTCCTGGCCGCGCTTTGCTTTTCCTGGCCATGCTTTTTCAGGCCACGCTTTCCTTTGTCTTGCTCTGCTTTTATTCCTGGCACCTCTTGGTTTTACTTTCTTTGCTCTGCTTTGCTTTTCCTACCCCTGCTGTGCTTTGCCTTGCCTCAAACTGCTTTCTTTCATTTCCTCTACGTTTCCTGGCACTGCTGGGACTTTCCTTGTGCAAGTTTGTACTGCTTTGCTTTGCCTTGCTCGGCTTTCCTCTTCATTGCTCTGCTGTCCTGTGTTGCGCTAGGCTTCCTTCGCAGACTGTCCCGACGATTTTGCCAATGAGGCTATTGGTATATTTCGGAACGCATAAACCCTCAGACACACAGCTGGGCCTCCCCGCAGCCCGGACACTGTCCCCTCGCAACTCGAGGGTGGGGGCAGCAGGCCCAGCCACCTGACATGGTCAGTTCTTTGGCCCCAGCCGTGTGGCCTGCCGCTAGGCGGGCCCCACTGCTCCCCGTCTGGGGACGGTGTTGGGTGAGGTTTTGAACGACGATCAGTAACTACATGATTCCCACAACTACATTGGATGGAAGCCAACAATAAATAAATAAATAAATAAAGATAAAACCAGGTAAAGCAAGACATGGTTCTTGCCCGCTGTCATGGCGGACTATGAGGTGTCAGGGAGGCCGGGGAGCGGGCGAGCAGGGTACAGCCACCGTCCGAGTCTGGCCGCCAGCTCTACCCGGCATGAGGGCCCTGCGGTCTTTGCCCCGCAGACACTGGGAACCGGCAGGAGGGCTGGCCGCCAGCTCCTTACATTTGCTTCGCTTCTCTTTCTTTTTCCTTGCTCTGCTTTGCTTTGCTCTGCTCTTCCGGGCACACTTTTGCTATTCCTTCTCTACTTTGCTCTGCTTTTCTTGCCCCTGCTTTGCTTTGCTTTGCCTCAGATTGCTTTGCTTTGCTTTGTTTGCTCTGTCTTTCCTGGCAATGCTTTGCTTTTCCTCGTGCTACTTCGCTTTGCTTTGCTTTGCCTTGCTCTGCTTTGCCTCCACTGGCCATGTTTTCTTTTGCTTTTTCAGGCCACGCTTTCCTTTGTATTGCTTTGCTTTGTATTCCTGCCACGGCTTTGCTTTACCTTCTCTGCTCTGCTTTGCTTTTCCTACCCCTGCTGTGCTTTGCCTTGCTTCCTCAAACTGCTTTCTTCCTTTTGCTCTACATTTCCTGGCACTGCTTTGCTTTTCCTTGTGCTACTTCACTTTGCTTTGCTCTGCCTTGCACTGCTTTGCCTTTCCTGGACACGCTTTACTTTGCTTTTCCTGGCCCTGCTTTGCTTGGGGTTTTTTTGACTTTTTTTTTTTTTTTTTTTTTTTACTTTAGGTATATATTCATTGCATTGCTTTGTATTATTTTTGGACCTTTTTACTTTTTTTTCCTGGCCGCGCTTTGCTTTTCCTGACCCTGCTTTTTCAGGCCATGCTTTCCTTTGTCTTGCTTCGCTTCGTATTCCTGGCACCTCTTGGTTTTACTTTCTCTGCTCTGCTTTGCTTTTCCTACCCTGCTGTGCTTTGCCTTGCCTCAAACTGCTTTCTTTCATTTCCTCTACGTTTCCTGGCACTGCTGGGACTTTCCTTGTACGAGTTTGCACTGCTTTGCTTTGCCTTGCTCTGCTTTGCCTTTCCGGGCCATGCTTTTTCAGGCCACGCTTTCCTTTGTCTTGCTTCGCTTTGTATTCCTGGCACCTCTTGGTTTTACTTTCTCTGCTCTGCTTTGCTTTTCCTACCCCTGCTCTGCTTTGCCTCGCCTCAAACTTCTTTCTTTACTTTGCTCTACCTTTCCTGGCACTGCTGGGACTTTCCTTGTAAAAGTTTGCACTGCTTCACTTTGCCTTGCTCTGCGTTGCCTTTCCTGGCCATGCTTTTTCAGGCCATGCTTTCCCTTGCCTTGCTTTGCTTTGTTTCCCTGCCACGGCTTTGCTTTACCTTCTCTGCTGTGCTTTGCTTTTCCTACTCCTGCTGTGCTTTGCCTCGCCTCAAACTGCTTTCTTTACTCTGCTCTACGTTTCCTGGCACTGCTGGGACTTTCCTTGTACAAGTTTGCACTGCTTTGCTTTGCCTTGTTCGGCTTTCCTCTTCATTGCTCTGCTCTCCTGTGCTGCGCTAGGCTTCCTTTGCAGACTGTCCCGACGATTTTGCCGATGAGGCTATCGGTATATTTCGGAACGCATAAACGCTCAGACACACAGCTGGGCCTCCCCACAGCCCGGACACTGTCCCCTCGCAACTCGAGGGTGGGGGCAGCAGGCCTGGCCACCCGACATGGTCAGTTCTGTGGCCCCAGCCGTGTGGCTTGCCGCTAGGCGGGCCCCACTGCTACCCATCTGGGGACGGCGTTGGGTGAGGTTTTCAACGACGGTAAGTAACTACATGATTCCCACAACTACATTGGATGGAAGGCAAGAATAAATAAATAAATAAATAAATAAATAAATAAATAAAGATAAAACCAGGTAAAGCAAGACATGGTTCTTGCCCGCTGTCACGGCGGACTATGAGGTGTCAGGGAGGCCGGGGAGCGGGCGAGCAGGGTACAGCCACCGTCCGAGTCTGGCCGCCAGCTCTACCCGGCATGAGGGCCCTGCGGTCTTTGCCCCGCAGACACTGGGAACCGGCAAGAGGGCTGGCCGCCAGCTCCTTACATTTGCTTCGCTTCTCTTTCTTTTTCCTTGCTCTGCTTTGCTTTGCTCTGCTCTGCTCTTCCGGGCACACTTTTGGTTTTCCTTCTCTACTTTCCTCTGCTGTTCCTGCCCCTGCTTTGCTTTGCTTTGCCTCAGGTTGCTTTGCTTTGCTTTTGTTGCTCTGTCTTTCCTGGTAATGCTTTGCTTTTCCTCGTGCTACTTCACTTTGCCTTGCTTTGTTTTGCCTTGCTCTGCTTTCCCTCCACTGGCCATGCTTTCTTTTGCTTTTTCAGGCCACGCTTTCCTTTGTTTTGCTTTGCTTTGTATTCCTGCCACGGCTTTGCTTTACCTTCTCTGCTCTGCTTTGCTTTTCCTACGCCTGCTGTGCTTTGCCTTGCCTCCTCTAACTGCTTTCTTTCTTTTGCTCTACATTTCCTGGTACTGCTTTGCTTTTCCTTGTCTACTTTCCTTTGCTTTGCTCTGCCTTGCACTGCTTTGCCTTTCCTGGACATGCTTTACCTTGCTTTTCCTGGCTCTGCTTTGCTTTTCCTACGCCTGCTGTGCTTTGCCTTGCCTCCTCAAACTGCTTTCTTTCTTTTGCTCTACATTTCCTGGCACTGCTTTGCTTTTCCTTGTGCTACTTTCCTTTGCTTTGCTCTGCCTTGCACTGCTTTGCCTTTCCTGAACATGCTTTACTTTGCTTTTCCTGGCTCTGCTTTGCTTGGTTTTTTTTTTGCGTTTTTTTTTTGTTTTTTTTTTTTTTTTTAATATAGTTACACATTCATTGCATTGCTTTTTTTTATTTTTGGACCTCTTTGCTTTGGTTTTCCTGGCCGCGCTTTGCTTTGCCTGGCCCTGCTTGTCATTTCTTTTCCTTATGCCGCATTCTTTTCCCTAGCAGGGCTTTGCTTTGCCTTGCTCGGCTTTGCCTCCATTGGCCATGTTTTCTTTTGCTTTTCAGGCCACGCTTTCCTTTGTTTTGCTTGGCTTTGTATTCCTGCCACGGCTTTGCTTTACCTTCTCTGCTCCGCTTTGCTTTTCCTACCCCTGCTCTGCTTTGCCTTGCCTCCAACTGCTTTCTTTACTTTGCTCTACGTTTCCTGTCACTGCTGGGACTTTCCTTGTACAAGTTTGCACTGCTTTGCTTTGCCTTGCTCTGCGTTGCCTTTCCTGGCCATGCGTTTTCAGGCCACGCTTTCCTTTGTTTTCCTTTGCTTCGTATGCCTGGCACCTCTTGGTTTTACCTTCTCTGCTCTGCTTTGCTTTTCCTACCCCTGCTGTGCTTTGCCTTGCCTCCAACTGCTTTCGTTACTTTGCTCTACCTTTCCTGGCACTGCTGGGACTTTACTTGTACAAGTTTGCACTGCTTTGCTTTGCCTTGCTCTGCGTTGCCTTTCCTGGCCATGCGTTTTCAGGCCACGCTTTCCTTTGTTTTCCTTTGCTTCGTATTCCTGGCACCTCTTGGTTTTACCTTCTCTGCTCTGCTTTGCTTTTCCTACCCCTGCTGTGCTTTGCCTCGTCTCAAACTTCTTTCTTTACTTTGCTCTACGTTTCCTGGCACTGCTGGGACTTTCCTTGTACAAGCTTGCACTGCTTCGCTTTGCCTTGCTCTGCGTTGCCTTTCCTGACCATGCTTTTTCAGGCCATGCTTTCCCTTGTCTTGCTTCGCTTTGTTTTCCTGCCACAGCTTTGCTTTACCTTCTCTGCTGTGCTTTGCTTTTCCTACCCCTGCTGTGCTTTGCCTTGCCTCAAACTGCTTTCTTTACTCTGCTCTACGTTTCCTGGCACTGCTGGGACTTTCCTTGTACCAGTTTGCACTGCTTTGCTTTGCCTTGCTCTGCTTTCCTCTTCATTTCTCTGCTCTCCTGTGCTGCGCTAGGCTTCCTTTGCAGACTGTCCCGACGATTTTGCCGATGAGGCTATCGGTATATTTCGGAACGCATAAACCCTCAGACACACAGCTGGGCCTCCCCGCAGCCCGGACACTGTCCCCTCGCAACTCGAGGGTGGGGGCAGCAGGCCCGGCCACCCGACATGGTCACTTCTGTGGCCCCAGCCGTGTGGCCTGCCGCTAGGCGGGCCCCACTGCTATTTGTCTGGGGACGGCGTTGGGTGAGGTTTTCAACGACGGTAAGTAACTACATGATTCCCACAACTACATTGGATGGAAGCCAACAATAAATAAATAAATAAATAAAGATAAAACCAGGTAAAGCAAGACATGGTTCTTGCCCGCTGTCACGGCGGACTATGAGGTGTCAGGGAGGCCGGGGAGCGGGCGAGCAGGGTACAGCCACCGTCCGAGTCTGGCCGCCAGCTCTACCCGGCATGAGGGCCTTGCGGTCTTTGCCCCGCAGACACTGGGAACCGGCAGGAGGGCTGGCCGCCAGCTCCTTACATTTGCTTCGCTTCTCTTTGTTTTTCCTTGCTCTGCTTTGCTTTGCTCTGCTCTGCTCTTCCGGGCACACTTTTGGTTTTCCTTCTCTACTTTCCTCTGCTGTTCCTGCCCCTGCTGTGCTTTGCCTCAGATTGCTTTGCTTTGCTTTGTTTGCTTTGTCTTTCCTGGCAATGCTTTGCTTTTCCTCGTGCTACTTCGCTTTGCTTTGCTTTGCTTTGCCTTGCTCTGCTTTGCCTCCACTGGCCATGTTTTCTTTTGCTTTTTCAGGCCACGCTTTCCTTTGTTTTGCTTTGCTTTGTATTCCTGCCACGGCTTTGCTTTACCTTCTCTGCTCTGCTTTGCTTTTCCTACCCCTGCTGTGCTTTGCCTTGCCTCAAACTGCTTTCGTTACTTTGCTCTACGTTTCCTGGCACTGCTGGGACTTTCCTTGTACGAGTTTGCACTGCTTTGCTTTGCCTTGCTCTGCGTTGCCTTTCCTGGCCATGCTTTTTCAGGCCATGCTTTCCTTTGTTTTCCTTTGCTTCGTATTCTTGGCACCTCTTGGTTTTACCTTCTCTGCTCTGCTTTGCTTGTCCTACCCCTGCTGTGCTTTGCCTTGCCTCAAACTGCTTTCTTTACTCTGCTCTACGTTTCCTGGCACTGCTGGGACTTTCCTTGTACGAGTTTGCACTGCTTTCCTTTTTCCTTTCTCTGCTTTGCCTCCACTGGCCATGTTTTCTTTTGCTTTTTCAGGCCATGCTTTCCTTTGTCTTGCTTCGCTTCGCTTTGTATTCCTGGCACCTCTAGGTTTTACTTTCTCTGCTCTGCTTTGCCTTGCCTCCAACTGCTTTCGTTACTTTGCTCTACCTTTCCTGGCCCTGCTGGGACTTTCCTTGTACGAGTTTGCACTGCTTTGCTTTGCCTTGCTCTGCTTTGCCTTTCCTGGCCATGCTTTTTCAGGCCATGCTTTCCTTTGTTTTCCTTTGCTTCGTATTCCTGCCACGGCTTTGCTTTACCTTCTCTGCTCTGCTTTGCTTTTCCTACCCCTGCTGTGCTTTGCCTTGCCTCAAACTGCTTTCTTTACTTTGCTCTACGTTTCCTGGCCCTGCTGGGACTTTCCTTGTACGAGTTTGCACTGCTTCGCTTTGCCTTGCTCTGCGTTGCCTTTCCGGGCCATGCTTTTTAAGGCCATGCTTTCCTTTGTTTTGCTTTGCTTTGTATTCCTGGCACTGCTTTGCTTTTCCTTCTCTACGTTGCTTTCTTTTCCTACCCCTGCTGTGCTTTGCCTTGCCTCCTCAAACTGCTTTCTTTCTTTTGCTCTACATTTCCTGGCACTGCTTTGCTTTTCCTTGTGCTACTTTCCTTTGCTTTGCTCTGCCTTGCACTGCTTTGCCTTTCCTGGACACGCTTTACTTTGCTTTTCCTGGCCCTGCTTTGCTTGTTGGTTTTTTTTGCCTTTTATTTTATTTTATTTTATTTTATTTTTTTTACTTTAGATACATATTCATTGCATTGCTTTGTTTTGTTTTTGGACCTTTTGGCTTTGGTTTTCCTCGCCGCGCTTTGCTTTTCCTGGCCATGCTTTTTCAGGCCACGCTTTCCTTTGTTTTCCTTTGCTTCGTATACTTGCCACGGCTTTGCTTTACCTTCTCTGCTCTGCTTTGCTTTTCCTACCCCTGCTGTGCTTTGTCTTGCCTCCTCAAACTGCTTTCTTTACTTTGCTCTATGTTTCCTGGCACTGCTGGGACTTTCCTTGTACAAGTTTGCACTGCTTCGCTTTGCCTTGCTCTGTGTTGCCTTTCCTGGCCATGCTTTTTCAGGCCACGCTTTCCTTTGTCTTGCTTCGCTTTGTATTCCTGGCACCTCTTGGTTTTACTTTCTCTACTCTGCTTGTCCTACCCCTGCTGTGCTTTGCCTTGCCTCAAACTGCTTTCGTTACTTTGCTCTACGTTTCCTGGCCCTGCTGGGACTTTCCTTGTACAAGTTTGCACTGCTTTGCTTTGCCTTGCACTGCTTTGCCTCCACTGGCCATGTTTTCTTTTGCTTTTTTAGGCCACGCTTTCCTTTGTCTTGCTTCGCTTCGCTTTGTATTCCTGGCACCTCTAGGCTTTACTTTCTCTGCTCTGCTTTGCCTTGCCTCCTCAAACTGCTTTCTTTACTTTGCTCTACGTTTCCTGGCACTGCTGGGACTTTCCTTGTACGAGTTTGCACTGCTTTGCTTTGCCTTGCTCTGCGTTGCCTTTCCTGGCCATATTTTTTCAGGCCATGCTTTCCTTTGTTTTGCTTCGCTTTGTATTCCTGCCACGGCTTTGCTTTACCTTCTCTGCTCTGCTTTGCTTTTCCTACCCCTGCTGTGCTTTGCCTCGCCTCAATTTCTTTCTTTCCTTTGCTCTACCTTTCCTGGCCCTGCTTTGTTTTTCCTTGTGCTACTTTCCTTTGCTTTGCTCTGCCTTGCACTGCTTTGCCTTTCCTGGACACGCTTTACTTTGCTTTTCCTGGCCCTGCTTTGCTTGGTCTTTTTTTTTGCGTTTGTTTTTTTTGTTTGTTTGTTTGTTTGTTTTATTTTAATATAGATACATTTTCATTGCATTGCTTTGTTTTATTTTTGGACCTTTTTGCTTTGGTCTTCCTGGCCGCGCTTTGCTTTTCATGGCCATGCTTTTTCAGGCCATGCTTTCCTTTGTCTTGCTTCGTTTCGCTTTGTATTCCTGGCACCTCTTGGTTTTACTTTCTCTGCTCTGCTTTGCCTTGCCTCCAACTGCTTTCGTTACTTTGCTCTACGTTTCCTGGCACTGCTGGGACTTTCCTTGTACGAGTTTGCACTGCGTTGCTTTGCCTTGCTCTGCTTTGCCTTTCCTGGCCATGCTTTTTCAGGCCATGCTTTCCTTTGTTTTGCTTTGCTTTGTATTCCTGCCACGGCTTTGCTTTACCTTCTCTGCTCTGCTTTGCTTTTCCTACCCCTGCTGTGCTTTGCCTCGCCTCAAACTGCTTTCGTTACTTTGCTCTACCTTTCCTGGCACTGCTGGGGCTTTCCTTGTATCAGTTTGCACTGCTTTGCTTTGCCTTGCTCTGCGTTGCCTTTCCTGGCCATGCTTTTTCAGGCCATGCTTTCCTTTGTTTTCCTTTGCTTCGTATGCCTGGCACCTCTTGGTTTTACTTTCTCTGCTCTGCTTTGCTTTTCCTACCCCTGCTGTGCTTTGCCTCGCCTCCAACTGCTTTCGTTACTTTGCTCTACGTTTCCTGGCACTGCTGGGGCTTTCCTTGTGCCAGTTTGCACTGCTTTCCTTTGCCTTGCTCTGCGTTGCCTTTCCTGGCCATGCTTTTTCAGGCCATGCTTTCCTTTGTTTTCCGTTGCTTCTTATTCCCGCCACGGCTTTCCTTTACCTTCTCTGCTCTGCTTTGCTTTTCCTACCCCTGCTGTGCTTTGCCTTGCCTCAAACTGCTTTCGTTACTTTGCTCTACCTTTCCTGGCACTGCTGGGACTTTCCTTGTACCAGTTTACACTGCTTTGCTTTGCCTTGCTCTGCTTTGCCTTTCCTGGCCATGCTTTTTCAGGCCATGCTTTCCTTTGTTTTCCTTTGCTTCGTATTCCTGGCGCCTCTTGGTTTTACCTTCTATGCTCTGCTTTGCTTTTCCTACCCCTGCTGTGCTTTGCCTTGCCTCCTCAAACCGCTTTCGTTACTTTGCTCTACCTTTCCTGGCACTGCTGGGACTTTCCTTGTACAAGTTTGCACTGCTTTGCTTTGCCTTGCTCGGCTTTCCTCTTCATTTCTCTGCTCTCCTGTGCTGCGCTAGGCTTCCTTTGCAGACCGTCCCGACGATTTTGCCGATGAGGCTATCGGTATATTTCGGAACGCATAAACCCTCAGACACACAGCTGGGCCTCCCCGCAGCCCGAACACTGTCCCCTCGCAACTCGAGGGTGGGGGCAGCAGGCCCAGCCACCCGACATGGTCAGTTCTGTGGCCCCAGCTGTGTGTCCTGCCGCTAGGCGGGCCCCACTGCTACCCGTCTGGGGACGGCGTTGGGTGAGGTTTTGAACGACGATCAGTAAATATGTGATTCCCACAACTACATTGGATGGAAGGCAACAATAAATAAATAAATAAATGCAGGGAAAAAAGAAAAAAGAAAAAAAAAAAATGTAAAGCAAGACATGGTTCTTGCCCACTGTCACGGCGGACTATGAGGGTTAAGGGAGGCCAGGGAGCGGGCGAGCAGGGTACAGCCACCGTCCGAGTCTGGCCGCCAGCTCTACCCGGCATGAGGGCCCTGCGGTCTTTGCCCCACAGACACTGGGAACCGGCAGGAGGGCTGGCCGCCAGTTCTTACATTTGCTTCGCTTCTCTTTCTTTTTCCTTGCTCTGCTTTGCTTTGCTCTGCTCTGCTCTTCCGGGCACACTTTTGCTTTTCCTTCTCTGCTTTCCTCTGCTGTTCCTGCCCCTGCTTTGCTTTGCTTTGCTTTGCCTCAGATTGCTTTGCTTTGCTTTGTTTGCTTTGTCTTTCCTGGCAATGCTTTGCTTTTCCTCGTGCTACTTCACTTTGCTTTGCTTTGCTTTGTCTTGCTCTGCTTTGCCTCCACTGGCCATGTTTTCTTTTGTTTTTCAGGCCACGCTTTCCTTTGTTTTGCTTTGCTTTGTATTCCTGCCACGGCTTTGTTTTACCTTCTCTGCTCTGCTTTGCTTTTCCTACACCTGCTGTGCTTTGCCTCGCCTCAAACTGCTTTCTTTACTTTGCTCTACGTTTCCTGGCACTGCTGAGACTTTCCTTGTACCAGTTTGCACTGCTTTGCTTTGCCTTGCTCTGCGTTGCCTTTCCGGGCCATGCTTTTTCAGGCCACGCTTTCCTTTGTTTTGCTTCGCTTTGTATTCCTGCCACGGCTTTGCTTTACCTTCTCTGCTCTGCTTTGCTTTTCCTACGCCTGCTGTGCTTTGCCTTGCCTCCTCTAACTGCTTTCTTTCTTTTGCTCTACATTTCCTGGTACTGCTTTGCTTTTCCTTGTGCTACTTTCCTTTGCTTTGCTCTGCCGTGCACTGCTTTGCCTTTCCTGGACACGCTTTACTTTGCTTTTCCTGGCCCTGCTTTGCTTGGTCTTTTTTTTGCATTTTTTTTGTTTGTTTGTTTGTTTTTTTAATATAGTTACACATTCATTGCATTGCTTTGTTTTATTTTTGGACCTCTTTGCTTTGGTTTTCCTGGCCGCGCTTTGCTTTGCCTGGCCCTGCTTGTCATTTCTTTTCCTTATGCCGCATTCTTTTCCCTAGCAGGGCTTTGCTTTGCCTTGCTCGGCTTTGCCTCCACTGGCCATGTTTTCTTTTGCTTTTCAGGCCACGCTTTCCTTTGTTTTGCTTTGCTTTGTATTCCTGCCACGGCTTTGCTTTACCTTCTCTGCTCCGCTTTGCTTTTCCTACCCCTGCTCTGCTTTGCCTTGCCTCCAACTGCTTTCTTTACTTTGCTCTACGTTTCCTGGCACTGCTGGGACTTTACTTGTAAAAGTTTGCACTGCTTTGCTTTGCCTTGCTCTGCGTTGCCTTTCCTGGCCATGCTTTTTCCGGCCACGCTTTCCTTTGTCTTGCTTCGCTTCGTATTCCTGGCACCTCTTGGTTTTACTTTCCCTGCTCTGCTCTGCTTTTCCTACCCCTGCTCTGCTTTGCCTTGCCTCAAACTGCTTTCGTTACTTTGCTATACGTTTCCTGGCCCTGCTGGGACTTTCCTTGTACAAGTTTGCACTGCTTTGCTTTGCCTTGCACTGCTTTGCCTCCACTGGCCATGTTTTCTTTTGCTTTTTCAGGCCACGCTTTCCTTTGTCTTGCTTCACTTCGCTTTGTATTCCTGGCACCTCTAGGTTTTACTTTCTCTGTTCTGCTTTGCCTTGCCTCAAACTGTTTTCTTTACGTTGCTCTACGTTTCCTGGCACTGCTGGGACTTTCCTTGTACGCGTTTGCACTGCTTTGCTTTGCCTTGCTCTGTGTTGCCTTTCCTGGCCATGCTTTTTCAGGCCACGCTTTCCTTTGTCTTGCTTCGCTTTGTATTCCTGGCGCCTCTTGGTTTTACTTTCTCTGCTCTGCTTTTCCTACCCCTGCTGTGCTTTGCCTTGCCTCAAACTGCTTTCTTTACTTTGCTCTACGTTTCCTGGCCCTGCTGGGACTTTGCTTGTACAAGTTTGCACTGCTTTGCTTTGCCTTGCACTGCTTTGCCTCCACTGGCCATGTTTTCTTTTGCTTTTTCAGGCCACGCTTTCCTTTGTCTTGCTTCGCTTCGCTTTGTATTCCTGGCACCTCTAGGCTTTACTTCCTCTGCTCTGCTTTGCCTTGCCTCCAACTGCTTTCTTTACTTTGCTCTACGTTTCCTGGCACTGCTGGGACTTTCCTTGTACCAGTTTGCACTGCTTTGCTTTGCCTTGCTCTGCTTTCCTCTTCATTTCTCTGCTCTCCTGTGCTGCGCTAGGCTTCCTTTGCAGACCGTCCCGACGATTTTGCCGATGAGGCTATCGGTATATTTCGGAACGCATAAACCCTCAGACACACAGCTGGGCCTCCCCGCAGCCCGGACACTGTCCCCTCGCAACTCGAGGGTGGGGGCAGCAGGCCCGGCCACCCGACATGGTCAGTTCTGTGGCCCCAGCCGTGTGGCCTGCCGCTAGGCGGGCCCCACTGCTATTCGTCTGGGGACGGCGTTGGGTGAGGTTTTCAACGACGGTAAGTAACTACATGATTCCCACAACTACATTGGATGGAAGCCAACAATAAATAAATAAATAAATAAATAAATAAATAAATAAATAAATAAAGATAAAACCAGGTAAAGCAAGACATGGCTCTTGCCCGCTGTCACGGCGGACTATGAGGTGTCAGGGAGGCCGGGGAGCGGGCGAACAGGATACAGCCACCGTCCGAGTCTGGCCGCCAGCTCTACCCGGCATGAGGGCCTTGCGGTCTTTGCCCCGCAGACACTGGGAACCGGCAGGAGGGCTGGCCGCCAGCTCCTTACATTTGCTTCGCTTCTCTTTCTTTTTCCTTGCTCTGCTTTGCTTTGCTCTGCTCTGCTCTTCCGGGCACACTTTTGGTTTTCCTTCTCTACTTTCCTCTGCTGTTCCTGCCCCTGCTGTGCTTTGCCTCAGATTGCTTTGCTTTGCTTTGTTTGCTTTGTCTTTCCTGGCAATGCTTTGCTTTTCCTCGTGCTACTTCACTTTGCTTTGCTTTGCTTTGTCTTGCTCTGCTTTGCCTCCACTGCCATGTTTTCTTTTGTTTTTCAGGCCACGCTTTCCTTTGTTTTGCTTTGCTTTGTATTCCTGCCACGGCTTTGCTTTACCTTCTCTGCTCTGCTTTGCTTTTCCTACCCCTGCTGTGCTTTGCCTCGCCTCAAACTGCTTTCTTTACTTTGCTCTACGTTTCCTGGCACTGCTGAGACTTTCCTTGTACCAGTTTGCACTGCTTTGCTTTGCCTTGCTCTGGGTTGCCTTTCCGGGCCATGCTTTTTCAGGCCACGCTTTCCTTTGTTTTGCTTCGCTTTGTATTCCTGCCACGGCTTTGCTTTACCTTCTCTGCTCTGCTTTGCTTTTCCTACGCCTGCTGTGCTTTGCCTTGCCTCCTCTAACTGCTTTCTTTCTTTTGCTCTACATTTCCTGGTACTGCTTTGCTTTTCCTTGTGCTACTTTCCTTTGCTTTGCTCTGCCTTGCACTGCTTTGCCTTTCCTGGACACGCTTTACTTTGCTTTTCCTGGCCCTGCTTTGCTTGGTCTTTTTTTTGCATTTTTTTTGTTTGTTTGTTTGTTTTTTTAATATAGTTACACATTCATTGCATTGCTTTGTTTTATTTTTGGACCTCTTTGCTTTGGTTTTCCTGGCCGCGCTTTGCTTTGCCTGGCCCTGCTTGTCATTTCTTTTCCTTATGCCGCATTCTTTTCCCTAGCAGGGCTTTGCTTTGCCTTGCTCGGCTTTGCCTCCACTGGCCATGTTTTCTTTTGCTTTTCAGGCCACGCTTTCCTTTGTTTTGCTTTGCTTTGTATTCCTGCCACGGCTTTGCTTTACCTTCTCTGCTCCGCTTTGCTTTTCCTACCCCTGCTCTGCTTTGCCTTGCCTCCAACTGCTTTCTTTACTTTGCTCTACGTTTCCTGGCACTGCTGGGACATTCCTTGTACAAGTTTGCACTGCTTTGCTTTGCCTTGCTCTGCGTTGCATTTCCTGGCCATGCTTTTTCCGGCCACGCTTTCCTTTGTCTTGCTTCGCTTCGTATTCCTGGCACCTCTTGGTTTTACCTTCTCTGCTCTGCTCTGCTTGTCCTACCGCTGATGTGCTTTGCCTTGCCTCAAACTGCTTTCTTTCCTTTGCTCTACGTTTCCTGGCACTGCGGGGACTTTCCTTGTACAAGTTTGCACTGCTTTGCTTTGCCTTGCTCTGCGTTGCCTTTCCTGGCCATGCTTTTTCGGGCCACGCTTTCCTTTGTCTTGCTTCGCTTCGTATTCCTGGCACCTCTTGGTTTTACTTTCCCTGCTCTGCTCTGCTTTTCCTACCCCTGCTCTGCTTTGCCTTGCCTCAAACTGCTTTCGTTACTTTGCTATACGTTTCCTGGCCCTGCTGGGACTTTCCTTGTACAAGTTTGCACAGCTTTGCTTTGCCTTGCACTGCTTTGCCTCCACTGGCTATGTTTTCTTTTGCTTTTTCAGGCCACGCTTTCCTTTGTCTTGCTTCACTTCGCTTTGTATTCCTGGCACCTCTAGGTTTTACTTTCTCTGTTCTGCTTTGCCTTGCCTCAAACTGTTTTCTTTACGTTGCTCTACGTTTCCTGGCCCTGCTGGGACTTTCCTTGCACGAGTTTGCACTGCTTTGCTTTGCCTTGCTCTGCGTTGCCTTTCCTGGCCATGCTTTTTCAGGCCATGCTTTCCTTTGTCTTGCTTCGCTTTGTATTCCTGGCGCCTCTTGGTTTTACTTTCTCTGCTCTGCTTTTCCTACCCCTGCTGTGCTTTGCCTTGCCTCAAACTGCTTTCTTTACTTTGCTCTACGTTTCCTGGCCCTGCTGGGACTTTGCTTGTACAAGTTTGCACTGCTTTGCTTTGCCTTGCACTGCTTTGCCTCCACTGGCCATGTTTTCTTTTGCTTTTTCAGGCCACGCTTTCCTTTGTCTTGCTTTGCTTCGCTTTGTATTCCTGGCACCTCTAGGCTTTACTTTCTCTGCTCTGCTTTGCCTTGCCTCCAACTGCTTTCTTTACTTTGCTCTACGTTTCCTGGCACTGCTGGGACTTTCCTTGTACAAGTTTGCACTGCTTTGCTTTGCCTTGCTCTGCTTTCCTCTTCATTTCTCTGCTCTCCTGTGCTGCGCTAGGCTTCCTTTGCAGACCGTCCCGACGATTTTGCCGATGAGGCTATCGGTATATTTCGGAACGCATAAACCCTCAGACACACAGCTGGGCCTCCCCGCAGCCCGGACACTGTCCCCTCGCAACTCGAGGGTGGGGGCAGCAGGCCCGGCCACCCGACATGGTCAGTTCTGTGGCCCCAGCCGTGTGGCCTGCCGCTAGGCCGGCCCCACTGCTATTCGTCTGGGGACGGCGTTGGGTGAGGTTTTCAACGACGGTAAGTAACTACATGATTCCCACAACTACATTGGATGGAAGCCAACAATAAATAAATAAATAAATAAATAAATAAATAAAGATAAAACCAGGTAAAGCAAGACATGGTTCTTGCCCGCTGTCACGGCGGACTATGAGGTGTCAGGGAGGCCGGGGAGCGGGCGAGCAGGGTACAGCCACCGTCCGAGTCTGGCCGCCAGCTCTACCCGGCATGAGGGCCTTGCGGTCTTTGCCCCGCAGACACTGGGAACCGGCAGGAGGGCTGGCCGCCAGCTCCTTACATTTGCTTCGCTTCTCTTTGTTTTTCCTTGCTCTGCTTTGCTTTGCTCTGCTCTGCTCTTCCGGGCACACTTTTGGTTTTCCTTCTCTACTTTCCTCTGCTGTTCCTGCCCCTGCTGTGCTTTGCCTCAGATTGCTTTGCTTTGCTTTGTTTGCTTTGTCTTTCCTGGCAATGCTTTGCTTTTCCTCGTGCTACTTCGCTTTGCTTTGCTTTGCTTTGCCTTGCTCTGCTTTGCCTCCACTGGCCATGTTTTCTTTTGTTTTTCAGGCCACGCTTTCCTTTGTTTTGCTTTGCTTTGTATTCCTGCCACGGCTTTGCTTTACCTTCTCTGCTCTGCTTTGCTTTTCCTACCCCTGCTGTGCTTTGCCTCGCCTCAAACTGCTTTCTTTACTTTGCTCTACGTTTCCTGGCACTGCTGAGACTTTCCTTGTACCAGTTTGCACTGCTTTGCTTTGCCTTGCTCTGGGTTGCCTTTCCGGGCCATGCTTTTTCAGGCCACGCTTTCCTTTGTTTTGCTTCGCTTTGTATTCCTGCCACGGCTTTGCTTTACCTTCTCTGCTCTGCTTTGCTTTTCCTACGCCTGCTGTGCTTTGCCTTGCCTCCTCTAACTGCTTTCTTTCTTTTGCTCTACATTTCCTGGTACTGCTTTGCTTTTCCTTGTGCTACTTTCCTTTGCTTTGCTCTGCCTTGCACTGCTTTGCCTTTCCTGGACACGCTTTACTTTGCTTTTCCTGGCCCTGCTTTGCTTGGTCTTTTTTTTGCTTCGTATTCTTGGCACCTCTTGGTTTTACCTTCTCTGCTCTGCTTTGCTTTTCCTGCCCCTGCTGTGCTTTGCCTTGCCTCAAACTGCTTTCTTTACTTTGCTCTACGTTTCCTGGCACTGCTGGGACTTTCCTTGTACGAGTTTGCACTGCTTTGCTTTGCCTTGCTCTGCTTTGCCTCCACTGGCCATGTTTTCTTTTGCTTTTTCAGGCCATGCTTTCCTTTGTCTTGCTTCGCTTCGCTTTGTATTCCTGGCACCTCTAGGTTTTACTTTCTCTGCTCTGCTTTGCCTTGCCTCCAACTGCTTTCGTTACTTTGCTCTACCTTTCCTGGCCCTGCTGGGACTTTCCTTGTACGAGTTTGCACTGCTTTGCTTTGCCTTGCTCTGCTTTGCCTTTCCTGGCCGTGCTTTTTCCGGCCACGCTTTCCTTTGTTTTGCTTTGCTTTTTATTCCAGGCACCTCTTGGTTTTACTTTCTCTGCTCTGCTCTGTTTTTCCTACCCCTGCTGTGCTTTGCTTTGCCTCCTCAAACTGCTTTCTTTCTTTTGCTCTACATTTCCTGGCCCTGCTTTGCTTTTCCTTGTGCTACTTTCCTTTGCTCTGCTCTGCCTTGCACCGCTTTGCCTTTCCTGGACACGCTTTTCTTTGCTTTTCCTGGCCCTGCTTTGCTTGGTCTTTTTTTTTGCGTTTTTTTGTTTTGTTTGTTTGTTTGTTTGTTTGTTTTATTTTAATATAGATACATTTTCATTGCATTGCTTTGTTTTATTTTTGGACCTTTTTGCTTTGGTCTTCCTGGCCGCGCTTTGCTTTTCCTGGCCATGCTTTTTCAGGCCATGCTTTCCTTTGTCTTGCTTCGCTTCGCTTTGTATTCCTGGCACCTCTTGGTTCTACTTTCTCTGCTCTGCTTTGCCTCGCCTCAAACTGCTTTCGTTACTTTGCTCTACGTTTCCTGGCCCTGCTGGGACTTTCCTTGTACGAGTTTGCACTGCTTTGCTTTGCCTTGCTCTGCTTTGCCTTTCCTGGCCATGCTTTTTCAGGCCATGCTTTCCTTTGTTTTCCTTTGCTTCGTATTCCTGCCACGGCTTTGCTTTACCTTCTCTGCTCTGCTTTGCTTTTCCTACCCCTGCTGTGCTTTGTCTCACCTCAAACTGCTTTCTTTACTTTGCTCTACGTTTCCTGGCCCTGCTGGGACTTTCCTTGTACGAGTTTGCACTGCTTCGCTTTGCCTTGCTCTGCGTTGCCTTTCCGGGCCATGCTTTTTCAGGCCATGCTTTCCTTTGTTTTGCTTTGCTTTGTATTCCTGGCACTGCTTTGCTTTTCCTTCTCTACGTTGCTTTCTTTTCCTACCCCTGCTGTGCTTTGCCTTGCCTCCTCAAACTGCTTTCTTTCTTTTGCTCTACATTTCCTGGCACTGCTTTGCTTTTCCTTGTGCTACTTTCCTTTGCTTTGCTCTGCCTTGCACTGCTTTGCCTTTCCTGGACACGCTTTACTTTGCTTTTCCTGGCCCTGCTTTGCTTGTTGGTTTTTTTTGCCTTTTATTTTATTTTATTTTTTTTACTTTAGATACATATTCATTGCATTGCTTTGTTTTATTTTTGGACCTTTTGGCTTTGGTTTTCCTCGCCGCGCTTTGCTTTTCCTGGCCATGCTTTTTCAGGCCATGCTTTCCTTTGTTTTCCTTTGCTTCGTATACTTGCCACGGCTTTGCTTTACCTTCTCTGCTCTGCTTTGCTTTTCCTACCCCTGCTGTGCTTTGTCTTGCCTCCTCAAACTGCTTTCTTTACTTTGCTCTATGTTTCCTGGCACTGCTGGGACTTTCCTTGTACAAGTTTGCACTGCTTCGCTTTGCCTTGCTCTGCGTTGCCTTTCCTGGCCATGCTTTTTCAGGCCACGCTTTCCTTTGTCTTGCTTCGCTTTGTATTCCTGGCACCTCTTGGTTTTACTTTCTCTGCTCTGCTTGTCCTACCCCTGCTGTGCTTTGCCTTGCCTCAAACTGCTTTCGTTACTTTGCTCTACGTTTCCTGGCCCTGCTGGGACTTTCCTTGTACAAGTTTGCACTGCTTTGCTTTGCCTTGCACTGCTTTGCCTCCACTGGCCATGTTTTCTTTTGCTTTTTCAGGCCACGCTTTCCTTTGTCTTGCTTCGCTTTGTTTTCCTGCCACAGCTTTGCTTTACCTTCTCTGCTGTGCTTTGCTTTTCCTACTCCTGCTGTGCTTTGCCTCGCCTCAAACTGCTTTCTTTACTCTGCTCTACGTTTCCTGGCACTGCTGGGACTTTCCTTGTACCAGTTTGCACTGCTTTGCTTTGCCTTGCTCTGCTTTCCTCTTCATTTCTCTGCTCTCCTGTGCTGCGCTAGGCTTCCTTTGCAGACTGTCCCGACGATTTTGCCGATGAGGCTATCGGTATATTTCGGAACGCATAAACCCTCAGACACACAGCTGGGCCTCCCCGCAGCCCGGACACTGTCCCCTCGCAACTCGAGGGTGGGGGCAGCAGGCCCGGCCACCCGACATGGTCACTTCTGTGGCCCCAGCCGTGTGGCCTGCCGCTAGGCGGGCCCCACTGCTATTTGTCTGGGGACGGCGTTGGGTGAGGTTTTCAACGACGGTAAGTAACTACATGATTCCCACAACTACATTGGATGGAAGCCAACAATAAATAAATAAATAAATAAATAAATAAAGATAAAACCAGGTAAAGCAAGACATGGTTCTTGCCCGCTGTCACGGCGGACTATGAGGTGTCAGGGAGGCCGGGGAGCGGGCGAGCAGGGTACAGCCACCGTCCGAGTCTGGCCGCCAGCTCTACCCGGCATGAGGGCCTTGCGGTCTTTGCCCCGCAGACACTGGGAACCGGCAGGAGGGCTGGCCGCCAGCTCCTTACATTTGCTTCGCTTCTCTTTCTTTTTCCTTGCTCTGCTTTGCTTTGCTCTGCTCTGCTCTTCCGGGCACACTTTTGGTTTTCCTTCTCTACTTTCCTCTGCTGTTCCTGCCCCTGCTGTGCTTTCCCTCAGATTGCTTTGCTTTGCTTTGTTTGCTTTGTCTTTCCTGGCAATGCTTTGCTTTTCCTCGTGCTACTTCGCTTTGCTTTGCTTTGCTTTGCCTTGCTCTGCTTTGCCTCCACTGGCCATGTTTTCTTTTGCTTTTTCAGGCCATGCTTTCCTTTGTTTTGTTTTGCTTTGTATTCCTGCCACGGCTTTGCTTTACCTTCTCTGCTCTGCTTTGCTTTTCCTACCCCTGCTGTGCTTTGCCTTGCCTCAAACTGCTTTCGTTACTTTGCTCTACGTTTCCTGGCACTGCTGGGACTTTCCTTGTTCGAGTTTGCACTGCTTTGCTTTGCCTTGCTCTGCATTGCCTTTCCTGGCCATGCTTTTTCAGGCCATGCTTTCCTTTGTTTTCCTTTGCTTCGTATTCTTGGCACCTCTTGGTTTTACCTTCTCTGCTCTGCTTTGCTTTTCCTACCCCTGCTGTGCTTTGCCTTGCCTCAAACTGCTTTCTTTACTTTGCTCTACGTTTCCTGGCACTGCTTTGCTTTCCTTGTACGAGTTTGCACTGCTTTGCTTTGCCTTGCTCTGCTTTGCCTCCACTGGCCATGTTTTCTTTTGCTTTTTCAGGCCACGCTTTCCTTTGTCTTGCTTCGCTTCGCTTTGTATTCCTGGCACCTCTAGGTTTTACTTTCTCTGTTCTGCTTTGCCTTGCCTCCAACTGCTTTCGTTACTTTGCTCTACCTTTCCTGGCCCTGCTGGGACTTTCCTTGTACGAGTTTGCACTGCTTTGCTTTGCCTTGCTCTGCTTTGCCTTTCCTGGCCATGCTTTTTCAGGCCATGCTTTCCTTTGTCTTGCTTCGCTTTGTATTCCTGGCGCCTCTTGGTTTTACTTTCTCTGCTCTGCTTTTCCTACCCCTGCTGTGCTTTGCCTTGCCTCAAACTGCTTTCTTTACTTTGCTCTACGTTTCCTGGCCCTGCTGGGACTTTCCTTGTACAAGTTTGCACTGCTTTGCTTTGCCTTGCACTGCTTTGCCTACACTGGCCATGTTTTCTTTTGCTTTTTCAGGCCACGCTTTCCTTTGTCTTGCTTTGCTTCGCTTTGTATTCCTGGCACCTCTAGGCTTTACTTTCTCTGCTCTGCTTTGCCTTGCCTCCAACTGCTTTCTTTACTTTGCTCTACGTTTCCTGGCACTGCTGGGACTTTCCTTGTACAAGTTTGCACTGCTTTGCTTTGCCTTGCTCTGCTTTCCTCTTCATTTCTCTGCTCTCCTGTGCTGCGCTAGGCTTCCTTTGCAGACCGTCCCGACGATTTTGCCGATGAGGCTATCGGTATATTTCGGAACGCATAAACCCTCAGACACACAGCTGGGCCTCCCCGCAGCCCGGACACTGTCCCCTCGCAACTCGAGGGTGGGGGCAGCAGGCCCGGCCACCCGACATGGTCAGTTCTGTGGCCCCAGCCGTGTGGCCTGCCGCTAGGCGGGCCCCACTGCTATTTGTCTGGGGACGGCGTTGGGTGAGGTTTTCAACGACGGTAAGTAACTACATGCTTCCCACAACTACATTGGATGGAAGCCAACAATAAATAAATAAATAAATAAATAAATAAATAAATAAAGATAAAACCAGGTAAAGCAAGACATGGTTCTTGCCCGCTGTCACGGCGGACTATGAGGTGTCAGGGAGGCCGGGGAGCGGGCGAGCAGGGTACAGCCACCGTCCGAGTCTGGCCGCCAGCTCTACCCAGCATGAGGGCCTTGCGGTCTTTGCCCCGCAGACACTGGGAACCGGCAGGAGGGCTGGCCGCCAGCTCCTTACATTTGCTTCGCTTCTCTTTCTTTTTCCTTGCTCTGCTTTGCTTTGCTCTGCTCTGCTCTTCCGGGCACACTTTTGGTTTTCCTTCTCTACTTTCCTCTGCTGTTCCTGCCCCTGCTGTGCTTTGCCTCAGATTGCTTTGCTTTGCTTTGTTTGCTTTGTCTTTCCTGGCAATGCTTTGCTTTTCCTCGTGCTACTTCACTTTGCTTTGCTTTGCTTTGTCTTGCTCTGCTTTGCCTCCACTGGCCATGTTTTCTTTTGTTTTTCAGGCCACGCTTTCCTTTGTTTTGCTTTGCTTTGTATTCCTGCCACGGCTTTGCTTTACCTTCTCTGCTCTGCTTTGCTTTTCCTACCCCTGCTGTGCTTTGCCTCGCCTCAAACTGCTTTCTTTACTTTGCTCTACGTTTCCTGGCACTGCTGAGACTTTCCTTGTACCAGTTTGCACTGCTTTGCTTTGCCTTGCTCTGGGTTGCCTTTCCGGGCCATGCTTTTTCAGGCCACGCTTTCCTTTGTTTTGCTTCGCTTTGTATTCCTGCCACGGCTTTGCTTTACCTTCTCTGCTCTGCTTTGCTTTTCCTACGCCTGCTGTGCTTTGCCTTGCCTCCTCTAACTGCTTTCTTTCTTTTGCTCTACATTTCCTGGTACTGCTTTGCTTTTCCTTGTGCTACTTTCCTTTGCTTTGCTCTGCCTTGCACTGCTTTGCCTTTCCTGGACACGCTTTACTTTGCTTTTCCTGGCCCTGCTTTGCTTGGTCTTTTTTTTGCTTCGTATTCTTGGCACCTCTTGGTTTTACCTTCTCTGCTCTGCTTTGCTTTTCCTGCCCCTGCTCTGCTTTGCCTCGCCTCAAACTGCTTTCGTTACTTTGCTCTACGTTTCCTGGCCCTGCTGGGACTTTCCTTGTACGAGTTTGCACTGCTTTGCTTTGCCTTGCTCTGCTTTGCCTTTCCGGGCCATGCTTTTTCAGGCCATGCTTTCCTTTGTTTTCCTTTGCTTCGTATTCCTGCCACGGCTTTGCTTTACCTTCTCTGCTCTGCTTTGCTTTTCCTACCCCTGCTGTGCTTTGTCTCACCTCAAACTGCTTTCTTTACTTTGCTCTACGTTTCCTGGCCCTGCTGGGACTTTCCTTGTACGAGTTTGCACTGCTTCGCTTTGCCTTGCTCTGCGTTGCCTTTCCGGGCCATGCTTTTTCAGGCCATGCTTTCCTTTGTTTTGCTTTGCTTTGTATTCCTGGCACTGCTTTGCTTTTCCTTCTCTACGTTGCTTTCTTTTCCTACCCCTGCTGTGCTTTGCCTTGCCTCCTCAAACTGCTTTCTTTCTTTTGCTCTACATTTCCTGGCACTGCTTTGCTTTTCCTTGTGCTACTTTCCTTTGCTTTGCTCTGCCTTGCACTGCTTTGCCTTTCCTGGACACGCTTTACTTTGCTTTTCCTGGCCCTGCTTTGCTTGTTGGTTTTTTTTGCCTTTTATTTTATTTTATTTTTTTTACTTTAGATACATATTCATTGCATTGCTTTGTTTTG
Source organism: Anser anser (assembly GCF_964211835.1). Lineage (NCBI taxonomy): Eukaryota > Metazoa > Chordata > Aves > Anseriformes > Anatidae > Anser > Anser anser. The sequence goes on along the minus strand of NW_028153568.1, from coordinate 231,332 downwards.
TTTTTGGACCTTTTGGCTTTGGTTTTCCTCGCCGCGCTTTGCTTTTCCTGGCCATGCTTTTTCAGGCCACGCTTTCCTTTGTTTTCCTTTGCTTCGTATACTTGCCACGGCTTTGCTTTACCTTCTCTGCTCTGCTTTGCTTTTCCTACCCCTGCTGTGCTTTGTCTTGCCTCCTCAAACTGCTTTCTTTACTTTGCTCTACGTTTCCTGGCACTGCTGGGACTTTCCTTGTACAAGTTTGCACTGCTTCGCTTTGCCTTGCTCTGCGTTGCCTTTCCTGGCCATGCTTTTTCAGGCCACGCTTTCCTTTGTCTTGCTTCGCTTTGTATTCCTGGCACCTCTTGGTTTTACTTTCTCTGCTCTGCTTGTCCTACCCCTGCTGTGCTTTGCCTTGCCTCAAACTGCTTTCGTTACTTTGCTCTACGTTTCCTGGCCCTGCTGGGACTTTCCTTGTACAAGTTTGCACTGCTTTGCTTTGCCTTGCACTGCTTTGCCTCCACTGGCCATGTTTTCTTTTGCTTTTTCAGGCCACGCTTTCCTTTGTCTTGCTTCGCTTTGTTTTCCTGCCACAGCTTTGCTTTACCTTCTCTGCTGTGCTTTGCTTTTCCTACTCCTGCTGTGCTTTGCCTCGCCTCAAACTGCTTTCTTTACTCTGCTCTACGTTTCCTGGCACTGCTGGGACTTTCCTTGTACCAGTTTGCACTGCTTTGCTTTGCCTTGCTCTGCTTTCCTCTTCATTTCTCTGCTCTCCTGTGCTGCGCTAGGCTTCCTTTGCAGACTGTCCCGACGATTTTGCCGATGAGGCTATCGGTATATTTCGGAACGCATAAACCCTCAGACACACAGCTGGGCCTCCCCGCAGCCCGGACACTGTCCCCTCGCAACTCGAGGGTGGGGGCAGCAGGCCTGGCCACCCGACATTGTCAGTTCTGTGGCCCCAGCCGTGTGGCCTGCCGCTAGGCGGTCCCCACAGTTACCCTTCCGGGGACGGTGTTGGGTGAGGTTTTCAACGACGATAAGTACAGTGGAAGAAAGGCAACAATAAATTAATCAATTAATCAATAAATAAGTAAATATAAACCCAGGTAAAGCAAGACATGGTTCTTGCCCGCTGTCACGGCGGACTATGAGGTGTCAAGGAGGCCGGGGAGCGGGCGAGCAGGGTATAGCCACCGTCCGAGTCTGGCCGCCAGCTCTACCCGGCATGAGGGCCCTGCGGTCTTTGCCCCGCAGACACTGGGAACCGGCAGGAGGGCTGGCCGCCAGCTCCTTACATTTGCTTCGCTTCTCTTTCTTTTTCCTTGCTCTGCTTTGCTTTGCTCTGCTCTGCTCTTCCGGGCACACTTTTGGTTTTCCTTCTCTGCTTTCCTCTGCTGTTCCTGCCCCTGCTTTGCTTTGCTTTGCCTCAGATTGCTTTGCTTTGCTTTGTTTGCTTTGTCTTTCCTGGCAATGCTTTGCTTTTCCTCGTGCTACTTTGCTTTGCTTTGCTTTGCCTTGCTCTGCTTTGCCTCCACTGGCCATGTTTTCTTTTGCTTTTTCAGGCCACACTTTCTTTTGTCGTGCTTTGCTTCGCTTCCTATTCCTGGCACCTCTTGGTTTTACTGTCTCTGCTCTGCTTTGCCTTGCCTCAAACTGCTTTCTTTACTTTGCTATACGTTTCCTGGCACTGCTGGGACTTTCCTTGTACAAGTTTACACTGCTTCGCTTTGCACTGCTTCGCTTTGCCTTGCTCTGCGTTGCCTTTCCTGACCATGCTTTTTCAGGCCGTGCTTTCCTTTGGTTTGCTTTGCTTTGTATTCCTGCCATGGCTTTGCTTTACTTTCTCTGCTCTGCTTTTCTTTGCTCTGCCTTGCACTGCTTTGCCTTTCCTGGACATGCTTTACTTTGCTTTTCCTGGCCCTGCTTTCCTTGGGTTTTTTTGTCCTTTTTTTTTTTTTTTTTTTATAGGTACATATTCATTGCATTGCTTTGTTTTATTTTTGGACCTTTTTTGCTTTGCTTTTCTGTCCGCGCTTTGCTTTTTGAATATCCCACGCAGGTGACTGGGTGCTCTGGGGAGATCTTTGGCTGCCTCAGCAAATTGCTTGTGCAGCACGGGGAGGTGCTTTTGCGTACCAAGGATGTGATGGGTGTACCAGAGTGATGCTTGGGGATCCTGGGTATCTACCTCTCCTACCCCAGGGACAAGTTAGGGTACTCCACAGAGGTCTCTGCATGCTTCACAGAGGTGCTTTTTGAACGACCGAGATGCTGAAAGAACTTGCTTGGGAGCTCTGGACGGATGTCAAAGTACCTTGGGATGTGCTTGGGTTCCCTGGGGAGATGTTTCAATAATGCTGCAGTGGGGTGCCTGAGTGCTGTGGGGAGATGCGTGGGTTCTCCAGGAAGATGCTTGCGTTCTCGGGGGGTTATGCTTGTGTGCCTCAGGGAAATAGCCGTGTTCCTGGGGAAATGCTTTGCTGCTGCTGGGGAATCGTAGAATCATAGAATAGCCCGAGTTGGAAGGGACCCATAAGGATGATCAAGTCCAACCCCTGGCACCGCACAGGTCTACCCAAAATGCTTGGGTCCTTAAAAGGGTCATGTTTGGATGCCCTACAATGATGCTTGGGTGCTCCAGAGAGATGCCTGGCTGAGCCCGGCAGAACCTTGTGAGCTCAGGGTGATGTTGGGATCTCCTGGAAGGTGCTGGAATGCTCTTGGATGATGCCTCACAGGTAGAATGTAGTGCTTAGGTGTCCTGGGGAGATGCTTGTCTACTCCAACACAAGGCTTGTGTGCCCTGGGGAAAATCTCGGTGATTTCAAGAGGTGCTTATGTTCCTTGGCGAGAGGCTTGGGTGTCGTGGAGAGTGCTCCAGGAAGATGCTTGTATTCCCAAGGGAGACTGGTTCTTTCCCTAGGGAGGTTCATGTCTTCTCTAGGGAGGTGCCTGAATGCTCCTTGGACATGCTCGTGTACTCTGGGGAGCTGCTTGGGTACTCCTAGTACAATATGGTTGGGTGCTCTGGGGAGATGCTTGGGTGCTCCCAAGATGGGGAATGGTCTGGGGAATGTTTGGCTGCACCTTAGAGCACAAAAATCTATCCCCTAATCACACAAAGCTCTGCCCCAGGCACCCAAGCATCTCCCTGCAGCACAGAAGCACCTCCCTGCAATACCCAAGCACCTCATTGCACCTCACACAGGAACCTTCCCACCACAGTCCTACATCTGACTGGAGAACCCAAGCATCTCCCCAGGGCACCAAAACACCACCTGGGGCACACAAACATCCCACTGGACATGGGAAGCACCTCCCTTGGCACCCAAGAGCTTCTGAGGGCTGCACAAGTACCTACCAGGGTCATTCAAGTATGTCCCCGTGCTCATGCACGCACCCCCCCAGGGGACACAGATACCAAAGAGCAGGAACTAAGCATCTCCCCACAGCACTCCAGCATCTCCCTGGAGCCAAGCATCACACAAAAAGCACCCAACCATCTCCCTGGAGCACCCAAAATCCTCCCTGGAGAAACACAGCTTTACCCTGGATCAAACTAGCCTCTCCCTTGGGCACACAACCACATCTCCTAGGGTACACAAGCATCCCCAAATAGCACTCAAGCATTTCTCTGGAGCCACCAAGAAACAGCCAGGATCACTAATCCATCTTCCTGAGACATCCAAAAAAATCTCTGCATCACCCAGCTGTCTTCTTGGAGAAACCAAGCATCTCCCTGCACACCCAGGGAGTATCTGGACACAGCAGCTAAGAAGCCTGGGGAGCACCCAGATTCTTCTTGCCATAGCCAAGAACTTCCATCGAGCAAGAAAGCAGCTCCTGAGTCCCGCGGGCACCTTCTCAGGCACCCAGGCATCATCTCTGCACTGGGATGAGCACACAAGCATCTCCTCCCCACATTGGTTCCTGGACCATTCAGGCTTGCACTGCACTTCAGCCCCTGCTCCATCGCGCACTCACCTCCCTGTCCTGCCCTGCTCTGCCCTCTGCTGCCTGCTGCCAGGGGCTTCCATCCCGACTGGGGCCTGCCTGCAACCAGGGGCCTTTTATCCTGACTGGGCTGCCATGTCACGGCCCCACTGTGACGCCTGGATGACACAGCCACCGCTGCCCATTGTGACACCTGGGTGACACAGCCACCGCTGCCCTCCTGCCTACTGGGACACCACTCAGTATCTATTTCCTCGGACTCACAGGTTTGTCAGTGACAGTTAAATTTAAGATAATTTATCAGATTCACCCCCAGAAAAAAAATATTTCTGGCAACTTCCGTAAACCTCAACAAGATAACAAATGCCAAATCATTCTTGAAGTTTTAGTCTGAAGTGTTGGTGTTTATATTTCTTTGTGTTTTTCTTGTCAGTGTTTAGCATGCTTTTCCTTTCTTGTTCAAGTTTGAAGTTACACACATATGCTTTCCTCTTTCTCTAGCTTGGAAAGTTCTCTTCTAAAAAGATCTTCTATTTCTAGCTGCTTTCTCTACTCTTCTGTTAAGAATCCTCATGGTTCATGTCTTGTCCTTGTCTCTATGTTTGCTTGGTCAGCTCTGTGTCTCAGCACTTGTGCTTATTACCATAGAATTGTCAAATCCTTTAGGCTGGAAAAGAGCTCTGAGGTCATCAAGTCCAAGCGCTAACCCAGCCCTGCCAAGTCTACCACTAAACCACGTCCCCAAGCACCACATCTACACGTCTTTTGCAGAGCTGCAGGGACGGTGATTCAACTCCTTCCCTGGGCAGCCTCTTCCAAGGACTCACAATCCTTTCAGGGAAGAATTTTTTCCTCATATCCACCCCATGCCTTCCTGGGTGAAACTTGAGGCCAATTCCTCTTCTCCTGTTGCTTGCTGCTTGGGAGAAAGACCAACCCCCACGCTGCTACAACCTCTAAGAGGGAGTTGTGGAGAACAATAAGGTCTTGTGGAGTAATTGCTTAAAGTGACTAGGAAAATTAAACTAACATTCACATTTTAAAGAAACTGTAGAGCATTGAGGAGGCTTTCAGGGTATGCTATAGCAGCATTACCTGAGTGTTCCCTAGGCTTCCACCCTTACATGTTACCGCACTGGGGGAACCTGGTGTGCTGACTGTAAGGAACAGCACGGAGCATGGATTAGCATGGATTATAACCGCTCTTGCAAGTGACCTTCTTTTAAGCACAACAGTTTAAATGATCAGGTTACAGAGAAAACCCTTTCACTGAAAAATAGATTCAATAAGGACTTGTGGCTTACCAGTTTCGTTTCAAAACCCAAGTTGTTGGGTTTGATGGAAAAATGGTTGGTTTGGATGGTAAAAAGGTCGTCCGTTTTGATGGTAGGTTTAGTCTGAGTATTGAAGGCTTCCATCAGTAAGCTCTGCATCTGAAAGACAAAGGGAAGAAATGTCATTCCCTGTTGTGATACTCAACATGGAACTGTCTGGCTCAGTGGTTTTCTTTCTAAAGAGAGAAGTCACAACCCTGCACATGGCTTGATCTGCTCTCTGACTACAGGGCTGAACTGACTGTTGAAGGCAGCTTCCAAAGCCCTCCCATTAAACTGACTGCATTTCAGTTCCGTGCTAAAATTGGTCAACTGTACAGAATATTAGGACAAAGCTACCTGCTTTGATAGCAAACGGTAGACCTTAGGTAAGTTACATTCATTTGAAGGTTTGACTGGACGGCATCCTTGTTTTACTAGTGATCTTGTGGTCAAGCAGACCAAATCCTAGCCACAGAACAGAAGCGTTCAGAAACTGGCTAGAGAGAGCACTTATTAGAGAGAGCAGGAATTTAACTGCTTTAACGCTGCTCTTTCTCTCACGTATCTGGAATTTCCTTAAATCACAAATTATCACTAGCTATCCTTGTTAATTTATTCAAAGTAACATGAGTCCAGGTGAAAAGGCACACTCTAACAAGTCCTCAGTTGTTCCTAGTCTGCTCCTAGCTTACTTGAGAGGTTCAATACAGTTAAAAATAAATAAATAAATAAATAACCTGCTGAAGTAGCCTTTTTTCAGATTAGATTCCACCATTCAGAAAATCCTGCTTAAGAGACGTTTTTTCTTTTCTTTGAAAGACTGACCTTCCCCCACATGAAATTAATTAGTATCTTCAGGCTTGATGAAATACATGAATTTCTCAATTTACCAAAATTGCTTTGCACAGCCCTCCTATCCTGCTTATGTTTCAAGCAGCGTATCTAAGTGGGGTACTGTTGGGGTGCATCTCTTTCACTCATGTAGCCCAGTGATCCCAATGCCCTGGACTTGTGTAATGTGTGCAAGACATTTACTTTCTCCCTATACTTTTGACTGGTTTAGAAAAAGCGAGTTCGCCATCTGCTGGCCAGAGAATTCACCGAAGCCCAAAGAGCATTAGAGCAGACGCATTTTCTTCTGTGCTGTTCCTGATTTATCAGCTAGAAGAGACACTTACAGTTTAGTACAATCAGGATTCTTTTGACATTAGTAGCATAAAAAGTCTATTTTTGCAACACTGGTATTTGAAAGACCTCCGTTCAGTCCCTAATTTTGTTCTTGATAATGGGACAGATTGTATTAATGTTTGCAAGAATGTGTGAACAACCAGCCTCCCCTCCATGTCGTATTTTAAGATTAAAACTTGTGGTCGTCCCTGTCTCAAAATACAGACATGCTTTGCAACAATCGCACTCCCTCTTTAGCTTGAAGGAACTTGTCAGTGCCAGAATCTACTGACTATGGCAATTTACTTCATCATCCAAACCGGGCAGAATTTTTGAAAACCTCTTGCAAGATTTCACTTCTCCAAACATTATGTAGAAGACATTCAGCTGTAAAGCAAGAAGATGAAGTCCTTTGTTTCCTATGCCAGAATGACATTTTCAACACTGAACAGGATTGTCACCAACTGTTAACTGGTTGTTAAGTTGTGGCTAGGTATAAAATGTAGAAAATGTTTAAAAATAAAACTTGCCTATGGATAGTGAACTGTCTTCTTTGGGGATTACTTCAATTACCTGTAAGAGGAAAACAGATGATTTGGGGGGGTTGTTTGTTTTTAAGAACGGGTGCAGTCTTGCCAGTAATTTAGCTGGTATTTTTCAAAGTGACCACAAGTGAACAACAAGTAGAACAATTGCAGGGCTCCTCAGTTTACAGCATGAGGTCGCTTTTTCCAGGTGAAAAGCGGAGCCATAAGTGGCAGTACACTAAAGCCCTGGCACGTTGAGATCCAAGAGGAGAGCTGTTTGGCCCTCCTTTTCACTCCTGGGAACCACATACCTCAAAACCCACAGACTATGGGATATATCTCAGAGAAATCTTGGGAAAGGAGAGCATGAAGAGCATGTTTGTAAATTTATTTCTCCCTGGGCTTCTTCTGCTTCTCCAAGAAATACTTGTTTGAATATAACTTTGGCAGCAGTACTTATGCTGTTTTGCACCCACCACATTTAAAACTCCTACAAAAAACTGAAAAGTTAGACTGAAAAGCATCTCTTTCCGTTCTACTTTGTAAAGCTGCATGTTTTCCTCATGCAAAACAACAGGGGAATGGAAGCTAGAAAAGGAAATGCTGAATGTAAAACAAAACAGACCAAACCTCGGACAAAAGCCGATAACTAAGTCCTTTCTAACATGCTGATTAGGTTTCAAGAGGATACCGCTTTAAATAAGCGTAATTGTGTGTCCATAGGCAGAAGCTGAATAATGACAGGATGAATATCTATACTTAATTTTTTGTTACTGTCTTCCTGTAGCACACAGGGACTTGTTACGTTTAGGGAAAATGCTAACCTAATGGAGGGTTTAAACCATAAGCTAGTTTGTTATACCAAAATGACTGAGAGAACAAAGCATAAAGTGTTTTCAGATTTCTAGTACACCTTGATTGCTATCCATTAAACTTAAGACAGGTTAAACAAAGCACAGGAAATAAGAGAACTCCTAGTCCCACAACTGGCAAATTGTGCGCACACTTTCCGTTCCTGAGAAAATAATACACAAACCTGAAAAATGCATTTAACTGAGAAATGAAGACATCCCCGTCCTATTGGAAGACTAAGGTGACAGCTCTTGGGCTCAGTGATTTTCGGATAAGCTCCAGTCTTCAACTTGCAGACACCAGTGACAGCTCCTTTTTTCGGATTGAAAGGGAAAATGTTTCAACAACACATTGAAAACATACTTAAGGGACAAGAAACAAAATCAAGACTGCAGTGAGAAGGAAAACAGAAAAACAATACTGGGAAAAAAAAAAAAAAGAGAAAAGAGAAAAGACCTTGGTCTTTGTATCGACCAACGAGATAAGCCTTACACATTTTTAAGTTTATTTTTGACGATTGATTGATGCGTTACCAGATATTAAGTACTATTCAAGAGCAAATATTAACACTAGTAAGAATAAATCCGATCCACCAGCCCTTATTCAAAATACATCAATTTCTAATTTGGAGATAACGTCTCTCTGACAAGGAAGTAGAAAAGCTGTAAATACCGATATAGTTTCCTCTCCCGATGTTCCATATACATACCGACGCTGTTCCTACACCTACACTCTGAGCATAAATTTATGTTGACATGAGTATCGGGTGTTATTTCTGTTTGCCTTGAGAGACTCTCCTCCTGTCCACTGAAAAGTAAACTCAAGATTCCAGATCAGTTAAAACAGTTGCTAGCCCCCCATTCAGAGTTCTGCAGCAGCAGTGTTCAGATTTTTCAGCAGTCTCTTTACAAAATGACCACTTATAAGTGTACAAAAACACTTATCACCTAGCTTCTCAGTAGGTACACGTTTGGCCTCTCTTAAGCAGAGAGTCAATCACAGCTTAAGATTTTATACAAGATCCCATTTTCAAGTTTGGGATTATTTCAGAAAATCTTTTTGCCTAGAAACAGTACTACTAGTAACACTTTAACTGGTTTGCCAGCACAACCTTTTACCCTGTTAGAAATGATGTTGACTTCTACCTTCATGTAGCATACATAGTGTCCTGTGCGACAGTTGATTCCATGATGCACCAGCACCGCATGTAAGGCATAGAGGAGTGGTTCTCCACTTGATTGAGACATGTAGGCTCGGAGGTCCAAATATTCAGGATATTTTACCTCCTAAAGAGAGACCAAGAAGATAGAAAAATTATATCAGAGTACTTCGCAGACTAGCCAGAGAAAAACACTTCCAAAAAACAGAGACTGGAATTATATGAATATATCTCTTGATTCACTAAAAATAAGTCTTCCCATAAGCAACGTTTAATACTAGAAGTTGCAGACAACTGTTTCCTGATGAATTAGCCTTCTCAGAGGAAAGTTTATGCTTCTTGTCAAGCAGGAACTTTACTGATATTAAGAGAAAAGTGAAAAAAAGAGAAAATGAAAATAAAAGCAGACCATTTCTCTATATTCTTAAGGTATATTCTTAATATACCTTGTTGATCTTTCCACCTGTGAAATCTGCAAATCTTTTCAGTGATATTGTGAGAACGTTGGAAGAACGGTGTACGGTAAATCTCTTGGATGCAGGAACCATCTTTTTACACCTTAAAAACAAGCAGAGACAAGTGTTTGAAAGCATCTTCTTTTTCGCCCCCAAAACAAACTCCTTTTAATGTCTCACGCATGCTTATGCTATTTGAATGATATTTACTTGCATCATATGTTTGGTTTTTTCTTTTCATAAACCCATGCACTGCATGTCACGTTTGTTAATACAGAGAAGAAGGTAAGTTTTACCAACAACTCAGAGCACAGCGGGAACAGGAATCTCTCATGAAAGCGTATTACCAGGGAGTTATAAAATATAAACAAAAAATATTAAAAATGAGTTATATATAAGACTAATAACAGTTATCAGCAATGGAAAAAGTACTGTACATGTGCAAGGCCTTTCCTTTTAAGCTCACAAAAAGACAGAAAATTCTGGCTTTAAGTGTGACTGAACCGATCACACCTCAAAGAGCACATTAAGGAAAGACCATGCAATTCAGATGTGAGGTGCTATTACAGTTCTTTCTCTTCCTCAGACATCAGTTATGAGAATCCTGAATACGCTGCATGTTGCTTTCTAGGATCCGCAGGCCAAGACGAACCTGGGATTAAATTGCTTTAATAACCTATTGGACGCTCTTGATTCGACACCCTAATTTCCTTAGTATCCGACAACAAGAAGTGGATACTGCATTTTTCATTTAGAGGGGTCAGGCATGAATCCTACAGAACTGAGCCGGGCACTCTGTGCTTTTCTGAGGGGATGTTTGACTAACAGCTTGTTTTGCCAAACCATCTTATGCAAATGTTCAATTGTTTCTCACATACGTAGAAACATCTTACATATTGATCAGCACAGAGAGCGCCTGAACTCAATAGGCTTTCCCTGTGCACGGGTTAGGCTTAAGGGAGCTCATTTCAGGCATTAGTCCACATCGACAGGTTTCACAGTTCAAGAGCTGTGCAAGACGCTGTTTAGTGAGCCAGCACAGGCTGCTAACATTCATTACCACGGAGCCAGCTCACATTCCCTGACACTCAATCTAACTTTGTTTCACAGTGAACGCTGGGACCTGCAGGAACCTGCTGCTGCCTTCCACTCCAAATCATTCTCCATAGCTCCTTGCTTCAGCTCACCACTACTACGAAATGAAGCAACAACAACAACAACAACAAAGCTGCGTCTCCTTATTTCTAAATGAAGTTAAAGGATAACTTACGCTCTAAGTCATGTAATATATAAAACTAATATCTAGTATTAAGACATAATTAGTAATGATCTTACTCGCTACATTTATAGCAATTCTCTCCATCCAGCTCTTCAGGTTTCACAAATAGTTCTAGAGCTCTGGTAACAGATGAAACCGCCTAGAGGAGCGAGAAAGAAGAGCGTAAAGTCACTGTAAATTCAAAATTCCAGAGACGCACTAGGAGTTTATAAGAGAACCTGACTAATACATACTTAAGCGATCTACTATGAGCACTGTCAAGAAGGAGGCAGAAAGAGCATGCTCAGCGTTTACCTCACCTGGAAGTCATTCTACTTTGAAACAAATCATTTTCCAGTAACGCAGACAGCATCTATAGTGTGCTTTGTCATCAATACTGGCAACAAATCCAGCAGTCTAACAATTAGATGTATATTGAGGTAGAACAACAAAGAAGTGTGACAGTATTATACTTTGTGCAACAATAAAATTCTTTCCCCTTAAACCCAATGCAGACGTGGAGACTATTTACAGGGGTTCCACAGAAGGACAAAGTCCAATCCACTTTCTAACCACCACCAAGCTCTTATATTTTAACATTGTACGTGGTTTGGTTTTTTAAGTTAAACAAGTTTAATTTAGAAAGTTATACATGTACTTAAACATCATGAATTATATTTACAAAACCTCCTACCTTTACATCCAAAGTGATATCAAGAAATGCCTCATACGTATCCGAAACTGCTTTGCAATTCAAGCACTTCACTGGAAGCAAAATATAAATGCTTAACAACACGTGAAGGAGACTAACTGTCCACATTCAAGTTGTCGATAGATACTACTTCAGACAAACTACAGACTGCTTTACTACCGACAAAAGACACAGATCAGTTCTAAGGACAGGAATATTTTTAAAAGTACCTCTTGATCTTAGAAATCCTCCAAATATTTGATGAATGGTGGTGGTAGCTTGAGAAGATCTGTCCAATCTGGAAATAAATTATAATCAGACCTCAGAAGATTTAAGGCACACAGTTAACTCTTCAAAGAGTTTTATGAAAACCAAGGATGACCTAGACTTTCAGTTTTGATAGTAAATAAAGGCCTAAAAGGTGCTAGAGAACGTATAAAAGTGAATTTGTTTATGCTTACTTGGTGCTTCCATTCAAGCACACTTCCTGCATAGCATCAACAGTATAGCGCAAGAACTCGTGTGCGTCTTCTTGACTGCCAAAACGGAAATGTTGTCCTATTCCTAAATAAGAAGATGATAGTATTTACCTCATTTAAAAATGAAGTAATTCTCCTGTTTCTAAAATCTCTCTTCTTTATAGTGTTAAAACCATTTATACACATCAAATAATTATTTGAAGATTACAAGATGCTGAAAAAGAAACACATCTGAAGCCACTTACGACTGAGATTATTGATAACACGCGTAGGCTCGATGGCATCAACAGTGCAACGCAGGGCCTGGTTAATGTGAGTCTCCATCGTGCACATCATGCAAAAATCTTGTTCACGACCTGAAGAGTGAAAGAAGAAAGCATCCCAGTCTAGCGAAACAGACATAACTACAAACAAACATATAAGTAACATTTAAACTATAGATACAATATCCACTCTCCTTGTCCCAACAGCCTCCTAACATTTCATTTCACACAACTTTATAGAATAAAAATATCCATTAAGCCTGTATTCAAGTGCATTTTGTGATGAGAAATCTAAAAGACTACTGCAAAGTCACGTTTGTAAAGGCTGACAGGAATGTGAACTCCACAGGTTGCAAAATGTATGAGGAAAGAATATTTGACGTTGATGATACAGCATTAAGAGAATGTGGGTTATTTTCAGCACAGTGCTGTCAGGTGAGCTTCATGATACAGAGCTACGAGTCCTTTGGGAGAAAGGAAAAATTACAGTAATGTATGTAATAGTACTTCTGCCCTCCTTTTTTCAACAGGATTCTTAACTGAAACGATTTCTATATACAGGAAGAAAACAGTTAAATTTCTAGGTATCGATACAAAGATACCAGCCTAAAAAGCATACAGGTTTAGTACAACATTTACTTTATAGTACAACATTTTATTTAGGACAAAATCAGTCTAGATTTTAATTCAGTCCCACAAAAAAATCTAGTCGTGTTCATAACAGCTCATATTGCTTTCTAGGTTTTTTTTTTTTTTTTTTTTTAATTGGTTCAACAACAAACAGACCCTTTATTGTAGTGCATTATGGAACCTCGGCTGTGCAGACTAAAGACCTATGATGCCAACATCCTAAATTTTATTGCCTTTCTAGCAGCAGGAAGCCCAAATAGCCCAAATGCCAAATGTTCATTAAATGCATTACTGTCCAATGCACTTCATTATTCCCATGAAGCAAGAAAAGATCCTTTTAAAAAAACAAACAAACAAACAAACAAAAAAAACACATGGTGCATTAAACGCACTCCATATGCTATTCCGAGCCCGCTGCTAATACAATGCTCAAAGCCAGCTTCTACAGGTAAAATCAGGCAAGTAAGTTTGTCTCACAGAATCACTGCTGTTCTTTCACCTTCACAGCTATCCAACAGATTTAAAATACTGTTAGAAAGTACTCACATGACTGGCTGTGCTCAAGAGAAAGCATGTAATTGGCAAGTGGGGGGGTGTAGGTCAAACACTGTAGAGTAGCATTAAGAAAACACGTGTTGCCAAGATTGTACAGGCCAACTCCAACACTTTGTGTTTCTTGCCAATCCATACGTATCTTCTCAGGTGGAAAAAGAATCCTTTGTGGCGGAGCAATTCCATCATTAACAACTGCAAGAAAGTTATATTTAAAAAGAGATTTTGTTTGTTTGTTTCTAAGAAAGGTATTAAGTATATATAGGTATAGTAAATATATAAAGTATATATAGGCATAGTAAAAATACTATTCTGCGGGAGCACCTAGAGGAACTAGCTACAATCCAAAACAGAAAAACTTATTGCAGACACCTTTAATACCGCCATATTCAAATTGGCTGGTCAACACAACGTTTTGGGAAAAAAAAGTTTAGTCAACCATTTTAATTTTTTCCTTATTATATGCTTTTTTCCTTATTATAACTTCAACCACAAACTTAGACTTGAAATTATATGGTAATAAATGCAAGGACAATGTAAAAACAAATAACTAGGAATGACGGTACCCCTACAAATATCAGATCTTTTCCTGAGCAATCTTAGCATTCAAAAACCTGTGAATAATGGAACCTGTGAATAGCAACAATCAAACACTTTTCTTTGCAAAACAGAAAAGATATGGATGAATCTGTGCATTACAAAATGCTCCCCATATTTCTCTGTCGACTGTAAATATATCAAAATTAATTTCTGTAACGTCAGTCACTTCAGTTGCCTTAGGAGAATCGCTTTGGAAGTCTTTATTCACAGTAGTCCCGTTCTCTATCAGTGCAACAAGTAAGAACTGCACTTTCTACTTTTGTTTTGAAGAAAACAGAGGCAGGATAAAGCGCACACTTACTTAGATCTCTTTGGGCAAAAGGCTTAGATTTTTCAGAGGATCTACAATAAATAGCACCTCCACATCCTTGGGCCACAGAGACTTGGCTTGAATCTTCTGCAGGTGGTATCCGGCCCCAGTTTGCGGTGCGTGACATCGGTTTTTTAGTACTCGGTTTCTTGGATTTGCCAGACCGCCTTGAAGATGGCTTTTTAGACTTTGAAGATTTGGGCTTGTTAACTATGGTCATTGTTCTCATCTGCGGCAGAGACAAATGTTCTGGCTGACGTAAGAATACCAAGAAGCATTCCAAGAAGAAAAGAGTAGTAGAAGTCCTGTCACTTAATCTCAAAGAAACGGCCTTTAAGAACTAAATTGCTGGTATGAATGATTTAAAAGGAATCCCCAAACTAAACACACAAAGGAAAAATTTCCATCAAAACTCTATCAGTATTACTTTTAGCTTCTGCAGAACTAGTGGCTGATGCCATTTCTTTCACTTTCGTAGGATTTTAATCCATTACAACTCTGGAGTCTTTTTAATATAAAAATGCAAATGACATTCTCTGAGGGGAATCAGTTATTTATTGCATTTTTGGAGCTTTGCAATTATCTATTAATTATTACCTATTATCTAATAGATAATGGTTGCGATTTATATATAATTGTTGCTCACGCTAGTAATGGAGCACTATTACTTTACTGCCTGCGCTTTTCTGCTTCGTGTGCACAAAGGTACCTGCATTTCGCTGCTACTTTACTTCTGTCTTTCCAGGGCTCACCCTCTACCTCACTGTCTACTGCACCAGTCATGATGGCTTTGTTGTGATTCTATAATGAGGCTAGCTTTTGAATACACTTTTTCTGGGCGTCACTTTGTGATAGCAAGTTAATTTGTGAGGGCTTATCACCTATGACCTGCTTCTCAGTAGGTACACGTTTGGCCTCTGTTAAGCAGAGAGTCAATCACAGCTTAAGATTTTGTCCAAGATGCCATTCACGAAACTGAGTTTAACCTTGACAGAACTGAGTTTAACCTTTAAACCTGAAGCTCCGTTAAAGAATAAAGCAGCACCCAAGCCAGGAAATAGAAGTTAATCGTCACTTTACCCTGAAACGCACGTAAAGCCAGTGAGCTATTCTGTGCTGGCAGGATTGCTGCCGGGATGGCCGACGAGGCGGCGGGCACGGGGGCCACAGGTCCTGCTCCCCGGGGCCACAGGTCCTGTCACAGGGGGCTGCCGGGGGTCTCCAGGCGCCGGGAACAGCGGCAACAGCGGGGACAGAGGGGACAGCAGCGACAGCAGCCGCCACCTCAGCCGAGGCCGTCTCCACAACTGCCACAACGGCCTCGGAACGCCGCCCAACTCGGAGCTCCAGCGTGACGCCTTTTCAACCTGGCCGCGGTGCTCACGGCTAAAAGCAGAGCGTTTCCTCCGGCGTGTCTTTACTGTCGGTGCCGGACCGGCCCTCACCCCGAGCTCTCCCTGCCGGGAGGGCTTTGCGGTTGGGGTTTCCCTCCCGCCGCCGCCGCGGGCAGGCCCCACGTGCAAGCTGTCCGCGCTGGGGAGCGGCATGTCGCCCGCGGCGAGAGCCAGAGGGCGCGACACGAAAAAGCCCCGACACGAAAAAGCCCCGACATGCGGGCGAGGCGGCGGGGAGACGGCTCTGAGGGAGCGGCCGCTTCGCCCCGCCGTCCTCCTCCCCTCCCGGGCCGCCCCGCCGAGACCCGTGCGCCTCAGGTGCTGCCCTGAGAGGGCGCTCGGGCACTGGGACAGCTGCCCAGGGCAATGGTCATGGCACCGAGCCTGACGGGGGTCCAGAAGTGTTTGAACAATGCTCTCAGACATAGGCTCTGCTTTTGGGGTGGTCCTGTGTGGAGCCAGGAGTTGGACTCGCTCATTATTGTGAGCCCTTTCCACCTTGGGATGTTCTCTGATTCTAGGTCAGCAATCCATTATCTGATGAGAGGTGTGGAGTCATTCGAAGGGAAGAGAGACCAAAACACTTCTGGTTTCCAGAAGCGGGTATTTGGTAACCAAACCGATGATTCCTTTTCTTCTAGAGCAAGTAGCAGCAGGGATCCGCTTTACAATAGGCTGGCAACAAGGAAACAAAGAATTGCAAACAAGACGTAGGACTTGAGCAGCAGCTTGTATACATGCATCAACTTATAAATGAGCACACAGCTGAGCGATAATGCAAAAATTGGACAAACTAAGTGAAGACGTTAACTGTAAATTTTATAGGTACACACTTTACTATGACGTAAGAACTGGGCAAGACCTTTCAGGGAAAAGAGTTGTTGGCATGTAATTTGAAGTAAGCTTCAAATCCCAGAGGATGATTTTGTTGGAACTTTATTCAGCTGAAAACGTGGAAGCCTTGTTTCTGCTTGTGTTAGTTACAGCTCCAGTTTACTTTGGTTGGGAGGGAAGGCATTCCAGGCTAACGTGCTGTACCTGTTCCTTCAGCTCATTGTCCATAAACAGAGGAGCAAATGAAATTCTTTGAATCTCCATTAAACGCAGCACTACAAAGTGGAGTAGAGGGCGATCTAGCACTTAATTTTTCTGTAAGCAGAAAACCCAACAGAATCTCCACAACAGTTTTCAAATCTTGTCCTGCAGTAAATGACCAGCTGAGTGAAGCTTGCATTTAGAGTATGTGCTCCTACATTAGATGGAAATAGCTTTTCCTCTTCAGAAGTGCAACTGAGTGGTGAACTGGCAGCTACGTAGGGAACTAGTTGTGCCAAAGGGTTTGTGTTGAACGCACAGAAAAATATGCAGGTCCCAACAGTAAAGGATTGTCTGTAGGCATCACACTGAGTACAGATGTTATCCGCAGGTTCGTGCCCAGTGCACCACGCCAATTATTCACCCAGAGTTGGAATGCACACCAAGGTCTTTTAATTACATAATTAATTACAGAACTCTGCAGAGTCAGGTACTTGGCTATCTTTCGCAAAGCAAGCACACCTCTGACTCGAATCACCGTCATTCATACACAGGAAATTTGTGAAAACTCTCTCTTTGGCTCCTTTTGATTGGTTATTACAGCTCACCTAACTTATCTCTACTGAGCTTGCGCGTTACAGAGGAACACCGGGGTGGAGGGGGTACAGGAGGAGGGGGACACACACCGAATCCCACATTAGCAAGGATTAGCATTTTGACAGGTGTGATTTCTAATGTGTTAACCCTTAATGACCCTTAATGAGCAAAAGGTTACTATAGGTCAGTCTGGAGCTGGTTTTCTCCTTCTTGTTTTTTCCCTTTTATCCCTTCTCTTCCTTGCTTCTCCTTGTGGAGTAATTGCCTTAAATGACTAGGCATTATAAGCACCCCTCCATCCCAAAAGCTACCCGCCTCCAAGGTGCAACCACCCCTCACTGAGCACATCCTCTGAATTTCTCGGAGCCTGTACCTTTAAACGCAAGCGAGGTAATTTCTACCAATCACAACCAAGATACGCATGACTGGAGTCACTCAAGCTCCACCTAAAAGATAGAAAATAATATCAATTGGCTTAAGAGAAAGGGAATGTTGGGGGAGATACTGTCACGAAGGATACCTTCTGACATCAGTCGACAGGCTGAGCCTCTCACCCTCCCCCCCCCCGCCCACTGGGATGCTGCGAGGTAAGATCTGAACGCTTGGTTATACCAGGCGTCTCCACGGAAACTTAGAAATCTCTAGCGTCTTTATGCTTTTTAACGTCTTAATACCTAGGCCGTGTACCTGTGCATTTCATGCATGCTAGCTTGCTTTTGCAGACAGTGAATTTATCACTGGCAATCCAAAGGACCTGTGTATCTGTTGCCGTAATAAACTGCACTTAATTGCATTGTTCCTGGCCGTGACAGTTCTCCTTGAACGCGACTAGAGCGAGGGCGTGCTGCGTTGGTGGTGGATCCGTGGCCGTGATAGTTCAGTACCCTGAAGCCGACCGCACCCGTAACGGTCAATCGGCTACACCCCTTAATGCGACACTACTAAAGGAAGAAGATGACAGGGCTTGCACGCATCGCATTAGGCTTTGCATGTGAAAACACCCCCAAATAATTTCACATGCATTTAACGTTTTTAAAGGGAAAAAACCAGGAAGGTGTAGTCCTTCTGTAAGCTACAGCTCTTGATAGTTAAGGCATCAGCATTCATTCCTTTGCTTGACAACAAACTATGAACATACAGAAGAGTTAAATATTTTCATTGCATTCTTAAAGGCGATTTTTCAGACTTGTGCTTCAGTTGTTGGAGTTGAAGAAATCGGTAGACGCCCTTACTTTTACGTTAAGACCAAAATCTTTATCTAAGATTGTGTTATCTAACACAACTATACTCCCACCCCCACATGCTTTTTGGAACTTCTGAAAGATCTTTCTGCAGTCCCACTCTGATGGTCTTTCAGTAACATACAAACTGCCATGGCAGATTCTGTTACGGTGCTTTTCTATTGACAGTGTGCATAACACTCAAGGTAAAGCCCCTCATTTTGCAGTGGGGACATAAAGTGTTTCTTTGGACGCTGCTGCTTCTGTTAGTACTCATTTTTTCAGAAACTTGTTGAACCTGAGCTGTGCCTACCGCACCAACGAATGCTTTCATGACACAGTATTTTGTCAAAGCAGTTTTGCTTCTTGGAGCTACAGAAGCAGCTCTGGCTACATGATAGGGAACTGTGCTGCACTGGCAAAAACAGACTTACTTACAGACTTAACACCACTTGCTAACTTGATCTATTTCAAATCTCATTTTAACTTTAAAGAGCAATCAGTTTTGCGGTTCCTGTCTTACTAAGTTGCCTTGTTTTGCATGGAAGGTCAGCCTGTGAATGTTTTGCTTTATTGCATGCTTCAAAAAAAGGCTGAGAGGAAGAGACTGGAGGAACCTTTTCTATTCTATAGACTTTCCCCCACGAATGTGGAATTGCAGGCTACTTGGATGAATGTTCGAATGTAAGGGAGCAAGCCTCAGCCAAAGGAGGTAGAATCCTTGCTTAAGAGGAAGTATCAGTGTGGGGACATCTTTGCTTAATGGGAGCCATTTAAACTCTTCATAGAAACTCAATAAGCTCTACATCTTATATTTGGAAAGCAGTATGGTTACGCAGCTGCTAACCTAATGACTTGAGTCTTCTGCTCTGCAACTTCAAATTTTGTTTTCAAGCAGTGCATACATCAGTTTAGGCTTTGGACAAGGAGATTTGTAATGCAAATAGTGATAAACCAGAATCAGTGCTACTGACGAGCGTAATGGTGAAATGCAGCAAATCAAGTGTTCCTGGAGAACTGTGAGATTACAAAACCAATAAGCCATGAAGCACTTTTTTTTTTTTTTTTAATCAATTCTTATATGCTGAAATAACACCTTCAAGAAAATCTGTTTATCCAGCCAGGCGACGGTGTCTACCTGTAAGCACAAAGGAAATGCCTTGAGAGTTCGTTTGCTGTATTTGAAGTTCTTATACCCTGCAGAAATAATTATTTAGAGTAACATGTAACTGAGGAGATCGTAGCAGGAAGTATATTATTTCTAGCATTAAATTGCTGCCCCGTTGCCAGTGCAATCTAGGGAGAGAACTGTATATAATAGTTAAACTCCCCTGGACTGACTTACATTATAAAATATTCTGACAAAGTAAGCTCTAAATCACTTGACATTTTGAAGAGTTTTAAACGGGTACAAAACCGAAGCTTTATAAACCAAGCAGCATTTATAATGCTTCATATATAAAAACAATGCCTATTTTTAAGATTTGTTACATATCTATGTAGATACGCTTGCTGGAAAAGCCAGGTCTGTTGTAGACCAAATGCTGCAGATTAAGACTTGTGGCTTAACAGTTTCATTTCTGTATTTTCTTGGAAAATGTTTCGAGTTAGAGTTTAAATATAAAATGTAAATACTGTACAGATATATATTGAAATAAGTATTTCTTGGTGTACACAGGTGATATGCATGACAAATACTCTGTATCGATCATTGTTAAAAACGTAATGTTCTGTGTAAATCCACTGCGTATTAATCTTTTCATTTATCATCAAGAGCTGTTACTTAAGCCTGGACATTCTCAAAAACAAAGTGTGAAACTATATACCACTGTGTAGCTCCTCCTTTATCAAGAGTACATGCAAGATAATTGCTCCTTTTTTCCCTTTCCAGAGGATGATTCGATTTTATAGCATGGATTATAACCGCTCTTGCAAGTGACCTTCTTTTAAGCACAACAGTTTAAATGATCAGGTTACAGAGAAAACCCTTTCACTGCAAAATAGATTCAATAAAGACTTGTGGCTTACCAGTTTCGTTTCAAAACCCAAGTTGTTGGGTTTGATGGAAAAATGGTTGGTTTGGACGGTAAAAAGGTCGTCGGTTTTGATGGTAGGTTTAGTCTGAGTATTGAAGGCTTCCATCAGTAAGCTCTGCATCTGAAAGACAAAGGGAAGAAATGTCATTCCCTGTTGTGATACTCAACATGGAACTGTCTGGCTCAGTGGTTTTCTTTCTAAAGAGAGAAGTCACAACCCTGCACATGGCTTGATCTGCTCTCTGACTACAGGGCTGAACTGACTGTTGAAGGCAGCTTCCAAAGCCCTCCCATTAAACTGACTGCATTTCAGTTCCGTGCTAAAATTGGTCAACTGTACAGAATATTAGGACAAAGCTACCTGCTTTGATAGCAAACGGTAGACCTTAGGTAAGTTACATTCATTTGAAGGTTTGACTGGACGGCATCCTTGTTTTACTAGTGATCTTGTGGTCAAGCTGACCAAATCCTAGCCACAGAACAGAAGCGTTCAGAAACTGGCTAGAGAGAGCACTTAGGAATGCAGGAATTTAACTGCTTTAACGCTGCTCTTTCTCTCACGTATCTGGAATTTCCTTAAATCACAAATTATCACCAGCTATCCTTGTTAATTTATTCAAAGTAACATGAGTCCAGGTGAAAAGGCACACTCTAACAAGTCCACAGTTGTTCCTAGTCTGCTCCTAGCTTACTTGAGAGGTTCAATACAGTTAAAAATAAATAAATAAATAAATAACCTGCTGAAGTAGCCTGAAGTAGTGGAAAACTCGGAAAATGTCCCAAGCCCTACACACCCTCCAAGTCTCCAAGAAGTAGTTCTGGATAGAGTTAACGTAGGCAATTTAAGATGTTCTTTTTCCCTCTGAATAATCCTAGTATAATCCTAGGCGTATTAGTTTAACCCACCCTAAACTGATGTCTGAGAGTGCCTGTCTTCTCAAACTGAATGATGACAGGGCTAAACGTGCATAGTGGTTACAGCTTCTGCAAACTTTGTGAATATGCCCGGAAATACTATACTTCCGTGATAAACTGACCTTTGGAATGATGTTTCAGCACTGTATTGTGACAGCCCTATCGCTGTCGTGACCTGGAACTGTGCATCTCTTTGCAAACCTTAGGTGCATGTTATCACGAGCTTGTCTTTCTTTCTGTCTTCAGAAAAAGCGCGGTGAGATTCCCTGCTACTGGGAGAAGCAGCCAGTAGGCTGTCAGAAAGCCAACTGTGCTTTTCATCACGCAAAAGGACGTTACATCGATGGAGTCTTCTTACCACCAAGCAAGAGTGAGTTTAGGTCCTTTTTCTTTAAGTATTGAAGAATTAATTTTGCATATTACTTAGTGGGTGCCAATAGTGTAGGAGACATCAGGTAACCGTCCATTTGTGAGTGCAGGAAAAGGTCTGCAGTCCTAGGTGGTCAGCTAAACCGAGTGTACTGCTGCTGTACTGCTGGTATTTGTTTTCTGCTTTCATGCTCAGCTTCTCTCTGCTTTGTGTGATATTTGCCTTGCAGTTTGCTTTCTGTTGTTTCGTCCTCTGCTGGGTGGTAGGGAGATGTGTTGTTGTTTGAAGGCAAGTCATTGTTCACGGTGTAAACAGTGGCGGGATGGGCAAAAGGAGATGCTGAATTCATTGTCTGTGCAGGTTATCTGCCTTAGCTACCATCTTCGTGCATTGTGGTCAAAGTTTTAAACTGCCATATTACTGATGATCCTCCTCTTCCTCTAGCTACACTGCCAAGTCCGCCTGAGTCCGCGGACGATGATTTGAAAGTGGCTCAGATGTCACTGCAGCAAAACAAACTTTCTGTCCAGTCCAATCCCTCTCCATAGCTAAGGCGGGTGATGAAAGTGGAAAACTCGGAAAATGTCCCAAGCCCTACACACCCTCCAGTTGTAATCAATGCTGCAGATGATGATGAAGATGATGATGGTGAGCATGGTTTGGTTCTTGGAAGGAATTTGTGCTGTAAATGATTGTGTAAGTCTTTGGTTCTTGGAAGGAATTTGTGCTGTAAATCAATGTATAAATCACAGATGACCTGAGGTCTGACTAGCGATAGGGCAGGCAGTCTGGTCAGGTCACTGGTGGCTTTGTCTGGCAGTCAGTGGACAGAACCTGAAATGTTGGAGGAAAGCTTAGAACCCCTCTTGGCTTTAGTTGGTCTGTTGTGTAAAGCTCTATGTGAAACTAGGAAGGAAATTCCTTTTTTTTTGTCTGAAGAGTAATATGTTGTGTAGTAGTTAAAGCTGCAGAGAGAATCTAGAGTCCTAGATGTTTTGTCCTAGGGTAGTCTACTTACGAGTTCATCAGGTCAGTGTAGCTGTATTAAAAAAAAAAAAAAAAAAAAAAAAAAAGCTTTTTTATAGGAACCATGGACTGAAGTGTCATTGCATGAGCTACATAATCACGAACAATCTGGCCTATGCATAACTGAATAGATTTTTCCCCTTCAGACCAGCTTTCTGCGGAAGGAGAAGAAACTAAAACTCCCGTCCAGCAACCAGCTGAGGAAGGCCAAAATGGATTACGGATGATTTCCACTCGGAAAGCCAGTGCTACTACTGCTAAACAAGGTATTCCAGCACCTGTAGTAGGATAAATCGGAAGGAGAACTTGACAATTAACTCAAAAGCAATGTGGCGTAAAAACACAACAGAATGTAGGGGTGCTGAATGGACTCGGTTATTTCCATGATCTCATTTCTCCCTGATACCATCATGTGCCCATTGGGTCAGAAAGTTGAACTCCTTTTCTTTCCTTTTGGAGAACAAAACAGGGTCACAGCATGGAGTTTAAATGGCTGCACGTGCAGCCTGGCAACCACTGTTGAAAGCCATATCTAACGATAGAGGGATCTAATATCACGTAAATGGATTAAAATTAAAACTACAGTTTTTACCCTGAAGGGTGAAAGGAGGGGCAAAATGCCATTGATTCTATGGTTGTTTCACTTGTGAGGAGTGTTGACAGGGTTTATTCTAAATACTTCTGAAAGTTCCTGAGCACTAAGAAGCCTGAGGATCTGTGGTCCTCAGTGAGTGCCTCTAAGCCTTAGTCTCATTAACTGTTTTCTGTTTTCAGAGGACGGTCTGAATTTTGGAATAAAAACACTTGAAGAAATCAAATTGCAGAAAATGAAGGAAAAAACTAAGAGACACGGTGGTGAGTTAATATTCCCTACTTTCTTACCCTCTTCACCTTCATCCTGTGTGATGATTTTTCTTTCAAAAAAAAATTCTTCCAGTAATACCGGGTAGCTGGCTATGCTTTGGTGAATCCAACTATTTGCCAAAGAAGTGAAATTTGATTGGCTTCAGAATGGCAGGTGATGGTGGCTGGGAGCTGCCTGAGGGATAGACTTCCATGTTTAGCTGGGGGCATCGAGCAACCTGATTCTCAGCCAGCTGGTATTCTAGATGGGAATTCCAAGGGCAACCAGAGGCAAATTAGTCACCTCTCTTATTTGCATGCTCTGGTCACTGTATGTTTGACAGTAATGAATAATTACAGTTTTTTGTTCTTCGTGATAGTTTTTTCTGTTTGGTAAACTTCCTTATGTTTTGCTTGCTCTGAGCAGAAGGTCCTTCAAGATCTTCTCTTCCTCCCGTCGATTCTATGATTTTTCCTGCTCCGGAAAAGGAAAATGTCCGGACAGTGGTGAGAACTGTGACACTGTCTACAGAGGAAGGTAATAATTAATGCTTTTGTTTTGATTTCATTACTCCTAAACTGGAAGGTTAAGCAAGAATGAAGGCAATTCACCCCTGTTAGCCCCCTGGTGCTGCCGCCTTCTGTTCAAAACATGCTTTTATGCTGAAAGTCCCTGGTTGTACTGGAAAGCTTTGGTGCTCAGGTTAAGTGCAGTAACAGGAGAAAGAAAAAAATGTGTCAGTATGCAAATAGGGGGATAACTGAAAAACAGGAGAGTAACGAGAAGAAAGAGCTCTAGAGGACAGTGCTATGTAAGAAGCAATTTCTGAAGCTTTAAAGAGGCTGACAGTGGCACGTGTGGACAGTAGTGCGATAGGAGTCTGTGTATAAATTATATTGTTTAGAGTTGTGCAAATTCCTTTGAAAGGGAAAGAAGTGAAGAAGTACTGGTTCCTCTTGCTCGAGTGCTGAAGCTCTTCTGACAGCCACTATCAGAAATCTGGCTCTAGGTGTGTGTTTATTTTCCGCTTGTGCCTTGTCAAGGTTTTAAGCTGCTTCTGTGAACCATCATATACAATTAGAATAGAGCCACTGCCGGGAGCAGGAATTTGAAATGCAGTCTGAAAAAGTAATCAAGTAAACTAGCATTTCTGTGTAGCAACTCTCTCTGGATAGGGCTGGTCTTCAAAATACAACAAGTGGCTCAGAGGAGGAGGAGAATGTTAGGCTATTGTCCTAAGATGGGTTATTGGGAACGCTCAGGCTTAGTTTTCCTTAGTGCTGTGACAAATTTTGGAGACTTAAACTATTGTTGGACTCTCTTTAAATGCTGGTGCTTCTCATTTCTTGATGATGACAGGGAAGGCTGCTAAGCCAAAGGGAGAGATCCATGTGAAAACACTGGAGGAAATCCGTCGTGAGAGAGCTCTTCGAGAAAGTCAAGCCAAAGCCCAGGCTGAATGGCATGGTAAAACCAAAGATCCCAGCGCAGGGGCAAAAATTGAGGGTGAGCCCAAGAAGCAGAGTGTGCTCACTCTTTCCGGGCCCAGCAAAGTGCAGTCGAAGGAGCCGGCAGGTAAAGCCAAGCCAGAAGGAGAAGTGCGTGTTAAAACCCTGGAAGAAATAAAGCGCGAGAAAGCTCTGCGGATGCAGCAGAGTGGAGGAAATGTGCCAGCTCCCCCAGCACAACCTGGACCTGCCCCAGCCGGGCAGAAATCGTTATGGAACACAAAGCTATCAGGTAATAAGATGCTTTAATACCTGCCCCGGTGAGGTGCTTCCCATATTGAGCAAGTTCCGTTTGCTCAGGATCTGCTTTGTTTTTCCTTCAATGCGGAGGATAAAAGAGTTTAAGGCTACAAAGTTCAAAGGCAAAGAAGGGCCAGAACATGCAACCATGTCTGTTTTCGTTAATTACGTGATGGTATTCTGTATTTCCCACTAGAAAATTAACACATTGAGGGGCTTTTTAGTCTAATTTTGGTATTCTGTTTTTTTCTGCCATCTGTTTATGGTATGAAGTCCTCCCTGTGTTGAGTTCAAGTTCACCTTCCTCTTTGGCATGTGTTGCTTAACTTGACACGTGTATGTGTTTGTAAAGCATGCATCAGCGTCTTAATGTGGGAGGCCAGTTTCTGTCAAAAATGACAGAGGATCAAAGGCCTCGTTGTTAAGATTATATCAACTTTGTAAAATGAGATTGTGTGAGGGAGATAAGGAGGGCTTAAAGGCTGCATGCACTGCACATTGTAACATTTCTCTCTGTCTCACAGGACACGAGGAAATAAACACACAAAGAAAACAAGTACCCAGCTTTCTTTCGTTTCTTCTCCTGCCAGCCAGACGTTAGGTCAGGAATGGGAGACTAGAATATGACTCTACAAATTTGGATTTTGTAGAACAACTTAATAAATTTTGTGGGACATCACTGCAGGGGAGAGGAAGCTGGTACAACAGTTGCATACACTCTCTTGTCTTACTATACCTGCTGCTTTTCCTTTCCTAGAGGGAGCAAGACTTTAAATACAAAAGCTGTCAACATTTGTGAATCTTACTAGACTTCATACAACGTCTTAGAGTATTGCTTGCACTTGGGATCGCTCTGTGTCTGAGTTTCCCTCGTCCTGGATTATGATTTACTGTAGCTATTCACTTTCTTTGTTCCTTTGTATGGATTGTTGGTAGACGGAGTTTACTATGTGGAAGATATTGCTGAGAATCCAGGCAATGGCAGTGTAATTCTGCTGGCCAAATACAGTTAACTGTGTAGACGGGCCGTGGAAATGAGGAAGAGAACGTGGATTTTTCATGAGGCAGAGCAAGACTGTATCAGTTCTCTCTTCCTTTTACTCTAGCCAACTTTAACATGTTTGCGAAGCCTTGGGATGGGAAAGTCGCTTCCCCCAAGAAGAAGGCACTGAAACGTAAGGCACCTGGCAGTTTTCCCTCTGCTGTAGCAGCTGTGAAACCACGGACTGCCTCCGATGCAGACACAATGGGACCTCCAGCCAAAAAAGCAGCTATGGTAAGGACAGGGGCTAATGCAGAAATGGATCCCTTGTAAAATTTATACCCTCCTCTAGGAGAAAAGATGGAAAACTCAAATGTTCTACAGGCCTTCTGTTTCCTTTTAAATCCAGTAGCTGCCTACAGAATTCTTGTAGTACCCTTCCATATTTATTAGATTAATGGCACTATTTACTTAGTCCTCTGTGATTCTGTGATTTCTCTGGTGTGGAGGATTTTGTCCATTAATGCTGTGTTCTTAAAAGACACAAGATCATTAGTAACCTCCAAGAGAATATTAACTTTCTTCAGGAGCACCTTGGTTTTGTATTTTGGCTAAGGCTCCGCAATGCCAGAGGAGAAGCAGCATGGAGGAAAAAGCTAGTAAGGAATCTTTTACCCATGAGTCCTAAACACTGTTTTGCTGCTTTCTAGGCTGTTCCAGCCACGCTGGAGCACGTCCCAGCCACCAGACTTGAAGAAAATCCCCAAAACAGGTGATGACCACAACTTGTTCTTTTTCTCAATCGGTGTATATCCCCAGTGAAACATAAGTTCTGTCACAGGTGGGGAAAAAAGGAGGGTTCTGAGATAATTAAAGCCCAAATCCATCAGAGGATAAGTCACTTATTTATCTTATAAGATAAATAAGTCACGTGAAATGACTTTCTAGCAGCTAGCAGGAATGCTTAATTAGACTTACTTTCTTTAAATGCTGCAAGTCGGTACAGCTTTCCAGTGACTTCTTGCTCTGTCTGAATACCTAAATGAGGATGAGGTGAAGTTCTTCTACTTCCTCGTGAGGTGATAAATGATGAGTAGTGTCCTCTGCCTTTTGGTCCTCAAGAATGCCACCCGAACAAACATACCAGGTGACAAGAGTGCAGGGAGAGCAGAGGGAAGTGATGGCTGCAGATCAGCTTCCTGTAGTGGGGAGCAAACTCTGCTGAGTGTGCCGTGGGAAAAATGACTAACTTAGTAAACAGATATTTGCAGATGGAGACTTCTTAACATTTTTACAGGAAAATTAAGCAAGGTGGCAAAGTGCCTCTTGCTACAAAAATTGAACCATCTTTGCTAGACTCCGGGTGCTCTGGCTTCACAGTGAAACCCCCAAACTGAAAAATGTACCTGCTAATATATTGGGCTCTAAATGTAGCCCTGGGTTAATTGAATAACAATCCCTGGGTAAGATTGAAGTGCAGGAGGGGTTGGCTACGGTTTTAAGAGCCGGTTTGCAGAAAAGGGATTTCCCGTTAAGAAATGGCATATACTGATTGTTCTCTTCCTTGCTCTGCCAAGACCTGAAGCACATCTTGGAAGCCAGGCAGAATCCGTGGAGCCAATGGAGTTCTCAAGCTCGACTTCAGCTTCTTCCCAGCTAGAAGAAGCAAGGACACGCCGGCTGAGTTCCACAGGCAACGCGCCCGTATCTGTAGACGAGGATTTAGAGATGCTACTTTGGGAACTCTCAGACAGCATACTGGAAGCCGAGCTCGACTTGGACCCAGGGAAGGATGAGGATGACCTCCTCCTTGAGCTTTCCAAGATGATTGATGATTGAACTGCATAGTCCTATGGTATATTAAAAAAAAAAAAAAAAAAAAAAAACAACAACAAAAAAAAACTCTTCTTCTTGTTGGATACCCCGAGGTGATCATTTTTCTAACTGAGGCTTTGCAATGAGACTTAAAGCACAGTTGGATCGGGTAGAAATTGGCAGGATCTGCACTCAGTTGTCCTAAGTTTTCCTGCTGGTCAGAGTTAAGGTCTTGTGCATGGTTCCGTAACTATAGGTGGCTACCTTTGATATCAAGAGGACAAAGCACTTGTTTCTTTTGGCACAGAAAGATGTCCATCGGCACGCTGTGGTGGCTGTGAATTGACGTAGTGATGGAGCGATGCTCTGAAGGCTTAAACGGAAAGCTTCTTCCTTCCGCCCCCCCTTGGCACAGCTCGATGTTGGGCACATTTTGAAGCCTGGGTGTTCTGATTTCTCGGACAGTTGATACCCAAATCCCGGAGTTACTATGTCAACTCTTGACTTTTATTTGTGTATGCCATTGTTTTGACTGTAATCTTTTCAGATGATGAAGCTGTAGGGACGGGAGGGAGCAAAATAATTATTCTAGCGTTGTGGACCAAACATGCTGCCAGGAGTGGTGGTGGTGGGGTCAGCCCACCCGGCCTTACTTTCAATTATCAGGGATGATAAAATGGTGTGAAAAGCAGCAGCTCTGCGATACGGCTACGCTACCCCCACTCCCTTCTCTTGTGCTGTACCAAAGTTCCCCCAAGCTTTGGTTGGTGCTTTTTGCTGGTGACAGTAGGACTCCAGGGCGAGTAGTCGGGACTCTCCTGCAGTAACTGGGTCAATTAAGGGTTGGTTTAAGTGCCTCCTGGTTTTTAAAATTGCTCCCCTGAGCTGCTGGCTCTGCTGCCTGCTACAGCAAATGTTCGGGTGCCATCAGCGTCGCACTTGGGCGTGGGCACTGACCCTGCGGAGGAGAGCTGAGACTCGCGTGTATTGTGTACCCTGCCGCCAGTGATCGTTTTCCCCTAGCAGATCTATTTTGAATCATTTCCCTAAATTTTAGAGGAACTTTAGGCTCTTTGTGCTATGATTTGTGAAGCTGTAGGGGCCCTCAGGCATTTGCTGCTGGCAGAGGAAAACCGCTTGTCGAATTTGTTGTAAATACTTTCTGTTTGGACAACAACGCCTGTGTGTGTGTGTGTGTGCGTGTGTGTGTGTGTGCGTGCGTGCTTTGACGACCCCCTGCGACGCCCCAGCTCCGCGAGGGAAGCTTTGAAGCGGCTCTGGGAAAACCTCTGCGGAAGAAACCGCTGCTAGTGACTTGCGGAAAAGGGACTCCACAATCAGTGAGACTGTAAAGTAGGTATGTTTATTCAGCGCTGGGCAGCATGGGAGGTCGTGGGCATGAAGATTGATGACTCTTCCTCGTCACCGCTAGTTGACCTCTTGTCTTTGCACAGACTCAGTTGCTCCTTGGCTCTTGTGCACCTGCAGGACCAGTTTCTCCCAGTTTCTTAAGATAGGCTCACTCTCTTATTAGGAGACTGACCTTGGTAAGGGGCCCAAGGCTTCTTGCTTTAGTTAATTGGCACAATGCACCATAGCTAGCAAAGACACTAAGTAGCATCCTAGTTTAATGCCGTCAGCGCTCTATCTCTACTTGATAAGATTCTCCTAACTCCCTCTCTCACTGGAGCCCACGCAGCCCTCCGTCCTGCCGAAGGACTTCACGGGGACTTCTGCCGGCTCCGGGTGCCCGCACACAGACAGAAATGGCTTTGAGAGAAAACAATCAGGAGGAGGAGAGCTCAGAGACTGCGGCCGGCTTCGGCCACCTTCCCCTCGCTTTCCCTCTCCGTGTTCAAACCGAGCACTGTTCTGCCGTCAACCTTCGCTGCCTCTGCCCGCGGCGCTGGGCTTTCACGTGTGCCATTGCTCCTCTACATATTTTATCCTTCCTTTTGTAAGGAATGGTCCAGCAATTCGTGTCACTAAGGGATTTGAAGGGTTAACATTGAGGCCCGGGTCTAGGTGATAAGAGAACAAAGGGGTTTTGTCCTGGTTCCAGTTAGGACAGAGTTAATTTTCCCTCATAGTAGCTGGTAGGGTGCTATGTTTTGGATTAGGATGAGAAGAGCGCTGATAACATGCTGATGTTTTAATTGTTGCAGAGCAGTGTTTACACCAGGCCAAGGACTTTTCGGCTTCTCGCTCTGTCCTGCCAGCGAGCAGGCTGGGGGTGCAGCAGGAGCTGGGAGGGGACAGACCCAGGACAGCTGACCCAAACTGGCCAAAGGGGTATTCCATACCATCTGACGTCATGCTAAACAATATATAGGGGTGGCTGTCCGGGGTGGGGGGGCCGGCTGCTCGGGAATAGGCTGGGCATCGGTCCGCGGGTGGTGAGCAATTCCATTGTGCATCACTTGTTTTCTTACACATTATTATTGTTAATACTATTATCATTATCACTATTATTATTATTATTGTTATTATTATATTCCTGTCTTAATAAACTGTCTTTATCTCAACTCACCGGCTTCACTTTCCTGTTTCTCTCCCCCATCCCAGAGAGGGAGGGGGGAGGGTGAGCGAACGGCTGTGTGGTGTTTAGCTGCCAGCCAGGTTAAACCACAACAGTCCTTTTGGCGCCCAACGTGGGGCACGAAGGGTTGAGATATCGACAAATCTGACCAGAGTGTGTTAAACTAATATTGGTATAAGTATTGGACCTGCTTAATAGTTGCTAGTCACGATGTTGATTGCCTTAATCTCCAGTCTGCTATACCTGTATTCCAAATTGAGTTTTATGGTGCGTTACTTTCTGTATGTGCTCCCTGTTGCACTGTTTATCCTTTCCGGGCCCTGGTTTAAGATTGTTATGGTACTGTGCGGTGTAACAATGGCTTATGAAATGATGAAATATCTGGTCACGACTTTAACCTGGTATTTGTACTCAGCACTGACGTCGACTCTATACTTTGGAAACCATATCTCGGAAACTATTAGCAATTACACCTATTGCCTGTTTTCGTTAGGGAGCCCATCTGTGAAGGGGACAGGGGAAGACATGTTTCCCTACCTGTTCACTCTCCCTTTCTCCTTCACCACCACCCTCTTATCCCCCGAGCTAGTTACGGTGGTTCTCCGAGATGTTGAATATCCTTGGGATACTCAGACCAGCCTGCTCTTGTTGTTATGTCTCCTGAATGCGCTTCAGGTTTTGTTGAGGGTTAAACAACTACTTAGGAATCTCATCCGGAGATCTGTCTTGAGGCGGGATAGTTGCGAGTGGCAGGGAGTGTGGGAGGATATGGGCAGGTTTCTAGAGCAGTGGTCACCTCCAGTGTTTTGGACATTCACCCCTGAACAACTGCAAAATCCTAAAAAGCTGGCAGAATGCTTGAAAAAAAGGTGTCATGACTCTGGCAGTTCCAAAGTGACACAAATCACTGTAGCATGCTGGGGTCTGGCTTGTGCCTATCGAGCTGCAATTGATGCTACTAGCAACCTAGCTCCAGCTCCTGCAGCCGCTCCAGCTCCTGCAGCCGCTCCTGCTCCTGCAGCCATTCCAGTTCCAGCTCCTGCAGCCGCTCCAGCTCCAGCTCCTGCAGCCACTCCAGCTGCAGCTCCTGCAGCCGCTCCAGCTCCTGCAGCCGCTCCAGCTCCTGCAGCCGCTCCAGTTCCAGCTCCTGCAGCCGCTCCAGCTCCTGCAGCCGCTCCAGCTCCTGCAGCCACTCCAGTTCCAGCTCCTGCAGCCGTTCCAGTTCCAGCTCCTGCAGCCGCTCCAGCTCCTGCAGCCGCTCCAGCTCCAGCTCCTGCAGCCGCTCCAGCCCCTGCAGCCGCTCCAGCTCCTGCAGCTGCTCCCACTCCTGTGTCTGGGTCAGAGAAACGAGCTGTAGCAGTGCAAGTTGACCCCGCAGAGGGTATTCCAACCCCTGTGGCAGACCCTGTGTCTGGGTTAGAGAAACGAGCTGTAGCAGTGCAAGTTGCCCCTGTAGACAAGGTGAAGAAATGGTATAGAGGCTCAGGTCGTTTACAACGCAAACAGTCTTCTGCTAAGTCTGGGCATAGTGAAGACGAGGCTGGGCCATCAAAGGTGCAGGAGACTGAAGATGAGAATGGGGATGTCGAAAAATCAACAGTAATTACCCGGACTCTATACCAGCGTGAGCTACGAGATGTGCGAAAAGATTTTGGTCGCTGTATAGGTGAGCAGCTTGTCACCTGGCTGCTCCGGTGCTGGGACACTGGAGCCAATTATGTGGAATTAGAGGGCAAGGAAGCCAGGCGGCTGGGATCCCTTGCTAGGGATGCATGCATTGACAAAGCAATTGGAGATGGAGCACGATCTCGCAGTCTCTGGAGGCGTCTCCTGTCAGCTGTGCAGGAAAGGTATCCCTTCAAGGAAGAACTTGTATGTCTACCAGGCAAATGGACCACCATGGAGAAGGGAATTCAGTACCTGAGGGAATTGGCCATACGGGAAGTAATTTATAAGGACCTAGACGACGCACAAACATCCGCAGATCCAGATGCAGTCCAGTGTACACCACATATGTGGCGGAAGTTTGTACGGAGTGCACCATCATCATATGCCAGCTCATTGGCAATAATAGCCTGGAAAGCGGAGGAGAATCCCCCAGTGAATGAAGTGGCTAAATTACTCCGGCAGTACGAAGGAAATCTCTCCTCTTCCCTACAGGCCTGTGTCTCGGCTGTGGAGAAACTCTCTGAAGAGGTCCACCAACTTAAAGAGAATTTATCTTCCCCTCCACCTGCACGAACCAGTGTCCACCAGCTAAAAGAGAATACTTTGGAGAAACTTTCTGAAAAGATCCACCAACTTGAAGAGAGATTATTTTCCTCCCCACCTGTACAAACCAGTGTCTCAGCTATTAGGGGTAAACATTCATCTATGCAAGGAAGACAATATGGTGGGCACACACACCGCGCCACCCTGTGGTTTTACCTACGTGACCATGGAGAGGACATGAGAAAATGGGATGGAAAATCTACTGCGACCCTAGAGGCATGGGTACGTGAATTGCAAAGGAAAACAATTGGGAAAAAGGAATTCTCTGAAAAGTTTGCTGCTCCAACTTCCAGCAGGCAGTCCTTTAGACACAGAAACGAAGATTCTGACCAGGACTAGAGGGGCCCTGCCTCCAGACAGGGGGAGGAAAGGGACAATCGAGTTTATTGGACTGTGTGGATTCGATGGCCTGGCACGTCAGACGCACAGAAGTATAAGGCTTTGGTAGACACCGGTGCACAATGTACTCTAATGCCATCAAGCTATACAGGGCCAGAGCCCATCTGTATTTATGGTGTGACAGGGGGATCCCAGCAGTTAACTGTATTGGAGGCTGAAGTGAGTCTAACCGGCAATGAGTGGCAAAAGCACCGTATTGTGACTGGCCCAGATGCTCCGTGCATCCTTGGCATAGACTATCTTAGAAGAGGATATTTCAAGGACCCAAAAGGGTTCTGCTGGGCTTTTGGCATAGCTGCCTTGGAGACAGAGGACATTAAACAGTTGTCTACCTTGCCTGGTCTCTCAGAGGACCCTTCTGTTGTGGGGTTGCTGAGGGTTGAAGAACAGCAAGTGCCGATCGCTACCACAACTGTGCACCGGTGGCAATATCGCACCAACCGAGACTCCCTGAGTCCCATCCATAAGCTAATTCGTCAACTGGAGAGCCAAGGAGTGATCAGCAAGACTCATTCACCTTTTAATAGTCCCATATGGCCAGTGCGAAAGTCTAATGGTGAGTGGAGACTAACAGTGGACTATCGTGGCCTGAACGAAGTCACGCCACCACTGAGTGCTGCAGTGCCGGACATGCTAGAACTCCAGTATGAACTGGAATCAAAGGCAGCCAAGTGGTATGCCACAATTGATATCGCTAATGCATTTTTCTCCATCCCTCTAGCAGCACAGTGCAGGCCACAGTTTGCTTTCACTTGGAGGGGAGTCCAATATACTTGGAATCGGCTGCCCCAGGGGTGGAAACACAGCCCTACCATTTGCCATGGACTGATCCAGTCTGCGCTGGAGCAGGGGGAAGCTCCTGAACACCTGCAGTACATCGATGACATCATTGTGTGGGGTGACACTGCAGAAGAAGTTTTCGAGAAAGGGAAGAAAATAGTCCAAATCCTTCTGAAGGCCGGTTTTGCCATAAAACAGAATAAAGTTAAAGGACCTGCACGAGAGATCCAGTTTTTAGGAATAAAATGGCAAGATGGACGTCGTCAAATCCCAATGGATGTGATCAGCAAAATAACAGCTATGTCTCCACCAACTAGCAAAAAAGAAACACAAACTTTCCTAGGTGTCGTGGGGTTTTGGAGAATGCATATTCCAAATTACAGTCTGATTGTAAACCCGCTCTACCAAGTAACCCGTAAGAAGAATGCTTTTGAATGGGGCCCTGAGCAACGACAAGCCTTTGAACAAATTAAGCAGGAAATAGTTCATGCAGTAGCCCTCGGGCCAGTCCGAACAGGACCAGATGTAAAGAATGTGCTCTACACCGCAGCCGGGGAGAATGGTCCCACCTGGAGCCTCTGGCAGAAAGAACCTGGGGAAACTCGAGGTCGACCCCTGGGGTTTTGGAGTCGGGGATACAGAGGATCTGAAGCCCGCTATACTCCAACTGAAAAGGAGATATTGGCAGCATATGAAGGAGTTCGATCTGCTTCGGAAGTGGTCGGTACTGAAGCGCAGCTCCTCCTGGCACCCCGACTGCCGGTACTAGGCTGGATGTTCAAAGGAACGGTCCCCTCTACACATCATGCAACTGATGCTACATGGAGCAAGTGGGTTGCACTGATTACTCAGCGGGCTCGAATAGGAAACCCCAGTCGCCCAGGAATCTTGGAGGTGATTATGGACTGGCCAGAAGGCAAATACTTTGGGATATCATCAGAGGAGGAGGTGGTTCGTGCTGAAGAAGCCCCACTGTACAACAAGCTACCGGAAAATGAGAAGACATATGCCTTGTTCACTGACGGGTCCTGTCGTATTGTGGGAAAGCATCGGAGATGGAAAGCTGCTGTATGGAGTCCTA
The DNA here is from genome assembly GCF_964211835.1 of Anser anser. Classification (NCBI taxonomy): domain Eukaryota; kingdom Metazoa; phylum Chordata; class Aves; order Anseriformes; family Anatidae; genus Anser; species Anser anser. The sequence goes on along the minus strand of NW_028153568.1, from coordinate 196,088 downwards.
CACGACGAGTTGCAGAAGCTGCTGAGGGAGAAGGTGAATCGAGTCAGTTTGCAGAAGTGAAAGCCATTCAGCTGGCTTTAGATATTGCTGAACGAGAAAAGTGGCCAGTTCTCTATCTCTATACTGATTCATGGATGGTAGCAAATGCCCTGTGGGGGTGGTTACAGCAATGGAAGCAGAACAACTAGCAGCGCAGGGGCAAGCCCATCTGGGCTGCGGCATTGTGGCAAGATATTGCTGCCCGGGTAGAGAACCTGGTTGTAAAGGTATGCCATGTAGATGCTCATGTGCCCAAGAATCGGGCTACTGAAGAACATCAAAACCACCAGCAGGTGGATCAGGCTGCTAAGATTGAAGTGGCTCAGGTGGACCTGGACTGGCAACATAAAGGTGAATTATTTATAGCCCGATGGGCCCATGACACCTCAGGCCATCAAGGTAGAGATGCAACCTACAGATGGGCTCGTGATCGAGGGGTGGACCTGACCATGGACACTATAGCACAGGTTATTCATGACTGTGAAACATGTGCTGCAATCAAGCAAGCCAAACGGTCAAAACCTCTTTGGTATGGAGGACGATGGCTGAAATATAAATATGGAGAGGCCTGGCAGATTGATTACATCACACTCCCTCAAACCCGCAACGGCAAGCGCCACGTACTTACAATGGTGGAAGCAACCACCGGATGGCTGGAAACATATCCTGTGCCCCATGCCACCGCCCGGAACACTATCCTGGGCCTTGAAAAGCAAGTCTTATGGCGACATGGCACCCCAGAGAGAATTGAGTCAGACAACGGGACTCATTTCCGAAACAACCTTATAGACACTTGGGCCAAAGAACATGGTATTGAGTGGGTGTATCACATCCCCTATCATGCACCACCCTCTGGAAAAGTTGAACGATACAATGGACTGTTGAAGACTACGCTGAAAGCAATGGGTGCTGGGACATTCAAAAATTGGGATACACATTTGGCAAAGGCCACCTGGTTAGTCAATACCAGGGGATCTGCCAACCGAGCTGGACCTGCCCAATCAAACCTGTTACGCACTGTAGAAGGGGATAAAGTTCCTGTAGTGCACGTAAGAAACATGCTGGGTAAAACAGTCCGGGCTACTCCTGCCTCAGGAAAAGGCAAACCCATTCGTGGAATTGCTTTTGCTCAGGGACCTGGATGCACTTGGTGGGTAATGCAAAAGAATGGGGAGGTCCGGTGTGTACCTCAAGGGGATTTGATACTGGGTGAGAATAGCCTATGAGTTGAATTGTAGTATGTTAATTATTATATAATAATGTATGTCATCACTACCATGATTGCTATATATCATAGATGAAAATGGTGATTAATTAGAATGTATTGGACAGAGTGTAACCTGAGCATGACATAAATGGTATGGAATAAGGGGTGGATATCTGTCCTGGTTCCAGTTAGGACAGAGTTAAGTAGCTCATAGTAGCTGGTAGGGTGCTATGTTTTGGATTAGGATGAGAAGAGCGCTGATAACATGCTGATGTTTTAATTGTTGCAGAGCAGTGTTTACACCAGGCCAAGGACTTTTCGGCTTCTCGCTCTGTCCTGCCAGCGAGCAGGCTGGGGGTGCAGCAGGAGCTGGGAGGGGACAGACCCAGGACAGCTGACCCAAACTGGCCAAAGGGGTATTCCATACCATCTGACGTCATGCTAAACAATATATAGGGGTGGCTGTCCGGGGTGGGGGGGCCGGCTGCTCGGGAATAGGCTGGGCATCGGTCCGCGGGTGGTGAGCAATTCCATTGTGCATCACTTGTTTTCTTACACATTATTATTGTTAATACTATTATCATTGTCACTATTATTATTATTATTGTTATTATTATATTCCTGTCTTAATAAACTGTCTTTATCTCAACTCACCGGCTTCACTTTCCCGTTTCTCTCCCCCATCCCAGAGAGGGAGGGGGGAGGGTGAGCGAATGGCTGTGTGGTGTTCAGCTGCCAGCCGGGTTAAACCACAACAGGTTTTTAGGGAAAAGTGCTGACTACTGCAGGGGATGTTGCTAGAGTTTCTGAAATCCGGCGTAGAGGCTCCCAAACGAGGAGGAAGGGGGAGCTGAAGGACAATTGAAGGACAAAAGCCTGAGAGGAAGACAACCAGCATTCAGCCCGAGCAAGCCCCGAGAGACCACCAGAGACTGGTACGCAGGCGCCCCTGGGAGGGGTTTCGGATTCCGGAAACCAATTCTAATAACCCTGCCTCTTCTCGAAGTAGTAATGAATATGTATTAGCCTGGGAGCATCAAAACCAGCCGCCTTACGTAACAGGTGTGCGTCCTGGGGGAGCAGAGACTCCCGGCGCACCCAGCGCTGCTTGCTTGCCTCTATGCATTTAATAAATTGTAAACTTTGATTGTAATCCTATTTGGCACTCAGCCATTTATAACACTTTTTATATTCGTATTTTATTTAAGGCTGTCTTGCCCCCCTCCCCCCCCCAGCCTCGCTGCTCGCCAATAAAGCTGGCGCAGGGACCCCTGCCTGCAACCATAGAGACGCGGTCCTCCCGGCCTGCTAGAGCGGCCCCCCCACGCTCCTCCAGCATCCCAGCGTCCCTTGCGCGCTCCCGCCCGGCCTCAGGGGCTTCCGGAGGCGGCCCAGCAGGGGCGGCGGGAGCAGCGAGGCGGCGGCAGCCATGGCGTACCGCGGGCAGGACCAGAAGGTGCAGAAGGTGATGGTGCAGCCCATCGTAGCCTTCCTGCGGCCGGGGAGCGACGGGGGAGTGGGTGGGGGGCGGCCCCGGCCTCAGGGGTCTCGGCCCGGGCCTTGAGGCCTTGTCCCGGGGCCCTGGGGCCTCGTTGCAGGGTTTGAGGCCTTGTCCTGAGGCCTTGTCCCGGGCCTGGAGCTCTTGTCCCCGTGCTGAGCCCTTCACGCAGCGCCCCGGAACCTCATCTTCCGCTACCTGCAGAGCGTGAGTAGCGCGGGGAGAGGACGGGGAGGGGATGGGGATGGGGATTTGGGGGGGGTGGGGGGAGCGGGGAGGGTCCGGGGATCTCCCTCGCTGAGTTTTCGGCTCCCACCCGTTGCTCGGGGCAGGTTTGTGGGGAATGGAGAGCTGTGCGGCGTGCTGGTGGGTACAAGGAGCTGCTGCGCAGCCCGGCGTTTCGCCCTCGTGTTAACGGGAGTGGCATCGTGCAGCCGGGCTTGCAGGAGTGTTCCCTTGTGACTGGAAACGTGTCCTTCAGCAAACGTGTAGTATTCACCCAGTCATATAAGACTCTAAAATGTCAGACTGTTAATTGAAACTGCCCCTGAGAGTTGCTCCTTGGAGTGTTTGGGAGCTCTAGCGGCTATGGTTAGCGGGTATTTCTGAACACACGAGAGAGAACAAAACTGCTCGCGGTGTTTGTGTTCCAATTTACTCTCCTCCTTCGTTCTGCAGAGCTCGAGGATCCAGGTGTGGCTGAGCAAGTGAACGTGCGGATAGAAGGCTGCATCATCGTGAGTGTCAGCACGACCCCACGTTACGTCGTTAGTTTGTTTTCCCTCATTCACAATCCTATTTTTTCTTGTCAAGAAAAACTAGCCCAAGGGAAAAAAGAAATCGTGCTTCTCTAACAATTAGTCTTCATTGTCCAGCCTGGCTCAGCAAAGCTGACGATGGTTAGTGTTGTTGCTGAACTAATTGCCACTGTTGCCGATTTCTAGGGCTTTGACGAGTACGTGAATTTGGCGCTGGATGACGCAGAGGAGATTCACTCCAAGACAAAATCAAGGAAACAGCTGGGTGTGTCGTGTGTCTGTGCAACCCGAGTGACGCGCGGTCTGAAACCTGCCCGGGTGAGCCTTCTAGGTAGCAGCACTGAGAGGTATCAACCGTGTGACGAGCCTTGCTGTTGAAGTTCAGTGAGCAATTCCTGGCTACATCTCTGTCCCTGATGATTTTTGAGCTGCTGATTTTGCTGAATGAAGGAGAATCTGTCCCTGCCTGAGACCAGTTCTGGCCTTTGGAACGTGTAATACCAGGCGGCCTGCACTCTGCATGATGGGCAAAACCCTGCTCAACCACACGAAACACTTTCTGAAAACACGAGATTATTCTCAGGTTCTGGGCTCTCTCTAATCCCCTCTTTCCCTTCTCTGTGCTGCAGGCCGGATCGTGTTAAAAGGGGACAGCATCACTCTTCTACAGAGCGTTTCTAAGTAGAATTTGCCATCCTTAGAACAAAGGTGGCTGCCGTGCTGCGGAGTGACTGAGTGCCAGGGGAACGCGGCCCGCTGGTAGATAGGAAGTTATTTGTAACTGGGGTTGCATGCTGAGGTCAAAAGTCCTTCCTTTGTGGGAGCGAGTTGTTTGTAGCTTGAAACAATACGTGATGTATTTCACAAATAGCCATTTTTCACATTAACTGTAAATGTAAACCACAAATCTGCTTGTTTTCAGTCTCTTCCTTCTGTGAATGGAGAAGGAGGAGAAATATAGAAGCGTGGGCTTTTCTTTTTGCTGTGGATCTGATAAGTTTCGATAACGCTATGTGCTTTCTTGACCATTACATCTGCATTACGTGGCCAGGGTGGACTCGTTCAGGGCACGGAAGCCCCACACAGTCCTTGAGCTAGCAGGGTGCTAAGGAGGGTGTTGGAGATTTTGCATGCAATTGCAGCCCTTTGTTGCTGCAGTGACAGGTTCCTCAGATTCTTTCTAAACAGGGTTTAACTTGTTGAGAATCTTTTTGGGAGTGCTTATTGTGGATCAGTCAGTAAAAGTATCTTAGTGGGCCCGTGAGGGATTTGGGGCTGTGGTGCAGTAACCCAGTGTTTACAAGTGTTACTGCTACGCATGCTTGTCCAATAACGTCTCCAGATCAGAGAGTGAGAGCGGGCAACTGGTTTGGATTAAATCTGTCACTTCTTGCTGCTTTGGACAGAGCCTGTAGATTAAACCCTTGTGCTGTTCAATAAGCTGGGGTATCAGATGTGTCGGTTGGGTTTTTACCATTTGATTTATTTTTTTTATCCGTTTGGAGATCTGTCTTTTCTATTTAAGTTTCCCCAAGAGAGCTGAGTTGCTTGATGCATCGACCAAAGAGAAGTTCCCCGGCTGACTTGGGACAGCCAGTCCCCTCGTTTTTCTGATCACAAAAAAAAAAAAAAAAAGAAAAAGAAAAAAATCGAAGAAGAAAAATTTTGACTGTAACTGTAACTCAGAAACTAAGATTACCTAAATGGAGAGAAATGAATTTTGATGCACAGGCTGTGCTAGAAATCTGTTAATCAGCATTCAGTTTTTCAAAACTTCAATTTGTGTATCATCATCATGAAAATTAATAAATTCAAGGTGGGAGATCCTTTCCTGAAAGGGAAGGACAGAAATACGAGTCTTGCTGTGGGGCCTACCCAGCGCAGTTCTGCCATTCCGAGAAGTAATACGTCAGGAGTGTCACAGCAGACGTTCCCAGGAAGAAACCTTTGAGGGGCAGCACGACACACTTGATTGGCTAAAGCAGCTTCAGCTGGACAGCCTGCTGCCGGGATGGGTAATTCTAAGTTGTGTTCAAGTTGCTGAGTTCCTTTCAGCATGTAGTAAAGATGTAACGTGCCAATGTCGTTCGGGAACAGGAGGCATTACGTGTCACCAGCAGTGGGCACGTAGGGAACAAAACAGTATCTTACGAGGTCCTCCACATCTGCCTTTCATTTTGTCCTTGGTTTGCCAGCTGGAGCTTTCAGGAGGTGAGGAAGGAGGCTGCCCCAGTGAATAGTTCAGGTGTTGCAGGGTATTTGTGATGCAGTGCTTGTAAAATTTACCTGCCCGCATCTCCTGTTACAGGCAGCCCCCCGCGGGCCCTGTGAGACGGGGAGCTGCTGCCCGGGGTTAGGCCCAAGGTGCCCTGTCAGGCCCAGGGCCGCCCTTCCCCTCGCCCTGCCCTTCCCTCCCGCTCCTCAGCCCTTGCTCAGGCCTTTTGGGCCGTCTGGCCGTCCGTCTGGCCGTCTGTCCATCCATCCGGCCGTCTGGCCGTCCATCTGGCCCTGTGTCCCTCCATCCCACCTCCCTGCCCTGTCCCTGCCGTCTCCCTGGGGAAGCAAAGAGTCCCTGGGCTGTCTTCAGGGGGGAGGTTCTGCTCAGGAAATTAAAGCTTCCCCCTTAACCCGCCTTGCGAGTTATTTTGAGTTCCAACCTTCTGCCTTCCTTTCGTAGCAGTGCCTCTGAGGGGTGCGCTGTAAGGTAGCCGTCATCTGGCGCGCTGCTCCTGCGTTTCCCAAAGGAACTGCCTTCGGGATCTGACTAACTCTGGATGCACGCGGTTGTCACCTTAATTTCTCCGTTAGTTTGCTGAAAACAACCCGCTTGGGTTGTTCAAACCCGCTTGGGTTTGTTCAAACTTGGATCGAGGAGGTCTCTGTTTCCTTATGCTGATGTTCACGATGAAAGTGCAGAAGGGATGCTTACTGTTGCCCGGGTCAGTCCTGTTGCCAGGATGGGAATGTTTAGCCTACCGGCCCTCTGGTGTTGTTAGGCTGCACTCGGAGTGTGAGCTCTGGGCCTTATTTGGAAAAGACTGCGTTATTTGAGTGTACAAACCCGAGATATTCTGCGGATAGGTGATTCTCAAACCACGTCAGAACCACCGCTGTGGCGTGTGCTGGAGTCGGACGCGCGTTTGACTGATCAGGCGGAGCAGGTGAATTGAATTTGTTGCTGGATGGCGAGGTGTTCTGGGGGAAGAGCTAGTCTAAGGAAAACTTCCTCTTACTGCCCCTTCCCATCTCAAATGGCCACTGTCTGGGGAAATTGCTTCTTTATGACATTAACTACAACGTTACAGTGAGGATGAGGAATCATCATTACTCCCATAGTTATTTGCTGCCAGGCCGCAGCGTTGATTTCAGAGATTTAAAAAAAAAAAAAAGGAAAAAGAAAGGAAGTATGTATTCTTTCACATACTCTCTTTTCCCTGAGAGTAAATGTTGTAGCTTCAGCAGTACCCTTCCTCTGGAAACGATTCCCAGTGCCTGCTCAGACACTGGGGAGGAAAATGACAGAGAGAACAATGGAGGAGAGCCACCCGATACAAAGAAAGGAAAAAAGGGGTTATGGATGAAGGGAAAGCAACTACATAAAAAATTGGTGCTATCTAAAAATTGGTTAAGGGTTTGGGACCTGCAGGTGCTGCCTACACGTGCGTGTGTTGCAGTCGTGCCTGTTGCCACTGCGCAAAATGGAGAGAGCTTCTTTGTTAAATGCAGCATGTTAAAGCATGCGCCATTGCCTGGAAGAAAAGCACGGCCTTCCCTCGTGTGGGACTTCTTCCCCATTGATCTGTGGTTTACCTGAAGGTTTACCATAACCTGCATAAGTTTCAAAAGCAAGCAAACAACCAACCAAAAAACAACACCAACATTAAAGAGTGGCAAGGCAGATGCTCATCTGGGGACTCTGACTCATCGGTGACATCACCAAGCAAAGCACTGTGAGCGCTTCGGGTCGGGGCTGCTGCGGCGAGCCTCGCAGCCGGGAGGGAGAGCGGGTACGGTTCGCCTCTGGCGGGTCTGTGTCAGCCCTCTGCCCTGGTGGCTTCGTTAGCAGTGAGAGTTTGACTGCTGTGTTCCCAGCTTTCGCTTCTGCACCGACCGTGTGGCAGAGCCCGCAAGCTGCTTCCTCAGCTGGAAGAGGAAGAGGAGTGACCTCAACTGTGCCGAGGTAAAGCAGAACTGTTGAAAAGATTTGTCAAAGATGCGGGTTGTACCAGCGCAGCCGCTGCAGCTGCAGCAGGTCCTGGAGCATTGGAGAAGATAGAGAGGGGTTTCTTCGTGAAAAGAACGCTGTGAAAGTGTTTTCACGCGGGAAATTAGGAGAAGCGCCTCTGTTGTTTGGATATCCTCTATTGACCTGGCACACGGGCATTACAGCATACCTGGCACACTCTTTGTATTGTTTGTAAAAAAAAAAAAAAAAAAGTGTTTTAGGGCAGGCCAAAAACCTGCCTTGGCACTTCCACATCGCAGCAGTGCTTGCAGGCCGTGCATCCTGGATGCCAGGCCAGGATCTAAATCCGATGGTGCTGTTGGTAACGTGAAGTTCAGGAAGCACTTCTGGGTTTTTCTGCTCTTCCATGTGAATTTTTGCCCTGTGAAGGTGGTGTACTGAGCTCTTTTCTTACCAACAAATAGGTTTAAAAGCAGTTACAGCAAGGATGAGCTGTGCTAGCAGGGGGCTGTTCTGTGCTTCGACCATGGGAAGATGAATGGTTTACCTATGCACCGTTAAATATAGTTTGACACCTAGCACACAACACTTGCAGCCTGTGGGGTGCTTTAACAAGCAGGTAAATCAGCGGAGACTGTTTTGCAGCCAGGCTGATGCTGGGTGATTAAAAAGCAGGGTCACAACAAGGAGTTTATGCTGTTCTTTCTTGCTTGTCATCCGACTGTCTGCTTACACTGTTCTAAAAAAAAAAAAAAACCACCAAAACGGGGTAAGCATCTTTAATACCTTTATTATAAATGGAAGGCACAAAACAGGCCAGCAACAGAGACTGTCCAAGAGAAAGACTTTGTGCTTTATAAACAAACAAGAAATTACCCTTAGGTAGGTGTGATAATCCTTCCCTAATGCATTTTTTGGAGTGCAAAAATATTTTGTTCCCTTCTTGCTCTTCTCTCCAGGACAAAGGCAGAATAGCCAACTGGAAAGTTAGACCAGGGAGGTCAGTTTGTTCCATACTGAGAAAGACAAGCCTGTAAAACAAACTAGACAGGTTTTCTTTGGACTAGTTATCTTCCTTCAGCAAAGGCAAAGTTTATGACACTTGTTGGCATGTATTTCCAGACCCCCAGCTACCGTGACTGTAGTGCATCTGTAATTCTTTTGTACAAAAAGAGTTCAAAATCTCGTAACGCAAAAACTTTACTAGCACCCTGGAGAAAAAAGAAATCTAAAACTCTTGCCAACTTCTATTACAGACCTGCTGAGTGCACCAGAGTTACTCATTTTTATTCAGGCTTTCAGGGGCTAGTTCAGTTGGTTTCTGTTCAGCACTTGGATCGCCATATTGGCAGATGTCAGTTAAAAAAAAAAAAAAAGCTTTGGAGATCTTTTTTAAAATGAGACTGCTTTTTATGGCATTTAGGGCTGTGAGGTATCCTTGGTTTTTGCTTTCTTCCCATTCCTTAGACCAGATCCATTCATACCCTGAACAGCGTTCTGGGTCTGTTCAGGAAAATGGAAGGCAACAAGCAAAATGATGAGCTCCTTGGGCATTCAAAAGAGCTCAATCTGGAAAAGATTTCAAGTCCAACTTCCATGCTAAGGAGCACCAGTAATTTTTAGAAGTAGATGCAGAGGAATCTGCATGGCACTAAGTGTGTTTCTGAAGGTGCTAAAGGTCGGAAGTGACGATTCCTCTCAATACTAAAGAAGAGAAGGAAACCTTGCACTTAACTACTGTTTTTATTCCCTTTGTCAAGCAGTCAAAACCAACAACTAATACGAGAACCCAACTTTTCCCCTTTAGATTTGGGAAAATTCCCTGCCAAAATAATACTTCCTGGAAAATTCACTAGTGTTTGTGTGAGTAAAAGGTTCCAACCTTTTATTATTAATTTGTAAGAACTATTTCATCCGCTTTTGTCCAGAAGAGTCAGAAATAATTTGCACAGAAATGTGCAGCATTTTAATGAAAGGATTCAGAATCACTCTAATTTGAACTTTATCTGGTCTGGTTGCAGGTTTTATGACATTTAGTGTCTTAAAAAAAAATCAAAATATCTGACTTCACATCAGAAAAAAAAACCTGCTTGTGGCTAAATAAAATCTGTTGCAGCTCTGGTCATTGAAAAATCATTGGCTGTTAAATTGGACCTTAGTCATCTTTTCTAACCTTTCATGATCTTGCAGCAATGGATGATGATGGATATATGGATTAGGGAACAGCACGTGATGGCAAACCTGTGGTATTTGCTACAGCGCAGAAAGAAAACAAATTGCTTCCAAAAAATCAAACTAATTCAAAATTCTTGGTATCATGCAGCCATGCCACTGGCAAAGTGAGCATTGCCCTGCCTCTCAAAGCTTGCTGTATCCTTGATCTGCTGTCTTCCTGCTGTTAATTGATTGCAACTCTACGTGTCTGATCAGGGCTACGAGTTGTTCTCCATATGGATACCATACAACATATACTGTGCACGCTTGTGTGTATAGATATGTTTATCCTGTATGCATGTACATATGTATGCATATTTGTGTGCTGGCCCCCAGATCACTCATGGTATAAAGCATTGGCCTCGAAGGCATACTCATCAAAATATTTGGTAGATCCTCCATTTTTTTCTAGTTCCCTCAAAATGAGAGAGTTTTTACGCGCTCTCTGTGTCAAAAAGGCAAAACTTCTGATTTCCACTGTCGCTCTCGCTAACTTTCTATCACTCACTCCTCGTGTGTGTGTCTAAACACATATGTGTGTATGCGTATGCACATTTGTGTATTTCTATGCACTGGTGTGTTTTTTGCTGTACAGGTAATAAAGACGGGGAAAGGTTTTAGTGTTTTCTTAATAGGTGAAGAAATCTTGAAGACCAGAGATTGGAACATACTGAATTTTGAATAAAAAAAAAAAAAAAAAAAGTCAAATTGTCTGGCTGTGGAAGATGGATCCTCATTTTTGCAGCCACTTTGAATCACGAGTTCATCTCTAAAGGCACTGTTTTTTTTTGTTTTTGTTTTGTTTTGTGGGGGTTTTTTTTTGGTTTTTATTTTTTGAAGAGCTAACTAACCCTGGCTGTCTCCAGTCTGAGAGAGTGTTCAGATGGACTTGCTTCCTCCATTAGTTATAAGCTGTTTAAAAGCACATCCTACGTTTGAATTGTGGATGAGAGGTTCCCTTGGCAAAGTGGAGAGGCAAATTCTTCCTACCCCTTTATCATTAATTCACGGATTCAGTGTTGGTTCGGCCTCCAGGAGAAGTTAACTGGAAGTCTTTGAAGATCAATAACTTTGCTGAGGTTGTCCAGGTAGGTGAACTCGAAGACCCACAGTGACTGGAACATGCTATTTAACGCGTCATACTGCATTCTGTAGAAGTTACTCGTAGCCATAGTTGATCATTGCCTTGCATGTATGATCAGGTGGTTTTTGAAGAAGTGACTCCATTTTCAGGCTTCCAGGTGTGCTCCAAGGCATATTATTGAGGACGTGGAAGAGAACACTTGCTGACAAAGCTCCTGGCAGCTTTACAGAACTTTAGTTTAATATTGTGTTAGTTCCCGTAACAGCTGATTTCAAGGCATTGCTCTCCTCAAGAGACTAATTTGATGAACAGAAGAAAGCTGGAAAAATGCTTGTTACTCATTATTTTTCACTTGTTGGTACTTTGTTTAGGGTTACTTTTAAAAAGAAGATTTCACTGATCACAAGCCAGTGGAAGACTTTCAGCCCAAGCAAGGGTGAAGACAGCTCTCTCCAAGAGCAGAGGAAGTCGCTGTGGAGAGAACCCGAGCTTGTTATCAGAACTTGTCGGCATGTCTAAACAAGGAGACGATTGCTACTTCTATTTCTATTCTACCTGTACCAAGGTATGGCTGGGTTTCTTTTGCTTTGCTTTGCTTTGTTTTTGGTTTTTTTTTTTTTTCATTTTTTTCAGGAAGGGGTAGAGTAGGAGGAGGAGGCACACTGGTCTTTGGTTAACGTGATAACCAGATAGATTCTGAATTCAATCGTAGCAACCTGAGGCAGTAGCATGGACGTTTTTGAGGCTGTACTATATTTTCCTTGTTGGTTTCCTTTTGGTTACAGGGAGACAACTGTTCCTTCCGCCACTGCGAAGCTGCTCTGGGGAACGAGACAGTCTGCACGCTGTGGCAGGAGGGTCGTTGTTTCAGGAATGTCTGCCGATTCAGACACATGGAAATTGACGTGAGTGCCTAAAGATGTGTTCTCAAAATAAATCAACAAAAGCATTTTTCAGTGCTGTAGGTGTGCTGATTGTGCTTTTGCAGGATAGAGTCATTTGCTTTGGAATTACACTGGTTTCTGTTAGCAGGGGAGGGGGTGGGAGGAAGGAGAGGGAAATAAAATCAATGCCTTAGGTATGTCTTAGCAAGATTTTCTTTTATTAGACGCCGACAGTATTGTCTCAACAGATGCAGAATAACCGCTAACTAGACTGCTAAAACCTGCTGGAGCAGGGGGGTAATAAACAGGCTGTACTAGCCTCCTGAGAGCAGGCTTGATAATGATCTATCAGGTCTCTTGTGTCCCGGAGTCCTTCAGATAATGCTGTTCTAGCTGCCTGGGCTAGGAAGCAGTGGGGAAAGTTAAAGGTGCAGAAGAACGAAGTCTCCAAGAAGTAGTTCTGGATAGAGTTAACGTAGGCAATTTAAGATGTTCTTTTTCCCTCTGAATAATCCTAGTATAATCCTAGGCGTATTAGTTTAACCCACCCTAAACTGATGTCTGAGAGTGCCTGTCTTCTCAAACTGAATGATGACAGGGCTAAACGTGCATAGTGGTTACAGCTTCTGCAAACTTTGTGAATATGCCCGGAAATACTATACTTCCGTGATAAACTGACCTTTGGAATGATGTTTCAGCACTGTATTGTGACAGCCCTATCGCTGTCGTGACCTGGAACTGTGCATCTCTTTGCAAACCTTAGGTGCATGTTATCACGAGCTTGTCTTTCTTTCTGTCTTCAGAAAAAGCGCGGTGAGATTCCCTGCTACTGGGAGAAGCAGCCAGTAGGCTGTCAGAAAGCCAACTGTGCTTTTCATCACGCAAAGGGACGTTACATCGATGGAGTCTTCTTACCACCAAGCAAGAGTGAGTTTAGGTCCTTTTTCTTTAAGTATTGAAGAATTAATTTTGCATATTACTTAGTGGGTGCCAATAGTGTAGGAGACATCAGGTAACCGTCCATTTGTGAGTGCAGGAAAAGGTCTGCAGTCCTAGGTGGTCAGCTAAACCGAGTGTACTGCTGCTGTACTGCTGGTATTTGTTTTCTGCTTTCATGCTCAGCTTCTCTCTGCTTTGTGTGATATTTGCCTTGCAGTTTGCTTTCTGTTGTTTCGTCCTCTGCTGGGTGGTAGGGAGATGTGTTGTTGTTTGAAGGCAAGTCATTGTTCACGGTGTAAACAGTGGCGGGATGGGCAAAAGGAGATGCTGAATTCATTGTCTGTGCAGGTTATCTGCCTTAGCTACCATCTTCGTGCATTGTGGTCAAAGTTTTAAACTGCCATATTACTGATGATCCTCCTCTTCCTCTAGCTACACTGCCAAGTCCGCCTGAGTCCGCGGACGATGATTTGAAAGTGGCTCAGATGTCACTGCAGCAAAACAAACTTTCTGTCCAGTCCAATCCCTCTCCATAGCTAAGGCGGGTGATGAAAGTGGAAAACTCGGAAAATGTCCCAAGCCCTACACACCCTCCAGTTGTAATCAATGCTGCAGATGATGATGAAGATGATGATGGTGAGCATGGTTTGGTTCTTGGAAGGAATTTGTGCTGTAAATGATTGTGTAAGTCTTTGGTTCTTGGAAGGAATTTGTGCTGTAAATCAATGTATAAATCACAGATGACCTGAGGTCTGACTAGCGATAGGGCAGGCAGTCTGGTCAGGTCACTGGTGGCTTTGTCTGGCAGTCAGTGAACAGAACCTGAAATGTTGGAGGAAAGCTTAGAACCCCTCTTGGCTTTAGTTGGTCTGTTGTGTAAAGCTCTATGTGAAACTAGGAAGGAAATTCCTTTTTTTTTGTCTGAAGAGTAATATGTTGTGTAGTAGTTAAAGCTGCAGAGAGAATCTAGAGTCCTAGATGTTTTGTCCTAGGGTAGTCTACTTACGAGTTCATCAGGTCAGTGTAGCTGTATTAAAAAAAAAAAAAAAAAAAAAAAAAGCTTTTTTATAGGAACCATGGACTGAAGTGTCATTGCATGAGCTACATAATCACGAACAATCTGGCCTATGCATAACTGAATAGATTTTTCCCCTTCAGACCAGCTTTCTGCGGAAGGAGAAGAAACTAAAACTCCCGTCCAGCAACCAGCTGAGGAAGGCCAAAATGGATTACGGATGATTTCCACTCGGAAAGCCAGTGCTACTACTGCTAAACAAGGTATTCCAGCACCTGTAGTAGGATAAATCGGAAGGAGAACTTGACAATTAACTCAAAAGCAATGTGGCGTAAAAACACAACAGAATGTAGGGGTGCTGAATGGACTCGGTTATTTCCATGATCTCATTTCTCCCTGATACCATCATGTGCCCATTGGGTCAGAAAGTTGAACTCCTTTTCTTTCCTTTTGGAGAACAAAACAGGGTCACAGCATGGAGTTTAAATGGCTGCACGTGCAGCCTGGCAACCACTGTTGAAAGCCATATCTAACGATAGAGGGATCTAATATCACGTAAATGGATTAAAATTAAAACTACAGTTTTTACCCTGAAGGGTGAAAGGAGGGGCAAAATGCCATTGATTCTATGGTTGTTTCACTTGTGAGGAGTGTTGACAGGGTTTATTCTAAATACTTCTGAAAGTTCCTGAGCACTAAGAAGCCTGAGGATCTGTGGTCCTCAGTGAGTGCCTCTAAGCCTTAGTCTCATTAACTGTTTTCTGTTTTCAGAGGACGGTCTGAATTTTGGAATAAAAACACTTGAAGAAATCAAATTGCAGAAAATGAAGGAAAAAACTAAGAGACACGGTGGTGAGTTAATATTCCCTACTTTCTTACCCTCTTCACCTTCATCCTGTGTGATGATTTTTCTTTCAAAAAAAAATTCTTCCAGTAATACCGGGTAGCTGGCTATGCTTTGGTGAATCCAACTATTTGCCAAAGAAGTGAAATTTGATTGGCTTCAGAATGGCAGGTGATGGTGGCTGGGAGCTGCCTGAGGGATAGACTTCCATGTTTAGCTGGGGGCATCGAGCAACCTGATTCTCAGCCAGCTGGTATTCTAGATGGGAATTCCAAGGGCAACCAGAGGCAAATTAGTCACCTCTCTTATTTGCATGCTCTGGTCACTGTATGTTTGACAGTAATGAATAATTACAGTTTTTTGTTCTTCGTGATAGTTTTTTCTGTTTGGTAAACTTCCTTATGTTTTGCTTGCTCTGAGCAGAAGGTCCTTCAAGATCTTCTCTTCCTCCCGTCGATTCTATGATTTTTCCTGCTCCGGAAAAGGAAAATGTCCGGACAGTGGTGAGAACTGTGACACTGTCTACAGAGGAAGGTAATAATTAATGCTTTTGTTTTGATTTCATTACTCCTAAACTGGAAGGTTAAGCAAGACGGAAGGCAATTCACCCCTGTTAGCCTCCTGGTGCTGCCGCCTTCTGTTCAAAACATGCTTTTATGCTGAAAGTCCCTGGTTGTACTGGAAAGCTTTGGTGCTCAGGTTAAGTGCAGTAGCAGGAGAAAGAAAAAAATGTGTCAGTATGCAAATAGGGGGATAACTGAAAAACAGGAGAGTAACGAGAAGAAAGAGCTCTAGAGGACAGTGCTATGTAAGAAGCAATTTCTGAAGCTTTAAAGAGGCTGACAGTGGCACGTGTGGACAGTAGTGCGATAGGAGTCTGTGTATAAATTATATTGTTTAGAGTTGTGCAAATTCCTTTGAAAGGGAAAGAAGTGAAGAAGTACTTTTACTCATAGACATTCACCTTAGAAAGGAATATTTCTCAGCATTGGTACCTAATAATATTCTGCTTGCTTATGCAGCTCTGTTCTGCACAAAGTATAGCTGTCAAGCAGACTCAGATTCATTCTCGACTACATTCAGCTGGAATTTGAGGCAAACACTGAGACTATGGATACTTTTTCTAAGTTAATTATAGTTGTAATATGAGTTTGTGTGGTTTAGCTGTCAAAACAGTGTCTTGCTGGGTTTTTTTGGACATGGGCTAACAGTATACTATTTCTATTGGCTACTGGTCTCTATGAAATAGAAAAATTTTACTTTTGTTTTAGGGGAGGAACCTGTGGTTCGACTAGATCTTGCTGAGAAACAAGGAAAACGGAAAGCCTCCGTGGGTAAGAACTTTTTATGAGCTGTTATTTAGGTGCCGCCTTCTCTATATGACTGCATCGAAGAGTATTTTTGACGTGTGAGAGGAAAATGCGTTGCAGTGGAGATCTGTGTTGACTGCAGAAATGGCAAAAAAACCATTTAGCAGCTGAAAGGCAATTTTATGAAAATATGCTTGAAAAATAGAAGCTTGTGGTTGACTGTTCTCAAATCTTCCTGCAAAGAAATGTTCTTAAAATATTCCTTGTTTTCTCTGTCTGAAGCTGATGTAAGCGCCCTTCCCGTGAAGCGCAGCCTTGCTGAAAGGCTGGGGAAGAAGGTGGAGGTTCCGGGAAATGCTGACAAAGCACCAAAGAGAGGTACAGCTACTAAACAGGCATCTGGATGTGATTCACGGGTTTTGTATTTAGGCTCTCTGTTTGTCCTTTTCCTGCGATGTTTCTTTTTGCATGTTGGCTGAGGTCTTAATCACCGGGATTCAAAGTTACCTTTCCTGCCTTGTTTTCGAATGTGAACACAAAGTTGACGTTTATGCAGCCTCCCTAATTTGGTCTTTTTCTGTTTTGCAGTTCAAGTTCCCAAGTCTGTGAAGGAGAGACTAGGATTACCTTCTCAACGGACTAGTACTGCGAAAGGTAACAACTGGCTATTAAATATACTTTCTCCTTCTTCCTTTCCGTGAACTTAGACCGTTTTCATACAGCCCTAAAAAGGAATTCAAATGAAAACAAAGAACTGGTTCCTCTTGCTCGAGTGCTGAAGCTCTTCTGACAGCCACTATCAGAAATCTGCCTCTAGGTGTGTGTTTATTTTCCGCTTGTGCCTTGTCAAGGTTTTAAGCTGCTTCTGTGAACCATCATATACAATTAGAATAGAGCCACTGCCGGGAGCAGGAATTTGAAATGCAGTCTGAAAAAGTAATCAAGTAAACTAGCATTTCTGTGTAGCAACTCTCTCTGGATAGGGCTGGTCTTCAAAATACAACAAGTGGCTCAGAGGAGGAGGAGAATGTTAGGCTATTGTCCTAAGATGGGTTATTGGGAACGCTCAGGCTTAGTTTTCCTTAGTACTGTGACAAATTTTGGAGACTTAAACTATTGTTGGACTCTCTTTAAATGCTGGTGCTTCTCATTTCTTGATGATGACAGGGAAGGCTGCTAAGCCAAAGGGAGAGATCCATGTGAAAACACTGGAGGAAATCCATCGTGAGAGAGCTCTTCGAGAAAGTCAAGCCAAAGCCCAGGCTGAATGGCATGGTAAAACCAAAGATCCCAGCGCAGGGGCAAAAATTGAGGGTGAGCCCAAGAAGCAGAGTGTGCTCACTCTTTCCGGGCCCAGCAAAGTGCAGTCGAAGGAGCCGGCAGGTAAAGCCAAGCCAGAAGGAGAAGTGCGTGTTAAAACCCTGGAAGAAATAAAGCGCGAGAAAGCTCTGCGGATGCAGCAGAGTGGAGGAAATGTGCCAGCTCCCCCAGCACAACCTGGACCTGCCCCAGCCGGGCAGAAATCGTTAT
This sequence comes from Anser anser, assembly GCF_964211835.1. Taxonomy (NCBI): domain Eukaryota; kingdom Metazoa; phylum Chordata; class Aves; order Anseriformes; family Anatidae; genus Anser; species Anser anser. The sequence continues at coordinate 178,580 of NW_028153568.1, read as the reverse complement.
GGAACACAAAGCTATCAGGTAATAAGATGCTTTAATACCTGCCCCGGTGAGGTGCTTCCCATATTGAGCAAGTTCCATTTGCTCAGGATCTGCTTTGCTTTTTCCTTCAATGCGGAGGATAAAAGAGTTTAAGGCTACAAAGTTCAAAGGCAAAGAAGGGCCAGAACGTGCAACCATGTCTGTTTTCGTTAATTACGTGATGGTATTCTGTATTTCCCACTAGAAAATTAACACATTGAGGGGCTTTTTAGTCTAATTTTGGTATTCTGTTTTTTTCTGCCATCTGTTTATGGTATGAAGTCCTCCCTGTGTTGAGTTCAAGTTCACCTTCCTCTTTGGCATGTGTTGCTTAGCTTGACACGTGTATGTGTTTGTAAAGCATGCATCAGCATCTTAATGTGGGGGGCCAGTTTCTGTCAAAAATGACAGAGGATCAAAGGCCTCGTTGTTAAGATTATATCAACTTTGTAAAATGAGATTGTGTGAGGGAGATAAGGAGGGCTTAAAGGCTGCATGCACTGCACATTGTAGCCTTTCTCTCTGTCTCACGGGACACGAGGAAATAAACACACAAAGAAAACAAGTACCCAGCTTTCTTTCGTTTCTTCTCCTGCCGGCCAGACGTTAGGTCAGGAATGGGAGACTAGAATATGACTCTACAAATTTGGATTTTGTAGAACAACTTAATAAATTTTGTGGGACATCACTGCAGGGGAGAGGAAGCTGGTACAACAGTTGCATACACTCTCTTGTCTTACTATACCTGCTGCTTTTCCTTTCCTAGAGGGAGCAAGACTTTAAATACAAAAGCTGTCAACATTTGTGAATCTTACTAGACTTCATACAACGTCTTAGAGTATTGCTTGCACTTGGGATCGCTCTGTGTCTGAGTTTCCCTCGTCCTGGATTATGATTTACTGTAGCCATTCACTTTCTTTGTTCCTTTGTATGGATTGTTGGTAGACGGAGTTTACTATGTGGAAGATATTGCTGAGAATCCAGGCAATGGCAGTGTAATTCTGCTGGCCAAATACAGTTAACTGTGTAGAAGGGCCGTGGAAATGAGGAAGAGAACGTGGATTTTTCATGAGGCAGAGCAAGACTGTATCAGTTCTCTCTTCCTTTTACTCTAGCCAACTTTAACATGTTTGCGAAGCCTTGGGATGGGAAAGTCGCTTCCCCCAAGAAGAAGGCACTGAAACGTAAGGCACCTGGCAGTTTTCCCTCTGCTGTAGCAGCTGTGAAACCACGGACTGCCTCCGATGCAGACACAATGGGACCTCCAGCCAAAAAAGCAGCTATGGTAAGGACAGGGGCTAATGCAGAAATGGATCCCTTGTAAAATTTATACCCTCCTCTAGGAGAAAAGATGGAAAACTCAAATGTTCTACAGGCCTTCTGTTTCCTTTTAAATCCAGTAGCTGCCTACAGAATTCTTGTAGTACCCTTCCATATTTATTAGATTAATGGCACTATTTACTTAGTCCTCTGTGATTCTGTGATTTCTCTGGTGTGGAGGATTTTGTCCATTAATGCTGTGTTCTTAAAAGACACAAGATCATTAGTAACCTCCAAGTGAATATTAACTTTCTTCAGGAGCACCTTGGTTTTGTATTTTGGCTAAGGCTCCGCAATGCCAGAGGAGAAGCAGCATGGAGGAAAAAGCTAGTAAGGAATCTTTTACCCATGAGTCCTAAACACTGTTTTGCTGCTTTCTAGGCTGTTCCAGCCACGCTGGAGCACGTCCCAGCCACCAGACTTGAAGAAAATCCCCAAAACAGGTGATGACCACAACTTGTTCTTTTTCTCAATCGGTGTATATCCCCAGTGAAACATAAGTTCTGTCACAGGTGGGGAAAAAAGGAGGGTTCTGAGATAATTAAAGCCCAAATCCATCAGAGGATAAGTCACTTATTTATCTTATAAGATAAATAAGTCACGTGAAATGACTTTCTAGCAGCTAGCAGGAATGCTTAATTAGACTTACTTTCTTTAAATGCTGCAAGTCGGTACAGCTTTCCAGTGACTTCTTGCTCTGTCTGAATACCTAAATGAGGATGAGGTGAAGTTCTTCTACTTCCTCGTGAGGTGATAAATGATGAGTAGTGTCCTCTGCCTTTTGGTCCTCAAGAATGCCACCCGAACAAACATACAAGGTGACAAGAGTGCAGGGAGAGCAGAGGGAAGTGATGGCTGCAGATCAGCTTCCTGTAGTGGGGAGCAAACTCTGCTGAGTGTGCCGTGGGAAAAATGACTAACTTAGTAAACAGATATTTGCAGATGGAGACTTCTTAACATTTTTACAGGAAAATTAAGCAAGGTGGCAAAGTGCCCCTTGCTACAAAAATTGAACCATCTCTGCTAGACTCCGGGTGCTCTGGCTTCACAGAGAAACCCCCAAACTGAAAAATGTACCTGCTAATATATTGGGCTCTAAATGTAGCCCTGGGTTAATTGAATAACAATCCCTGGGTAAGACTGAAGTGCAGGAGGGGTTGGCTACGGTTTTAAGAGCCGGTTTGCAGAAAAGGGATTTCCCGTTAAGAAATGGCATATACTGATTGTTCTCTTCCTTGCTCTGCCAAGACCTGAAGCACATCTTGGAAGCCAGGCAGAATCCGTGGAGCCAATGGAGTTCTCGAGCTCGACTTCAGCTTCTTCCCAGCTAGAAGAAGCAAGGACACGCCGGCTGAGTTCCACAGGCAACGCGCCCGTATCTGTAGACGAGGATTTAGAGATGCTACTTTGGGAACTCTCAGACGGCATACTGGAAGCCGAGCTCGACTTGGACCCAGGGAAGGATGAGGATGACCTCCTCCTTGAGCTTTCCAAGATGATTGATGATTGAACTGCATAGTCCTATGGTATATTAAAAAAAAAAAAAAAAAAAAAAACAACAACAAAAAAAAACTCTTCTTCTTGTTGGATACCCCGAGGTGATCCTTTTTCTAACTGAGGCTTTGCAATGAGACTTAAAGCACAGTTGGATCTGGTAGAAATTGGCAGGATCTGCACTCAGTTGTCCTAAGTTTTCCTGCTGGTCAGAGTTAAGGTCTTGTGCATGGTTCCGTAAGTAGAGGTGGCTACCTTTGATATCAAGAGGACAAAGCACTTGTTTCTTTTGGCACAGAAAGATGTCCATCGGCACGCTGTGGTGGCTGTGAATTGACGTAGTGATGGAGCGATGCTCTGAAGGCTTAAACGGAAAGCTTCTTCCTTCCGCCCCCCCTTGGCACAGCTCGATGTTGGGCACATTGTGAAGCCTGAGTGTTCTGATTTCTCGGACAGTTGATACCCAAATCCCGGAGTTACTATGTCAACTCTTGACTTTTATTTGTGTATGCCATTGTTTTGACTGTAATCTTTTCAGATGATGAAGCTGTAGGGGCGGGAGGGAGCAAAATAATTATTCTAGCGTTGTGGACCAAACATGCTGCCAGGAGTGGTGGTGGTGGGGTCAGCCCACCCGGCCTTACTTTCAATTATCAGGGATGATAAAATGGTGTGAAAAGCAGCAGCTCTGCGATACGGCTACGCTACCCCCACTCCCTTCTCTTGTGCTGTACCAAAGTTCCCCCAAGCTTTGGTTGGTGCTTTTTGCTGGTGACAGTAGGACTCCAGGGCGAGTAGTCGGGACTCTCCTGCAGTAACTGGGTCAATTAAGGGTTGGTTTAAGTGCCTCCTGGTTTTTAAAATTGCTCCCCTGAGCTGCTGGCTCTGCTGCCTGCTACAGCAAATGTTCGGGTGCCATCAGCGTCGCACTTGGGCGTGGGCACTGACCCTGCGGAGGAGAGCTGAGACTCGCGTGTATTGTGTACCCTGCCGCCAGTGATCGTTTTCCCCTAGCAGATCTATTTTGAATCATTTCCCTAAATTTTAGAGGAACTTTAGGCTCTTTGTGCTATGATTTGTGAAGCTGTAGGGGCCCTCAGGCATTTGCTGCTGGCAGAGGAAAACCGCTTGTCGAATTTGTTGTAAATACTTTCTGTTTGGACAACAACGCCTGTGTGTGTGTGTGTGTGTGTGTGTGTGTGTGCGCTTTGACGACCCCCTGCGACGCCCCAGCTCCGCGAGGGAAGCTTTGAAGCGGCTCTGGGAAAACCTCTGCGGAAGAAACCGCTGCTAGTGACTTGCGGAAAAGGGACTCCACAATCAGTGAGATTGTAAAGTAGGTATGTTTATTCAGCGCTGGGCAGCACGGGAGGTCGTGGGCATGAAGATTGATGACTCTTCCTCGTCACCGCTAGTTGACCTCTTGTCTTTGCACAGACTCAGTTGCTCCTTGGCTCTTGTCCATCTGCAGGACCAGTTTCTCCCAGTTTCTTAAGACAGGCTCACTCTCTTATTAGGAGACTGACCTTGGTAAGGGGCCCAAGGCTTCTTGCTTTAGTTAATTGGCACAATGCACCATAGTTAGCAAAGACACTAAGTAGCATCCTAGTTTAACGCTGTCAGCGCTCTATCTCTACTTGATAAGATTCTCCTAACTCCCTCTCTCACTGGAGCCCACGCAGCCCTCCGTCCTGCCGAAGGACTTCACGGGGACTTCTGCCGGCTCCGGGTGCCCGCACACAGACAGAAATGGCTTTGAGAGAAAACAATCAGGAGGAGGAGAGCTCAGAGACTGCGGCCGGCTTCGGCCACCTTCCCCTCGCTTTCCCTCTCCGTGTTCAAACCGAGCACTGTTCTGCCGTCAACCTTCGCTGCCTCTGCCCGCGGCGCCGGGCTTTCGTGGGTGCCATTGCTCCTCTACATATTTTATCCTTCCTTTTGTAAGGAATGGTCCAGCAATTCGTGTCACTAAGGGATTTGAAGGGTTACCATCGAGGCCCGGGTCTAGGTGATAAGAGAACAAAGGGGTTTTTAGGGAAAAGTGCTGACTACTGCAGGGGATGTTGCTAGAGTTTCTGAAATCCGGCGCAGAGGCTCCCAAACGAGGAGGAAGGGGGAGCTGAAGGACAATTGAAGGACAAAAGCCTGAGAGGAAGACAACCAGCATTCAGCCCGAGCAAGCCCCGAGAGACCACCAGAGACTGGTACGCAGGCGCCCCTGGGAGGGGTTTCGGATTCCGGAAACCAATTCTAATAACCCTGCCTCTTCTCGAAGTAGTAATGAATATGTATTAGCCTGGGAGCATCAAAACCAGCCGCCTTACGTAACAGGCGTGCGTCCTGGGGGAGCAGAGACTCCCGGCGCACCCAGCGCTGCTTGCTTGCCTCTATTCGTTTAATAAATTGTAAACTTTGATTGTAATCCTATTTGGATTTATAACAGCCATTTATAACACTTTTTATATTTGTATTTTATTTAAGGCTGTCTTGCCCCCCTCCCCCCCCAGCCTCGCTGCTCGCCAATAAAGCTGGCGCAGGGGCTAAGGGATTTGAAGGGCCTGCTTGTACACCTAAGGGATTTGAGGGCCTGCTTGTACACCTTTGGGGACTGCCTCTTTTGGGGGGGGGGGGGGTGTTAGGAGCTGCTTGTATACTTTTTTAGGCATTCCTCTGAGAGGGGGTTGGGAGCTTCGTGTATACTGGGGGGGGAGGGCCTCCCTCGAGGTGGAAGCGGGGGGGGTTGGAGCGTTTCTACACTGTAGGGGCCTGCCTGTACACTTTTGGGGCCTGCCTTGGAGGGGTTGGGAACTGCTTGTACACCTTTGGGGCCTGCGTCTGCGCGGGGCGGGGGGGGTTAGGGGATTGGAGCTGGTTTTAACCTTTCGGGCTTGCATCTGGAGGGGCTTGGGGCCTGCCTTTGGGGGGGTGGTTGTGAGCTGCTTGTATACTGTAGGGGCCTGCTTGTACACCTTTGGGGCCTGCGTCTGGGGGGGGGTGGGAGCTGCTTGTACACTGTTAGGGCCTGCCTTGGGGGAGGGGTAGGGCATGTGCCTTGGGGGCATGGGGTTGGGAGCTGCTTCTACGCTGTAGGGGTCTGGGTCTTGGGGGGTTGGGGCTGTTTGTACACCTTTGGGGCGTGCCTCTGGGGAGGATGGGGAGTTGCTTGTACACCTTTGGGGCCTGTGTCTGGGGGGGGGTTGGGGCCTGTGCCGGGGGGGTTGGGAGCTGCTTGTACGCTCTAGGGTCCTCTGGCAGGCTTTGGGGCCTCCCTTTGAGGGGGGCAGTTGGGAGCTGGTTGTACACCTTTGGGGCCTGAGTCTGGGGTGTGGGGGCTGGGGCTGAGGCCTGGGGCCTGGGGCATGCATCTGGTGGTGGTGGTGGGGGGTCCAGTTCATGGGGGGGGGTGGGTTGGGAGCTGCTTGTGGACAGTTGGGGTCTGCATCCGGGTGTGGCTGGGGCCTGCTTGTAGACTTCTGCAGCCTGTGTCTGGTGTTTGGGGGCTTTTCTGTAGTGTTTGGGGATTGCATTTTGGCTTTGGGATGTGTCTAGAGCTTCTGGGGCCTAGCTGTAGTGCTTGGGGCCTGCGTCTGGGGCTTTTCTGTAGCATTTTGGTAGCGTGTTTGTGATTTGGGGTCTGTATCCAGGGTTTTGCCTTTTTTGTAGTTTTCAGCTTTGTGTCTGTTTCTTTGTTGGTTGCCTGGGGTTTGGGGTTTGGATCATTAGTCAGTGTCATTAGCGTCGGGGGGTTGATATGAAGGGTTAGGGTTGTGGTTAGAGTTGTTACGGTTAAAGAGAATAAGGATTTTAGGGTAAGGGGATCAAGGTTGTGGGAATAAAAATGTTTTTGCACAGAGTTACATCGTTTAGAGGGAAGGAAGGTGGTATTGATATATGCTTGCAGTGATAAGAAAGCTTAACAGACAATCTTGTAAAATGCAGACAACCAGAATCCTTAGAGCAATTGGGTGGAAATCACGGTGTAAGAAACATTACCACCTCAAAGAGGAAAACAGTCAAGAAAAAAATAAAATTGACTAGTAACAGGCCAGCAGCTGTGTATTTTCTGTGAAGCACTGGATAGATCGTGAACATGGATTACTCAGTCAATGGGGAAACTGGGGAGGGTCCTGGTCACCGAGAGGAAAAAAAAAATTATATAAACTGTGTTATGGAACTAGTAGGTGGCTTGTGGGACGCCTGCCATTGCAATCGTGAATAAAAATGCTACCTCACTGAGATACTTGCCTGAGCCTATGGTATTGGTTACAGAGTGTTTCTAATAAGGTGTTAGGGTTTTAAGGTTTCAGGGCTAAGGCAGTAGGGTTGGGTTTCAGGGTTAGGGTTTCCAGGGTTTAGGGTTAGGATTTTAAGGTTGTTAGGGTTGGAGTTATAAGGGTTAGGGTTTGGGGGTTAGTGTGTTAAGGTTTTAAAGTATTTTGTGGTTTTAGTGTTGATAGGGTTTTTAGGGTTAGGGTCTTAGGGTTTTAGTTATGGTCAGGTATTTAGGGTTAGGGTTTTAAGGTCTTATTTTTTTTTTTTTAAGGTTAGGGTCTCCAGCGTTAGGGCTTTGAGAATCTTTACGTTTTGGGTTAGGGTTTAGAGGGTCTTAATTTTTAGGGTTAGGGCTTTTAGGCGTAGGTCTAGTGTGGTAAATTTTATCGGGTTAGGACTGTAAGGGTTTTTAGGGTTAGGGTTTCTAGGTTTTTTTGGGGTAGGGGTTAGGGTTAGATCCGTGGGAGCCGTAGTGTTAGGGGTCAGGGTTCTTAGGGGTAAGGCCCAATATTAGGGTGGAAGGCCAAACTAAGGGGGGAGCCCCCCCCAAAATTGAAGGGTCGAAGCCCCAATTTAGGGGAAGAAACGTCAAAATTGTGGGGTCCCCCAAAATTGGGCGGAAGAGCTCTTAATATTGGGGGAAACCCAAAAAAGGAGGGTGGGGGACTCTAAAATTGGGGGGACCCCCCCAAATTGGTTGTGTCCCCCCCAAAATTGGTTGTGTCCCCCCCAATTAGGGGAGGAACCCCCAAAATTGGGTGGGCGAACCCCCATATTGGGGGGGCAGAACACTTAAATGGAAGTGTGAAATTCCAGAATTGAATGTGGACCCCCCAGAACAGTCTTCAGGGGTTTAGTGTGGTAAATTTTATCGGGTTAGGGCTGTAAGGGCTTTTAGGGTTAGGGTTTCTAGGGTTTGTTGGGGTAGGGGTTAGGGTTAGATCCGTGGTTGCCATAGCGTTAGGGGTCAAGGTTCTTAGGGGTTAGGCCTAATATTAGGGCGGAAGGCCAAAATAAGAGGGTGGGAGCCCCCCCCAAAATTGAAGGGTTGAAGCCCCAAGTTAGGGGAAGGAACGTCAAAATTGTGGGGTCCCCCAAAATTGAGCGGAAGTACTTTTAATATTAGGGGGGAACCCAAAAAAGGAGGGTGGGGGACTCTAAAATCGGTTGTGTCCCCCCCAAATTAGGGGAGGAACCCCCAAAATTGGGTGGGCGAACCCCCAAATTGCGGGGAAGAAGACTTAAATGGAAGTGTGAAATTCCAGAATTGGATGTGGACCCCCCAGAACAGTCTTCAGGGGTTTAGTGTGGTAAATTTTATCGGGTTAGGGCTGTAAGGGTTTTTAGGGTTAGGGTTTCTAGGGTTTGTTGGGGTAGGGGTTAGGGTTAGATCCGTGGTTGCCATAGGGTTAGGGGTCAAGGTTCTTAGGGGTTAGGCCTAATATTAGGGCGGAAGGCCAAAATAAGAGGGGAGGAGCCCACCCAAAATTGAAGGGTTGAAGCCCAAAGTTAGGGGAAGGAACGTCAAAATTGTGGGGTCCCCCAAAATTGAGCGGAAGAGCTCTTAATATTGGGGGAAACCCAAAAAAGGAGGGTGGGGGACTCTAAAATTGGTTGTGTCCCCCCCAAAATTGGTTGTGTCCCCCCCAAAATTGGTTGTGTCCCCCCCAATTAGGGGAGGAACCCCCAAAATTGGGTGGGCGAACCCCCATATTGGGGGGGCAGAACACTTAAATGGAAGTGTGAAATTCCAGAATTGAATGTGGACCCCCCAGAACAGTCTTCAGGGGTTTAGTGTGGTAAATTTTATCGGGTTAGGGCTGCAAGGGTTTTTAGGGTTAGGGTTTCTAGGGTTTGTTGGGGTAGGGGTTAGGGTTAGATCCGTGGTTGCCATAGGCTTAGGGGTCAAGGTTCTTAGGGGTTAGGCCTAATATTAGGGCGGAAGGCCAAAATAAGAGGGGGGGAGCCCCCCCCAAAATCGAAGGGTTGAAGCCCAAAGTTAGGGGAAGGAACGGCCAAATTGTGGGGTCCCCCAAAATTGGGCGGAAGAACTCTTTAATATTAGGGGGGAACCCAAAAAAGGAGGGTGGGGGACTCTACAATTGGGGGGGACCCCCAAAATTGGTCGGGTCCCCCCAAATTAGGGGAGGAACCCCCAAAATTGGGTGGGTGAACCCCCAAATTGGGGGGAAGAAGACTTAAATGGAAGTGTGAAATTCCAGAATTGAATGTGGACCCCCCCCAGACCTGGGGAGGAATCCCCAAACTTGGGGGGGACCCCCAAAATTGGGGTTAAAGCCCCAGATCCCGGGGAGCTAAGCCCCAAATTAAGGGAAGGAACCTCAAACATGTGGTGAGAACCCCAACATTGGGGGAAAGAACCTTAATATTAGGGTGGCAGGCCAAGAAAGGATGGTGGGGGCCTCCAAAATTGTGGGGGGCTTGGAATTGGGGGGAATCCCCAAAATGGAGGGGGAACCCCAAAAGTGGGGGGGGGGGCGAAGCACCAAATTAGGGGAAGGAACCCCAAAATTGCGGGGAAGAACTCTGAAATGGAGAGCTGAAAACCCGAAATTGAGGGGAAACCCCCCAAAACGGCGGGAAAACCCTCCATAAACACGAAACCGGTAATGTAACAGAGCAAAAAATGGCGTCCTACGGCAAGGTGCGAGGCTCAATTTTCTGGGGAGTGCTGGGAAATGTAGTTCTTGGCCACCGGGTTTCCGGGAGTCCATATTGTTTTCCCAGAGCATGCCGGGAGATGTAGTTCTCGGACACTGGGCTTCCGGGAGGCCATGTTGGTTTCCCATCTTTGCTAGACTCGGGGTGCTCTGGCTTCACAGAGAAACCCCCAAACTGAAAAATGTACCTGCTAATATATTGGGCTCTAAATGTAGCCCTGGGTTAATTGAATAACAATCCCTGGGTAAGATTGAAGTGCAGGAGGGGTTGGCTACGGTTTTAAGAGCCGGTTTGCAGAAAAGGGATTTCCCGTTAAGAAATGGCATATACTGATTGTTCTCTTCCTTGCTCTGCCAAGACCTGAAGCACATCTTGGAAGCCAGGCAGAATCCATGGAGCCAATGGAGTTCTCAAGCTCGACTTCAGCTTCTTCCCAGCTAGAAGAAGCAAGGACACGCCGGCTGAGTTCCACAGGCAACGCGCCCGTATCTGTAGACGAGGATTTAGAGATGCTACTTTGGGAACTCTCAGACGGCATACTGGAAGCCGAGCTCGACTTGGACCCAGGGAAGGATGAGGATGACCTCCTCCTTGAGCTTTCCAAGATGATTGATGATTGAACTGCATAGTCCTATGGTATATTAAAAAAAAAAAAAAAAAAAGAAAAAAAAGAAAACAACTCTTCTTCTTGTTGGATACCCTGAGGTGATCCTTTTTCTAACTGAGGCTTTGCAATGAGACTTAAAGCACAGTTGGAACTGGTAGAAATTGGCAGGATCTGCACTCAGTTGTCCTAAGTTTTCCTGCTGGTCAGAGTTAAGGTCTTGTGCATGGTTCCGTAACTATAGGTGGCTACCTTTGATATCAAGAGGACAAAGCACTTGTTTCTTTTGGCACAGAAAGATGTCCATCGGCACGCTGTGGTGGCTGTGAATTGACGTAGTGATGGAGCGATGCTCTGAAGGCTTAAACGGAAAGCTTCTTCCTTCCGCCCCCCTTGGCACAGCTCGATGTTGGGCACATTGTGAAGCCTGGGTGTTCTGATTTCTCGGACAGTTGATACCCAAATCCCGGAGTTACTATGTCAACTCTTGACTTTTATTTGTGTATGCCATTGTTTTGACTGTAATCTTTTCAGATGATGAAGCTGTAGGGGCGGGAGGGAGCAAAATAATTATTCTAGCGTTGTGGACCAAACATGCTGCCAGGAGTGGTGGTGGTGGGGTCAGCCCACCCGGCCTTACTTTCAATTATCGGGGATGATAAAATGGTGTGAAAAGCAGCAGCTCTGCGATACGGCTACGCTACCCCCACTCCCTTCTCTTGTGCTGTACCAAAGTTCCCCCAAGCTTTGGTTGGTGCTTTTTGCTGGTGACAGTAGGACTCCAGGGCGAGTAGTCGGGACTCTCCTGCAGTAACTGGGTCAATTAAGGGTTGGTTTAAGTGCCTCCTGGTTTTTAAAATTGCTCCCCTGAGCTGCTGGCTCTGCTGCCTGCTACAGCAAATGTTCGGGTGCCATCAGCGTCGCACTTGGGCGTGGGCACTGACCCTGCGGAGGAGAGCTGAGACTCGCGTGTATTGTGTACCCTGCCGCCAGTGATCGTTTTCCCCTAGCAGATCTATTTTGAATCATTTCCCTAAATTTTAGAGGAACTTTAGGCTCTTTGTGCTATGATTTGTGAAGCTGTAGGGGCCCTCAGGCATTTGCTGCTGGCAGAGGAAAACCGCTTGTCGAATTTGTTGTAAATACTTTCTGTTTGGACAACAACGCCTGTGTGTGTGTGTGTGTGTGTGTGTGCGCTTTGACGACCCCCTGCGACGCCCCAGCTCCGCGAGGGAAGCTTTGAAGCGGCTCTGGGAAAACCTCTGCGGAAGAAACCGCTGCTAGTGACTTGCGGAAAAGGGACTCCACAATCAGTGAGATTGTAAAGTAGGTATGTTTATTCAGCGCTGGGCAGCACGGGAGGTCGTGGGCATGAAGATTGATGACTCTTCCTCGTCACCGCTAGTTGACCTCTTGTCTTTGCACAGACTCAGTTGCTCCTTGGCTCTTGTCCATCTGCAGGACCAGTTTCTCCCAGTTTCTTAAGACAGGCTCACTCTCTTATTAGGAGACTGACCTTGGTAAGGGGCCCAAGGCTTCTTGCTTTAGTTAATTGGCACAATGCACCATAGTTAGCAAAGACACTAAGTAGCATCCTAGTTTAACGCTGTCAGCGCTCTATCTCTACTTGATAAGATTCTCCTAACTCCCTCTCTCACTGGAGCCCACGCAGCCCTCCGTCCTGCCGAAGGACTTCACGGGGACTTCTGCCGGCTCCGGGTGCCCGCACACAGACAGAAATGGCTTTGAGAGAAAACAATCAGGAGGAGGAGAGCTCAGAGACTGCGGCCGGCTTCGGCCACCTTCCCCTCGCTTTCCCTCTCCGTGTTCAAACCGAGCACTGTTCTGCCGTCAACCTTCGCTGCCTCTGCCCGCGGCGCCGGGCTTTCGCGGGTGCCATTGCTCCTCTACATATTTTATCCTTCCTTTTGTAAGGAATGGTCCAGCAATTCGTGTCACTAAGGGATTTGAAGGGTTACCATCGAGGCCCGGGTCTAGGTGATAAGAGAACAAAGGGGTTTTTAGGGAAAAGTGCTGACTACTGCAGGGGATGTTGCTAGAGTTTCTGAAATCCGGCGCAGAGGCTCCCAAACGAGGAGGAAGGGGGAGCTGAAGGACAATTGAAGGACAAAAGCCTGAGAGGAAGACAACCAGCATTCAGCCCGAGCAAGCCCCGAGAGACCACCAGAGACTGGTACGCAGGCGCCCCTGGGAGGGGTTTCGGATTCCGGAAACCAATTCTAATAACCCTGCCTCTTCTCGAAGTAGTAATGAATATGTATTAGCCTGGGAGCATCAAAACCAGCCGCCTTACGTAACAGGCGTGCGTCCTGGGGGAGCAGAGACTCCCGGCGCACCCAGCGCTGCTTGCTTGCCTCTATTCGTTTAATAAATTGTAAACTTTGATTGTAATCCTATTTGGATTTATAACAGCCATTTATAACACTTTTTATATTTGTATTTTATTTAAGGCTGTCTTGCCCCCCTCCCCCCCCAGCCTCGCTGCTCGCCAATAAAGCTGGCGCAGGGGCTAAGGGATTTGAAGGGCCTGCTTGTACACCTAAGGGATTTGAGGGCCTGCTTGTACACCTTTGGGGACTGCCTCTTTTGGGGGGGGGGGGGGGTGTTAGGAGCTGCTTGTATACTTTTTTAGGCATTCCTCTGAGAGGGGGTTGGGAGCTTCGTGTATACTGGGGGGGGAGGGCCTCCCTCGAGGTGGAAGCGGGGGGGGTTGGAGCGTTTCTACACTGTAGGGGCCTGCCTGTACACTTTTGGGGCCTGCCTTGGAGGGGTTGGGAACTGCTTGTACACCTTTGGGGCCTGCGTCTGCGCGGGGCGGGGGGGGTTAGGGGATTGGAGCTGGTTTTAACCTTTCGGGCTTGCATCTGGAGGGGCTTGGGGCCTGCCTTTGGGGGGGTGGTTGTGAGCTGCTTGTATACTGTAGGGGCCTGCTTGTACACCTTTGGGGCCTGCGTCTGGGGGGGGGTGGGAGCTGCTTGTACACTGTTAGGGCCTGCCTTGGGGGAGGGGTAGGGCATGTGCCTTGGGGGCATGGGGTTGGGAGCTGCTTCTACGCTGTAGGGGTCTGGGTCTTGGGGGGTTGGGGCTGTTTGTACACCTTTGGGGCGTGCCTCTGGGGAGGATGGGGAGTTGCTTGTACACCTTTGGGGCCTGTGTCTGGGGGGGGGTTGGGGCCTGTGCCGGGGGGGTTGGGAGCTGCTTGTACGCTCTAGGGTCCTCTGGCAGGCTTTGGGGCCTCCCTTTGAGGGGGGCAGTTGGGAGCTGGTTGTACACCTTTGGGGCCTGAGTCTGGGGTGTGGGGGCTGGGGCTGAGGCCTGGGGCCTGGGGCATGCATCTGGTGGTGGTGGTGGGGGGTCCAGTTCATGGGGGGGGGTGGGTTGGGAGCTGCTTGTGGACAGTTGGGGTCTGCATCCGGGTGTGGCTGGGGCCTGCTTGTAGACTTCTGCAGCCTGTGTCTGGTGTTCGGGGGCTTTTCTGTAGTGTTTGGGGATTGCATTTTGGCTTTGGGATGTGTCTAGAGCTTCTGGGGCCTAGCTGTAGTGCTTGGGGCCTGCGTCTGGGGCTTTTCTGTAGCATTTTGGTAGCGTGTTTGTGATTTGGGGTCTGTATCCAGGGTTTTGCCTTTTTTGTAGTTTTCAGCTTTGTGTCTGTTTCTTTGTTGGTTGCCTGGGGTTTGGGGTTTGGATCATTAGTCAGTGTCATTAGCGTCGGGGGGTTGATATGAAGGGTTAGGGTTGTGGTTAGAGTTGTTACGGTTAAAGAGAATAAGGATTTTAGGGTAAGGGGATCAAGGTTGTGGGAATAAAAATGTTTTTGCACAGAGTTACATCGTTTAGAGGGAAGGAAGGTGGTATTGATATATGCTTGCAGTGATAAGAAAGCTTAACAGACAACCTTGTAAAATGCAGACAACCAGAATCCTTAGAGCAATTGGGTGGAAATCACGGTGTAAGAAACATTACCACCTCAAAGAGGAAAACAGTCAAGAAAAAAATAAAATTGACTAGTAACAGGCCAGCAGCTGTGTATTTTCTGTGAAGCACTGGATAGATCGTGAACATGGATTACTCAGTCAATGGGGAAACTGGGGAGGGTCTTGGTCACCGAGAGGAAAAAAAAAATTATATAAACTGTGTTATGGAACTAGTAGGTGGCTTGTGGGACGCCTGCCATTGCAATCGTGAATAAAAATGCTACCTCACTGAGATACTTGCCTGAGCCTATGGTATTGGTTACAGAGTGTTTCTAATAAGGTGTTAGGGTTTTAAGGTTTCAGGGCTAAGGCACTAGGGTTGGGTTTCAGGGTTAGGGTTTCCAGGGTTTAGGGTTAGGATTTTAAGGTTGTTAGGGTTGGAGTTATAAGGGTTAGGGTTTGGGGGTTAGTGTGTTAAGGTTTTAAAGTATTTTGTGGTTTTAGTGTTGATAGGGTTTTTAGGGTTAGGGTCTTAGGGTTTTAGTTATGGTCAGGTATTTAGGGTTAGGGTTTTAAGGTCTTATTTTTTTTTTTTTAAGGTTAGGGTCTCCAGCGTTAGGGCTTTGAGAATCTTTACGTTTTGGGTTAGGGTTTAGAGGGTCTTAATTTTTAGGGTTAGGGCTTTTAGGCGTAGGTCTAGTGTGGTAAATTTTATCGGGTTAGGACTGTAAGGGTTTTTAGGGTTAGGGTTTCTAGGGTTTTTTGGGGTAGGGGTTAGGGTTAGATCCGTGGGAGCCGTAGTGTTAGGGGTCAGGGTTCCTAGGGGTAAGGCCCAATATTAGGGTGGAAGGCCAAACTAAGGGGGGAGCCCCCCCCAAAATTGAAGGGTCGAAGCCCCAATTTAGGGGAAGAAACGTCAAAATTGTGGGGTCCCCCAAAATTGGGCGGAAGAGCTCTTAATATTGGGGGAAACCCAAAAAAGGAGGGTGGGGGACTCTAAAATTGGGGGGACCCCCCCAAATTGGTTGTGTCCCCCCCAAAATTGGTTGTGTCCCCCCCAATTAGGGGAGGAACCCCCAAAATTGGGTGGGCGAACCCCCATATTGGGGGGGCAGAACACTTAAATGGAAGTGTGAAATTCCAGAATTGAATGTGGACCCCCCAGAACAGTCTTCAGGGGTTTAGTGTGGTAAATTTTATCGGGTTAGGGCTGTAAGGGTTTTTAGGGTTAGGGTTTCTAGGGTTTGTTGGGGTAGGGGTTAGGGTTAGATCCGTGGTTGCCATAGCGTTAGGGGTCAAGGTTCTTAGGGGTTAGGCCTAATATTAGGGCGGAAGACCAAAATAAGAGGGTGGGAGCCCCCCCCAAAATTGAAGGGTTGAAGCCCCAAGTTAGGGGAAGGAACGTCAAAATTGTGGGGTCCCCCAAAATTGGGCGGAAGTACTTTTAATATTAGGGGGGAACCCAAAAAAGGAGGGTGGGGGACTCTAAAATCGGTTGTGTCCCCCCCAAATTAGGGGAGGAACCCCCAAAATTGGGTGGGCGAACCCCCAAATTGGGGGGAAGAAGACTTAAATGGAAGTGTGAAATTCCAGAATTGGATGTGGACCCCCCAGAACAGTCTTCAGGGGTTTAGTGTGGTAAATTTTATCGGGTTAGGGCTGTAAGGGTTTTTAGGGTTAGGGTTTCTAGGGTTTGTTGGGGTAGGGGTTAGGGTTAGATCCGTGGTTGCCATAGGGTTAGGGGTCAAGGTTCTTAGGGGTTAGGCCTAATATTAGGGCGGAAGGCCAAAATAAGAGGGGAGGAGCCCACCCAAAATTGAAGGGTTGAAGCCCAAAGTTAGGGGAAGGAACGTCAAAATTGTGGGGTCCCCCAAAATTGAGCGGAAGAGCTCTTAATATTGGGGGAAACCCAAAAAAGGAGGGTGGGGGACTCTAAAATTGGTTGTGTCCCCCCCAAAATTGGTTGTGTCCCCCCCAAAATTGGTTGTGTCCCCCCCAATTAGGGGAGGAACCCCCAAAATTGGGTGGGCGAACCCCCATATTGGGGGGGCAGAACACTTAAATGGAAGTGTGAAATTCCAGAATTGAATGTGGACCCCCCAGAACAGTCTTCAGGGGTTTAGTGTGGTAAATTTTATCGGGTTAGGGCTGCAAGGGTTTTTAGGGTTAGGGTTTCTAGGGTTTGTTGGGGTAGGGGTTAGGGTTAGATCCGTGGTTGCCATAGGCTTAGGGGTCAAGGTTCTTAGGGGTTAGGCCTAATATTAGGGCGGAAGGCCAAAATAAGAGGGGGGGAGCCCCCCCCAAAATCGAAGGGTTGAAGCCCAAAGTTAGGGGAAGGAACGGCCAAATTGTGGGGTCCCCCAAAATTGGGCGGAAGAACTCTTTAATATTAGGGGGGAACCCAAAAAAGGAGGGTGGGGGACTCTACAATTGGGGGGGACCCCCAAAATTGGTCGGGCCCCCCCAAATTAGGGGAGGAACCCCCAAAATTGGGTGGGTGAACCCCCAAATTGGGGGGAAGAAGACTTAAATGGAAGTGTGAAATTCCAGAATTGAATGTGGACCCCCCCCAGACCTGGGGAGGAATCCCCAAACTTGGGGGGGACCCCCAAAATTGGGGTTAAAGCCCCAGATCCCGGGGAGCTAAGCCCCAAATTAAGGGAAGGAACCTCAAACATGTGGTGAGAACCCCAACATTGGGGGAAAGAACCTTAATATTAGGGTGGCAGGCCAAGAAAGGATGGTGGGGGCCTCCAAAATTGTGGGGGGCTTGGAATTGGGGGGAATCCCCAAAATGGAGGGGGAACCCCAAAAGTGGGGGGGGGGCGAAGCACCAAATTAGGGGAAGGAACCCCAAAATTGCGGGGAAGAACTCTGAAATGGAGAGCTGAAAACCCGAAATTGAGGGGAAACCCCCCAAAACGGCGGGAAAACCCTCCATAAACACGAAACCGGTAATGTAACAGAGCAAAAAATGGCGTCCTACGGCACGCTGCGAGGCTCAATTTTCTGGGGAGTGCTGGGAAATGTAGTTCTTGGCCACCGGGTTTCCGGGAGTCCATATTGTTTTCCCAGAGCATGCCGGGAGATGTAGTTCTCGGACACTGGGCTTCCGGGAGGCCATGTTGGTTTCCCATCTTTGCTAGACTCCGGGTGCTCTGGCTTCACAGAGAAACCCTGAAGCACATCTTGGAAGCCAGGCAGAATCCGTGGAGCCAATGGAGTTCTCAAGCTCGACTTCAGCTTCTTCCCAGCTAGAAGAAGCAAGGACACGCCGGCTGAGTTCCACAGGCAACGCGCCCGTATCTGTAGACGAGGATTTAGAGATGCTACTTTGGGAACTCTCAGACGGCATACTGGAAGCCGAGCTCGACTTGGACCCAGGGAAGGATGAGGATGACCTCCTCCTTGAGCTTTCCAAGATGATTGATGATTGAACTGCATAGTCCTATGGTATATTAAAAAAAAAAAAGAAAAAAAGAAAAAAAAGAAAACAACTCTTCTTCTTGTTGGATACCCTGAGGTGATCCTTTTTCTAACTGAGGCTTTGCAATGAGACTTAAAGCACAGTTGGAACTGGTAGAAATTGGCAGGATCTGCACTCAGTTGTCCTAAGTTTTCCTGCTGGTCAGAGTTAAGGTCTTGTGCATGGTTCCGTAACTATAGGTGGCTACCTTTGATATCAAGAGGACAAAGCACTTGTTTCTTTTGGCACAGAAAGATGTCCATCGGCACGCTGTGGTGGCTGTGAATTGACGTAGTGATGGAGCGATGCTCTGAAGGCTTAAACGGAAAGCTTCTTCCTTCCGCCCCCCTTGGCACAGCTCGATGTTGGGCACATTGTGAAGCCTGGGTGTTCTGATTTCTCGGACAGTTGATACCCAAATCCCGGAGTTACTATGTCAACTCTTGACTTTTATTTGTGTATGCCATTGTTTTGACTGTAATCTTTTCAGATGATGAAGCTGTAGGGGCGGGAGGGAGCAAAATAATTATTCTAGCGTTGTGGACCAAACATGCTGCCAGGAGTGGTGGTGGTGGGGTCAGCCCACCCGGCCTTACTTTCAATTATCAGGGATGATAAAATGGTGTGAAAAGCAGCAGCTCTGCGATACGGCTACGCTACCCCCACTCCCTTCTCTTGTGCTGTACCAAAGTTCCCCCAAGCTTTGGTTGGTGCTTTTTGTTGGTGACAGTAGGACTCCAGGGCGAGTAGTCGGGACTCTCCTGCAGTAACTGGGTCAATTAAGGGTTGGTTTAAGTGCCTCCTGGTTTTTAAAATTGCTCCCCTGAGCTGCTGGCTCTGCTGCCTGCTACAGCAAATGTTCGGGTGCCATCAGCGTCGCACTTGGGCGTGGGCACTGACCCTGCGGAGGAGAGCTGAGACTCGCGTGTATTGTGTACCCTGCCGCCAGTGATCGTTTTCCCCTAGCAGATCTATTTTGAATCATTTCCCTAAGTTTTAGAGGAACTTTAGGCTCTTTGTGCTATGATTTGTGAAGCTGTAGGGGCCCTCAGGCATTTGCTGCTGGCAGAGGAAAACCGCTTGTCGAATTTGTTGTAAATACTTTCTGTTTGGACAACAACGCCTGTGTGTGTGTGTGTGTGTGTGTGTGTGTGTGCGTGCTTTGACGACCCCCTGCGACGCCCCAGCTCCGCGAGGGAAGCTTTGAAGCGGCTCTGGGAAAACCTCTGCGGAAGAAACCGCTGCTAGTGACTTGCGGAAAAGGGACTCCACAATCAGTGAGATTGTAAAGTAGGTATGTTTATTCAGCGCTGGGCAGCACGGGAGGTCGTGGGCATGAAGATTGATGACTCTTCCTCGTCACCGCTAGTTGACCTCTTGTCTTTGCGCAGACTCAGTTGCTCCTTGGCTCTTGTCCATCTGCAGGACCAGTTTCTCCCAGTTTCTTAAGACAGGCTCACTCTCTTATTAGGAGACTGACCTTGGTAAGGGGCCCAAGGCTTCTTGCTTTAGTTAATTGGCACAATGCACCATAGTTAGCAAAGACACTAAGTAGCATCCTAGTTTAACGCTGTCAGCGCTCTATCTCTACTTGATAAGATTCTCCTAACTCCCTCTCTCACTGGAGCCCACGCAGCCCTCCGTCCTGCCGAAGGACTTCACGGGGACTTCTGCCGGCTCCGGGTGCCCGCACACAGACAGAAATGGCTTTGAGAGTAAACAATCAGGAGGAGGAGAGCTCAGAGACTGCGGCCGGCTTCGGCCACCTTCCCCTCGCTTTCCCTCTCCGTGTTCAAACCGAGCACTGTTCTGCCGTCAACCTTCGCTGCCTCTGCCCGCGGCGCCGGGCTTTCGCGGGTGCCATTGCTCCTCTACATATTTTATCCTTCCTTTTGTAAGGAATGGTCCAGCAATTCGTGTCACTAAGGGATTTGAAGGGTTACCATCGAGGCCCGGGTCTAGGTGATAAGAGAACAAAGGGGTTTTTAGGGAAAAGTGCTGACTACTGCAGGGGATGTTGCTAGAGTTTCTGAAATCCGGCGCAGAGGCTCCCAAACGAGGAGGAAGGGGGAGCTGAAGGACAATTGAAGGACAAAAGCCTGAGAGGAAGACAACCAGCATTCAGCCCGAGCAAGCCCCGAGAGACCACCAGAGACTGGTACGCAGGCGCCCCTGGGAGGGGTTTCGGATTCCGGAAACCAATTCTAATAACCCTGCCTCTTCTCGAAGTAGTAATGAATATGTATTAGCCTGGGAGCATCAAAACCAGCCGCCTTACGTAACAGGCGTGCGTCCTGGGGGAGCAGAGACTCCCGGCGCACCCAGCGCTGCTTGCTTGCCTCTATTCGTTTAATAAATTGTAAACTTTGATTGTAATCCTATTTGGATTTATAACAGCCATTTATAACACTTTTTATATTTGTATTTTATTTAAGGCTGTCTTGCCCCCCTCCCCCCCCAGCCTCGCTGCTCGCCAATAAAGCTGGCGCAGGGGCTAAGGGATTTGAAGGGCCTGCTTGTACACCTAAGGGATTTGAGGGCCTGCTTGTACACCTTTGGGGACTGCCTCTTTTGGGGGGGGGGTGGGGTGTTAGGAGCTGCTTGTATACTTTTTTAGGCATTCCTCTGAGAGGGTGTTGGGAGCTTCGTGTATTCTGGGGGGGGAGGGCCTCATTCGAGGTGGAAGCGGGGGGGGTTGGAGCGTTTCTACACTGTAGGGGCCTGCCTGTACACTTTTGGGGCCTGCCTTGGAGGGGTTGGGAACTGCTTGTACACCTTTGGGGCCTGCGTCTGCGCGGGGCGGGGGGGGTTAGGGGGTTGGAGCTGGTTTTAACCTTTCGGGCTTGCATCTGGAGGGGCTTGGGGCCTGCCTTTGGGGGGGTGGTTGTGAGCTGCTTGTATACTGTAGGGGCCTGCTTGTACACCTTTGGGGCCTGTGTCTGGGGGGGGGTTGGGGCCTGTGCCGGGGGGGTTGGGAGCTGCTTGTACGCTCTAGGGTCCTCTGGCAGGCTTTGGGGCCTCCCTTTGAGGGGGGCAGTTGGGAGCTGGTTGTACACCTTTGGGGCCTGAGTCTGGGGTGTGGGGGCTGGGGCTGAGGCCTGGGGCCTGGGGCATGCATCTGGGTGGTGGGGGGGGGGGTCCAGTTCATGGGGGGGGGTGGGTTGGGAGCTGCTTGTGGACAGTTGGGGTCTGCATCCGGGTGTGGCTGGGGCCTGCTTGTAGACTTCTGCAGCCTGTGTCTGGTGTTTGGGGGCTTTTCTGTAGTGTTTGGGGATTGCATTTTGGCTTTGGGATGTGTCTAGAGCTTCTGGGGCCTAGCTGTAGTGCTTGGGGCCTGCGTCTGGGGCTTTTCTGTAGCATTTTGGTAGCGTGTTTGTGATTTGGGGTCTGTATCCAGGGTTTTGCCTTTTTTGTAGTTTTCAGCTTTGTGTCTGTTTCTTTGTTGGTTGCCTGGGGTTTGGGGTTTGGATCATTAGTCAGTGTCATTAGCGTCGGGGGGTTGATATGAAGGGTTAGGGTTGTGGTTAGAGTTGTTACGGTTAAAGAGAATAAGGATTTTAGGGTAAGGGGATCAAGGTTGTGGGAATAAAAATGTTTTTGCACAGAGTTACATCGTTTAGAGGGAAGGAAGGTGGTATTGATATATGCTTGCAGTGATAAGAAAGCTTAACAGACAACCTTGTAAAATGCAGACAACCAGAATCCTTAGAGCAATTGGGTGGAAATCACGGTGTAAGAAACATTACCACCTCAAAGAGGAAAACAGTCAAGAAAAAAATAAAATTGACTAGTAACAGGCCAGCAGCTGTGTATTTTCTGTGAAGCACTGGATAGATCGTGAACATGGATTACTCAGTCAATGGGGAAACTGGGGAGGGTCCTGGTCACCGAGAGGAAAAAAAAAATTATATAAACTGTGTTATGGAACTAGTAGGTGGCTTGTGGGACGCCTGCCATTGCAATCGTGAATAAAAATGCTACCTCACTGAGATACTTGCCTGAGCCTATGGTATTGGTTACAGAGTGTTTCTAATAAGGTGTTAGGGTTTTAAGGTTTCAGGGCTAAGGCACTAGGGTTGGGTTTCAGGGTTAGGGTTTCCAGGGTTTAGGGTTAGGATTTTAAGGTTGTTAGGGTTGGAGTTATAAGGGTTAGGGTTTGGGGGTTAGTGTGTTAAGGTTTTAAAGTATTTTGTGGTTTTAGTGTTGATAGGGTTTTTAGGGTTAGGGTCTTAGGGTTTTAGTTATGGTCAGGTATTTAGGGTTAGGGTTTTAAGGTCTTATTTTTTTTTTTTTAAGGTTAGGGTCTCCAGCGTTAGGGCTTTGAGAATCTTTACGTTTTGGGTTAGGGTTTAGAGGGTCTTAATTTTTAGGGTTAGGGCTTTTAGGCGTAGGTCTAGTGTGGTAAATTTTATCGGGTTAGGACTGTAAGGGTTTTTAGGGTTAGGGTTTCTAGGGTTTTTTGGGGTAGGGGTTAGGGTTAGATCCGTGGGAGCCGTAGTGTTAGGGGTCAGGGTTCCTAGGGGTAAGGCCCAATATTAGGGTGGAAGGCCAAACTAAGGGGGGAGCCCCCCCCAAAATTGAAGGGTCGAAGCCCCAATTTAGGGGAAGAAACGTCAAAATTGTGGGGTCCCCCAAAATTGGGCGGAAGAGCTCTTAATATTGGGGGAAACCCAAAAAAGGAGGGTGGGGGACTCTAAAATTGGGGGGACCCCCCCAAATTGGTTGTGTCCCCCCCAAAATTGGTTGTGTCCCCCCCAATTAGGGGAGGAACCCCCAAAATTGGGTGGGCGAACCCCCATATTGGGGGGGCAGAACACTTAAATGGAAGTGTGAAATTCCAGAATTGAATGTGGACCCCCCAGAACAGTCTTCAGGGGTTTAGTGTGGTAAATTTTATCGGGTTAGGGCTGTAAGGGTTTTTAGGGTTAGGGTTTCTAGGGTTTGTTGGGGTAGGGGTTAGGGTTAGATCCGTGGTTGCCATAGCGTTAGGGGTCAAGGTTCTTAGGGGTTAGGCCTAATATTAGGGCGGAAGACCAAAATAAGAGGGTGGGAGCCCCCCCCAAAATTGAAGGGTTGAAGCCCCAAGTTAGGGGAAGGAACGTCAAAATTGTGGGGTCCCCCAAAATTGGGCGGAAGTACTTTTAATATTAGGGGGGAACCCAAAAAAGGAGGGTGGGGGACTCTAAAATCGGTTGTGTCCCCCCCAAATTAGGGGAGGAACCCCCAAAATTGGGTGGGCGAACCCCCAAATTGCGGGGAAGAAGACTTAAATGGAAGTGTGAAATTCCAGAATTGGATGTGGACCCCCCAGAACAGTCTTCAGGGGTTTAGTGTGGTAAATTTTATCGGGTTAGGGCTGTAAGGGTTTTTAGGGTTAGGGTTTCTAGGGTTTGTTGGGGTAGGGGTTAGGGTTAGATCCGTGGTTGCCATAGGGTTAGGGGTCAAGGTTCTTAGGGGTTAGGCCTAATATTAGGGCGGAAGGCCAAAATAAGAGGGGAGGAGCCCACCCAAAATTGAAGGGTTGAAGCCCAAAGTTAGGGGAAGGAACGTCAAAATTGTGGGGTCCCCCAAAATTGAGCGGAAGAGCTCTTAATATTGGGGGAAACCCAAAAAAGGAGGGTGGGGGACTCTAAAATTGGTTGTGTCCCCCCCAAAATTGGTTGTGTCCCCCCCAAAATTGGTTGTGTCCCCCCCAATTAGGGGAGGAACCCCCAAAATTGGGTGGGCGAACCCCCATATTGGGGGGGCAGAACACTTAAATGGAAGTGTGAAATTCCAGAATTGAATGTGGACCCCCCAGAACAGTCTTCAGGGGTTTAGTGTGGTAAATTTTATCGGGTTAGGGCTGCAAGGGTTTTTAGGGTTAGAGTTTCTAGGGTTTGTTGGGGTAGGGGTTAGGGTTAGATCCGTGGTTGCCATAGGCTTAGGGGTCAAGGTTCTTAGGGGTTAGGCCTAATATTAGGGCGGAAGGCCAAAATAAGAGGGGGGGAGCCCCCCCCAAAATCGAAGGGTTGAAGCCCAAAGTTAGGGGAAGGAACGGCCAAATTGTGGGGTCCCCCAAAATTGGGCGGAAGAACTCTTTAATATTAGGGGGGAACCCAAAAAAGGAGGGTGGGGGACTCTACAATTGGGGGGGACCCCCAAAATTGGTCGGGCCCCCCCAAATTAGGGGAGGAACCCCCAAAATTGGGTGGGTGAACCCCCAAATTGGGGGGAAGAAGACTTAAATGGAAGTGTGAAATTCCAGAATTGAATGTGGACCCCCCCCAGACCTGGGGAGGAATCCCCAAACTTGGGGGGGACCCCCAAAATTGGGGTTAAAGCCCCAGATCCCGGGGAGCTAAGCCCCAAATTAAGGGAAGGAACCTCAAACATGTGGTGAGAACCCCAACATTGGGGGAAAGAACCTTAATATTAGGGTGGCAGGCCAAGAAAGGATGGTGGGGGCCTCCAAAATTGTGGGGGGCTTGGAATTGGGGGGAATCCCCAAAATGGAGGGGGAACCCCAAAAGTGGGGGGGGGGGGCGAAGCACCAAATTAGGGGAAGGAACCCCAAAATTGCGGGGAAGAACTCTGAAATGGAGAGCTGAAAACCCGAAATTGAGGGGAAACCCCCCAAAACGGCGGGAAAACCCTCCATAAACACGAAACCGGTAATGTAACAGAGCAAAAAATGGCGTCCTACGGCAAGGTGCGAGGCTCAATTTTCTGGGGAGTGCTGGGAAATGTAGTTCTTGGCCACCGGGTTTCCGGGAGTCCATATTGTTTTCCCAGAGCATGCCGGGAGATGTAGTTCTCGGACACTGGGCTTCCGGGAGGCCATGTTGGTTTCCCATCTTTGCTAGACTCCGGGTGCTCTGGCTTCACAGAGAAACCCTGAAGCACATCTTGGAAGCCAGGCAGAATCCGTGGAGCCAATGGAGTTCTCAAGCTCGACTTCAGCTTCTTCCCAGCTAGAAGAAGCAAGGACACGCCGGCTGAGTTCCACAGGCAACGCGCCCGTATCTGTAGACGAGGATTTAGAGATGCTACTTTGGGAACTCTCAGACGGCATACTGGAAGCCGAGCTCGACTTGGACCCAGGGAAGGATGAGGATGACCTCCTCCTTGAGCTTTCCAAGATGATTGATGATTGAACTGCATAGTCCTATGGTATATTAAAAAAAAAAAAAGAAAAAAAGAAAAAAAAGAAAACAACTCTTCTTCTTGTTGGATACCCTGAGGTGATCCTTTTTCTAACTGAGGCTTTGCAATGAGACTTAAAGCACAGTTGGAACTGGTAGAAATTGGCAGGATCTGCACTCAGTTGTCCTAAGTTTTCCTGCTGGTCAGAGTTAAGGTCTTGTGCATGGTTCCGTAACTATAGGTGGCTACCTTTGATATCAAGAGGACAAAGCACTTGTTTCTTTTGGCACAGAAAGATGTCCATCGGCACGCTGTGGTGGCTGTGAATTGACGTAGTGATGGAGCGATGCTCTGAAGGCTTAAACGGAAAGCTTCTTCCTTCCGCCCCCCTTGGCACAGCTCGATGTTGGGCACATTGTGAAGCCTGGGTGTTCTGATTTCTCGGACAGTTGATACCCAAATCCCGGAGTTACTATGTCAACTCTTGACTTTTATTTGTGTATGCCATTGTTTTGACTGTAATCTTTTCAGATGATGAAGCTGTAGGGGCGGGAGGGAGCAAAATAATTATTCTAGCGTTGTGGACCAAACATGCTGCCAGGAGTGGTGGTGGTGGGGTCAGCCCACCCGGCCTTACTTTCAATTATCAGGGATGATAAAATGGTGTGAAAAGCAGCAGCTCTGCGATACGGCTACGCTACCCCCACTCCCTTCTCTTGTGCTGTACCAAAGTTCCCCCAAGCTTTGGTTGGTGCTTTTTGTTGGTGACAGTAGGACTCCAGGGCGAGTAGTCGGGACTCTCCTGCAGTAACTGGGTCAATTAAGGGTTGGTTTAAGTGCCTCCTGGTTTTTAAAATTGCTCCCCTGAGCTGCTGGCTCTGCTGCCTGCTACAGCAAATGTTCGGGTGCCATCAGCGTCGCACTTGGGCGTGGGCACTGACCCTGCGGAGGAGAGCTGAGACTCGCGTGTATTGTGTACCCTGCCGCCAGTGATCGTTTTCCCCTAGCAGATCTATTTTGAATCATTTCCCTAAATTTTAGAGGAACTTTAGGCTCTTTGTGCTATGATTTGTGAAGCTGTAGGGGCCCTCAGGCATTTGCTGCTGGCAGAGGAAAACCGCTTGTCGAATTTGTTGTAAATACTTTCTGTTTGGACAACAACGCCTGTGTGTGTGTGTGTGTGTGTGTGTGTGTGTGTGTGTGTGTGCGCGTGCTTTGACGACCCCCTGCGACGCCCCAGCTCCGCGAGGGAAGCTTTGAAGCGGCTCTGGGAAAACCTCTGCGGAAGAAACCGCTGCTAGTGACTTGCGGAAAAGGGACTCCACAATCAGTGAGATTGTAAAGTAGGTATGTTTATTCAGCGCTGGGCAGCACGGGAGGTCGTGGGCATGAAGATTGATGACTCTTCCTCGTCACCGCTAGTTGACCTCTTGTCTTTGCGCAGACTCAGTTGCTCCTTGGCTCTTGTCCATCTGCAGGACCAGTTTCTCCCAGTTTCTTAAGACAGGCTCACTCTCTTATTAGGAGACTGACCTTGGTAAGGGGCCCAAGGCTTCTTGCTTTAGTTAATTGGCACAATGCACCATAGTTAGCAAAGACACTAAGTAGCATCCTAGTTTAACGCTGTCAGCGCTCTATCTCTACTTGATAAGATTCTCCTAACTCCCTCTCTCACTGGAGCCCACGCAGCCCTCCGTCCTGCCGAAGGACTTCACGGGGACTTCTGCCGGCTCCGGGTGCCCGCACACAGACAGAAATGGCTTTGAGAGAAAACAATCAGGAGGAGGAGAGCTCAGAGACTGCGGCCGGCTTCGGCCACCTTCCCCTCGCTTTCCCTCTCCGTGTTCAAACCGAGCACTGTTCTGCCGTCAACCTTCGCTGCCTCTGCCCGCGGCGCCGGGCTTTCGCGGGTGCCATTGCTCCTCTACATATTTTATCCTTCCTTTTGTAAGGAATGGTCCAGCAATTCGTGTCACTAAGGGATTTGAAGGGTTACCATCGAGGCCCGGGTCTAGGTGATAAGAGAACAAAGGGGTTTTTAGGGAAAAGTGCTGACTACTGCAGGGGATGTTGCTAGAGTTTCTGAAATCCGGCGCAGAGGCTCCCAAACGAGGAGGAAGGGGGAGCTGAAGGACAATTGAAGGACAAAAGCCTGAGAG
This sequence comes from Anser anser, assembly GCF_964211835.1. Lineage (NCBI taxonomy): Eukaryota > Metazoa > Chordata > Aves > Anseriformes > Anatidae > Anser > Anser anser. The sequence goes on along the minus strand of NW_028153568.1, from coordinate 151,505 downwards.
GAAGACAACCAGCATTCAGCCCGAGCAAGCCCCGAGAGACCACCAGAGACTGGTACGCAGGGGCCCCTGGGAGGGGTTTCGGATTCCGGAAACCAATTCTAATAACCCTGCCTCTTCTCGAAGTAGTAATGAATATGTATTAGCCTGGGAGCATCAAAACCAGCCGCCTTACGTAACAGGCGTGCGTCCTGGGGGAGCAGAGACTCCCGGCGCACCCAGCGCTGCTTGCTTGCCTCTATTCGTTTAATAAATTGTAAACTTTGATTGTAATCCTATTTGGATTTATAACAGCCATTTATAACACTTTTTATATTTGTATTTTATTTAAGGCTGTCTTGCCCCCCTCCCCCCCCAGCCTCGCTGCTCGCCAATAAAGCTGGCGCAGGGGCTAAGGGATTTGAAGGGCCTGCTTGTACACCTAAGGGATTTGAGGGCCTGCTTGTACACCTTTGGGGACTGCCTCTTTTGGGGGGGGGGGGGGGGGGGCCTGTTAGGAGCTGCTTGTATACTTTTTTAGGCATTCCTCTGAGAGGGGGTTGGGAGCTTCGTGTATACTGGGGGGGGAGGGCCTCCCTCGAGGTGGAAGCGGGGGGGGTTGGAGCGTTTCTACACTGTAGGGGCCTGCCTGTACACTTTTGGGGCCTGCCTTGGAGGGGTTGGGAACTGCTTGTACACCTTTGGGGCCTGCGTCTGCGCGGGGCGGGGGGGGTTAGGGGGTTGGAGCTGGTTTTAACCTTTCGGGCTTGCATCTGGAGGGGCTTGGGGCCTGCCTTTGGGGGGGTGGTTGTGAGCTGCTTGTATACTGTAGGGGCCTGCTTGTACACCTTTGGGGCCTGCGTCTGGGGGGGGGTGGGAGCTGCTTGTACACTGTTAGGGCCTGCCTTGGGGGAGGGGTTGGGGCATGTGCCTTGGGGGCATGGGGTTGGGAGCTGCTTCTACGCTGTAGGGGTCTGGGTCTTGGGGGGTTGGGGCTGTTTGTACACCTTTGGGGCGTGCCTCTGGGGAGGATGGGGAGTTGCTTGTACACCTTTGGGGCCTGTGTCTGGGGGGGGGTTGGGGCCTGTGCCGGGGGGGTTGGGAGCTGCTTGTACGCTCTAGGGTCCTCTGGCAGGCTTTGGGGCCTCCCTTTGAGGGGGGCAGTTGGGAGCTGGTTGTACACCTTTGGGGCCTGAGTCTGGGGTGTGGGGGCTGGGGCTGAGGCCTGGGGCCTGGGGCATGCATCTGGGTGGTGGTGGGGGGGGGGGTCCAGTTCATGGGGGGGGTGGGTTGGGAGCTGCTTGTGGACAGTTGGGGTCTGCATCCGGGTGTGGCTGGGGCCTGCTTGTAGACTTCTGCAGCCTGTGTCTGGTGTTTGGGGGCTTTTCTGTAGTGTTTGGGGATTGCATTTTGGCTTTGGGATGTGTCTAGAGCTTCTGGGGCCTAGCTGTAGTGCTTGGGGCCTGCGTCTGGGGCTTTTCTGTAGCATTTTGGTAGCGTGTTTGTGATTTGGGGTCTGTATCCAGGGTTTTGCCTTTTTTGTAGTTTTCAGCTTTGTGTCTGTTTCTTTGTTGGTTGCCTGGGGTTTGGGGTTTGGATCATTAGTCAGTGTCATTAGCGTCGGGGGGTTGATATGAAGGGTTAGGGTTGTGGTTAGAGTTGTTACGGTTAAAGAGAATAAGGATTTTAGGGTAAGGGGATCAAGGTTGTGGGAATAAAAATGTTTTTGCACAGAGTTACATCGTTTAGAGGGAAGGAAGGTGGTATTGATATATGCTTGCAGTGATAAGAAAGCTTAACAGACAACCTTGTAAAATGCAGACAACCAGAATCCTTAGAGCAATTGGGTGGAAATCACGGTGTAAGAAACATTACCACCTCAAAGAGGAAAACAGTCAAGAAAAAAATAAAATTGACTAGTAACAGGCCAGCAGCTGTGTATTTTCTGTGAAGCACTGGATAGATCGTGAACATGGATTACTCAGTCAATGGGGAAACTGGGGAGGGTCCTGGTCACCGAGAGGAAAAAAAAAATTATATAAACTGTGTTATGGAACTAGTAGGTGGCTTGTGGGACGCCTGCCATTGCAATCGTGAATAAAAATGCTACCTCACTGAGATACTTGCCTGAGCCTATGGTATTGGTTACAGAGTGTTTCTAATAAGGTGTTAGGGTTTTAAGGTTTCAGGGCTAAGGCACTAGGGTTGGGTTTCAGGGTTAGGGTTTCCAGGGTTTAGGGTTAGGATTTTAAGGTTGTTAGGGTTGGAGTTATAAGGGTTAGGGTTTGGGGGTTAGTGTGTTAAGGTTTTAAAGTATTTTGTGGTTTTAGTGTTGATAGGGTTTTTAGGGTTAGGGTCTTAGGGTTTTATTTATGGTCAGGTATTTAGGGTTAGGGTTTTAAGGTCTTATTTTTTTTTTTTTAAGGTTAGGGTCTCCAGCGTTAGGGCTTTGAGAATCTTTACGTTTTGGGTTAGGGTTTAGAGGGTCTTAATTTTTAGGGTTAGGGCTTTTAGGCGTAGGTCTAGTGTGGTAAATTTTATCGGGTTAGGACTGTAAGGGTTTTTAGGGTTAGGGTTTCTAGGGTTTTTTGGGGTAGGGGTTAGGGTTAGATCCGTGGGAGCCGTAGTGTTAGGGGTCAGGGTTCTTAGGGGTAAGGCCCAATATTAGGGTGGAAGGCCAAACTAAGGGGGGAGCCCCCCCCAAAATTGAAGGGTCGAAGCCCCAATTTAGGGGAAGAAACGTCAAAATTGTGGGGTCCCCCAAAATTGGGCGGAAGAGCTCTTAATATTGGGGGAAACCCAAAAAAGGAGGGTGGGGGACTCTAAAATTGGGGGGACCCCCCCAAATTGGTTGTGTCCCCCCCAAAATTGGTTGTGTCCCCCCCAATTAGGGGAGGAACCCCCAAAATTGGGTGGGCGAACCCCCATATTGGGGGGGCAGAACACTTAAATGGAAGTGTGAAATTCCAGAATTGAATGTGGACCCCCCAGAACAGTCTTCAGGGGTTTAGTGTGGTAAATTTTATCGGGTTAGGGCTGCAAGGGTTTTTAGGGTTAGGGTTTCTAGGGTTTGTTGGGGTAGGGGTTAGGGTTAGATCCGTGGTTGCCATAGGCTTAGGGGTCAAGGTTCTTAGGGGTTAGGCCTAATATTAGGGCGGAAGGCCAAAATAAGAGGGGGGGAGCCCCCCCCAAAATCGAAGGGTTGAAGCCCAAAGTTAGGGGAAGGAACGGCCAAATTGTGGGGTCCCCCAAAATTGGGCGGAAGAACTCTTTAATATTAGGGGGGAACCCAAAAAAGGAGGGTGGGGGACTCTACAATTGGGGGGGACCCCCAAAATTGGTCGGGCCCCCCCAAATTAGGGGAGGAACCCCCAAAATTGGGTGGGTGAACCCCCAAATTGGGGGGAAGAAGACTTAAATGGAAGTGTGAAATTCCAGAATTGAATGTGGACCCCCCCCAGACCTGGGGAGGAATCCCCAAACTTGGGGGGGACCCCCAAAATTGGGGTTAAAGCCCCAGATCCCGGGGAGCTAAGCCCCAAATTAAGGGAAGGAACCTCAAACATGTGGTGAGAACCCCAACATTGGGGGAAAGAACCTTAATATTAGGGTGGCAGGCCAAGAAAGGATGGTGGGGGCCTCCAAAATTGTGGGGGGCTTGGAATTGGGGGGAATCCCCAAAATGGAGGGGGAACCCCAAAAGTGGGGGGGGGGGCGAAGCACCAAATTAGGGGAAGGAACCCCAAAATTGCGGGGAAGAACTCTGAAATGGAGAGCTGAAAACCCGAAATTGAGGGGAAACCCCCCAAAACGGCGGGAAAACCCTCCATAAACACGAAACCGGTAATGTAACAGAGCAAAAAATGGCGTCCTACGGCAAGGTGCGAGGCTCAATTTTCTGGGGAGTGCTGGGAAATGTAGTTCTTGGCCACCGGGTTTCCGGGAGTCCATATTGTTTTCCCAGAGCATGCCGGGAGATGTAGTTCTCGGACACTGGGCTTCCGGGAGGCCATGTTGGTTTCCCATCTTTGCTAGACTCCGGGTGCTCTGGCTTCACAGAGAAACCCCCAAACTGAAAAATGTACCTGCTAATATATTGGGCTCTAAATGTAGCCCTGGGTTAATTGAATAACAATCCCTGGGTAAGATTGAAGTGCAGGAGGGGTTGGCTACGGTTTTAAGAGCCGGTTTGCAGAAAAGGGATTTCCCGTTAAGAAATGGCATATACTGATTGTTCTCTTCCTTGCTCTGCCAAGACCTGAAGCACATCTTGGAAGCCAGGCAGAATCCGTGGAGCCAATGGAGTTCTCAAGCTCGACTTCAGCTTCTTCCCAGCTAGAAGAAGCAAGGACACGCCGGCTGAGTTCCACAGGCAACGCGCCCGTATCTGTAGACGAGGATTTAGAGATGCTACTTTGGGAACTCTCAGACGGCATACTGGAAGCCGAGCTCGACTTGGACCCAGGGAAGGATGAGGATGACCTCCTCCTTGAGCTTTCCAAGATGATTGATGATTGAACTGCATAGTCCTATGGTATATTAAAAAAAAAAAAAAGAAAAAAAGAAAAAAAAGAAAACAACTCTTCTTCTTGTTGGATACCCTGAGGTGATCCTTTTTCTAACTGAGGCTTTGCAATGAGACTTAAAGCACAGTTGGAACTGGTAGAAATTGGCAGGATCTGCACTCAGTTGTCCTAAGTTTTCCTGCTGGTCAGAGTTAAGGTCTTGTGCATGGTTCCGTAACTATAGGTGGCTACCTTTGATATCAAGAGGACAAAGCACTTGTTTCTTTTGGCACAGAAAGATGTCCATCGGCACGCTGTGGTGGCTGTGAATTGACGTAGTGATGGAGCGATGCTCTGAAGGCTTAAACGGAAAGCTTCTTCCTTCCGCCCCCCTTGGCACAGCTCGATGTTGGGCACATTGTGAAGCCTGGGTGTTCTGATTTCTCGGACAGTTGATACCCAAATCCCGGAGTTACTATGTCAACTCTTGACTTTTATTTGTGTATGCCATTGTTTTGACTGTAATCTTTTCAGATGATGAAGCTGTAGGGGCGGGAGGGAGCAAAATAATTATTCTAGCGTTGTGGACCAAACATGCTGCCAGGAGTGGTGGTGGTGGGGTCAGCCCACCCGGCCTTACTTTCAATTATCGGGGATGATAAAATGGTGTGAAAAGCAGCAGCTCTGCGATACGGCTACGCTACCCCCACTCCCTTCTCTTGTGCTGTACCAAAGTTCCCCCAAGCTTTGGTTGGTGCTTTTTGCTGGTGACAGTAGGACTCCAGGGCGAGTAGTCGGGACTCTCCTGCAGTAACTGGGTCAATTAAGGGTTGGTTTAAGTGCCTCCTGGTTTTTAAAATTGCTCCCCTGAGCTGCTGGCTCTGCTGCCTGCTACAGCAAATGTTCGGGTGCCATCAGCGTCGCACTTGGGCGTGGGCACTGACCCTGCGGAGGAGAGCTGAGACTCGCGTGTATTGTGTACCCTGCCGCCAGTGATCGTTTTCCCCTAGCAGATCTATTTTGAATCATTTCCCTAAATTTTAGAGGAACTTTAGGCTCTTTGTGCTATGATTTGTGAAGCTGTAGGGGCCCTCAGGCATTTGCTGCTGGCAGAGGAAAACCGCTTGTCGAATTTGTTGTAAATACTTTCTGTTTGGACAACAACGCCTGTGTGTGTGTGTGTGTGTGTGTGTGTGTGTGTGTGTGTGTGTGTGTGCGTGCTTTGACGACCCCCTGCGACGCCCCAGCTCCGCGAGGGAAGCTTTGAAGCGGCTCTGGGAAAACCTCTGCGGAAGAAACCGCTGCTAGTGACTTGCGGAAAAGGGACTCCACAATCAGTGAGATTGTAAAGTAGGTATGTTTATTCAGCGCTGGGCAGCACGGGAGGTCGTGGGCATGAAGATTGATGACTCTTCCTCGTCACCGCTAGTTGACCTCTTGTCTTTGCGCAGACTCAGTTGCTCCTTGGCTCTTGTCCATCTGCAGGACCAGTTTCTCCCAGTTTCTTAAGACAGGCTCACTCTCTTATTAGGAGACTGACCTTGGTAAGGGGCCCAAGGCTTCTTGCTTTAGTTAATTGGCACAATGCACCATAGTTAGCAAAGACACTAAGTAGCATCCTAGTTTAACGCTGTCAGCGCTCTATCTCTACTTGATAAGATTCTCCTAACTCCCTCTCTCACTGGAGCCCACGCAGCCCTCCGTCCTGCCGAAGGACTTCACGGGGACTTCTGCCGGCTCCGGGTGCCCGCACACAGACAGAAATGGCTTTGAGAGAAAACAATCAGGAGGAGGAGAGCTCAGAGACTGCGGCCGGCTTCGGCCACCTTCCCCTCGCTTTCCCTCTCCGTGTTCAAACCGAGCACTGTTCTGCCGTCAACCTTCGCTGCCTCTGCCCGCGGCGCCGGGCTTTCGCGGGTGCCATTGCTCCTCTACATATTTTATCCTTCCTTTTGTAAGGAATGGTCCAGCAATTCGTGTCACTAAGGGATTTGAAGGGTTACCATCGAGGCCCGGGTCTAGGTGATAAGAGAACAAAGGGGTTTTTAGGGAAAAGTGCTGACTACTGCAGGGGATGTTGCTAGAGTTTCTGAAATCCGGCGCAGAGGCTCCCAAACGAGGAGGAAGGGGGAGCTGAAGGACAATTGAAGGACAAAAGCCTGAGAGGAAGACAACCAGCATTCAGCCCGAGCAAGCCCCGAGAGACCACCAGAGACTGGTACGCAGGCGCCCCTGGGAGGGGTTTCGGATTCCGGAAACCAATTCTAATAACCCTGCCTCTTCTCGAAGTAGTAATGAATATGTATTAGCCTGGGAGCATCAAAACCAGCCGCCTTACGTAACAGGCGTGCGTCCTGGGGGAGCAGAGACTCCCGGCGCACCCAGCGCTGCTTGCTTGCCTCTATTCGTTTAATAAATTGTAAACTTTGATTGTAATCCTATTTGGATTTATAACAGCCATTTATAACACTTTTTATATTTGTATTTTATTTAAGGCTGTCTTGCCCCCCTCCCCCCCCAGCCTCGCTGCTCGCCAATAAAGCTGGCGCAGGGGCTAAGGGATTTGAAGGGCCTGCTTGTACACCTAAGGGATTTGAGGGCCTGCTTGTACACCTTTGGGGACTGCCTCTTTTGGGGGGGGGGGGGGTGTTAGGAGCTGCTTGTATACTTTTTTAGGCATTCCTCTGAGAGGGGGTTGGGAGCTTCGTGTATACTGGGGGGGGAGGGCCTCCCTCGAGGTGGAAGCGGGGGGGGTTGGAGCGTTTCTACACTGTAGGGGCCTGCCTGTACACTTTTGGGGCCTGCCTTGGAGGGGTTGGGAACTGCTTGTACACCTTTGGGGCCTGCGTCTGCGCGGGGCGGGGGGGGTTAGGGGGTTGGAGCTGGTTTTAACCTTTCGGGCTTGCATCTGGAGGGGCTTGGGGCCTGCCTTTGGGGGGGTGGTTGTGAGCTGCTTGTATACTGTAGGGGCCTGCTTGTACACCTTTGGGGCCTGCATCTGGGGGGGGGTGGGAGCTGCTTGTACACTGTTAGGGCCTGCCTTGGGGGAGGGGTTGGGGCATGTGCCTTGGGGGCATGGGGTTGGGAGCTGCTTCTACACTGTAGGGGTCTGGATCTTGGGGGGTTGGGGCTGTTTGTACACCTTTGGGGCGTGCCTCTGGGGAGGATGGGGAGTTGCTTGTACACCTTTGGGGCCTGTGTCTGGGGGGGGGTTGGGGCCTGTGCCGGGGGGGTTGGGAGCTGCTTGTACGCTCTAGGGTCCTCTGGCAGGCTTTGGGGCCTCCCTTTGAGGGGGGCAGTTGGGAGCTGGTTGTACACCTTTGGGGCCTGAGTCTGGGGTGTGGGGGCTGGGGCTGAGGCCTGGGGCCTGGGGCATGCATCTGGGTTGTGGTGGGGGGGGGTTCAGTTCATGGGGGGGGGTGGGTTGGGAGCTGCTTGTGGACAGTTGGGGTCTGCATCCGGGTGTGGCTGGGGCCTGCTTGTAGACTTCTGCAGCCTGTGTCTGGTGTTTGGGGGCTTTTCTGTAGTGTTTGGGGATTGCATTTTGGCTTTGGGATGTGTCTAGAGCTTCTGGGGCCTAGCTGTAGTGCTTGGGGCCTGCGTCTGGGGCTTTTCTGTAGCATTTTGGTAGCGTGTTTGTGATTTGGGGTCTGTATCCAGGGTTTTGCCTTTTTTGTAGTTTTCAGCTTTGTGTCTGTTTCTTTGTTGGTTGCCTGGGGTTTGGGGTTTGGATCATTAGTCAGTGTCATTAGCGTCGGGGGGTTGATATGAAGGGTTAGGGTTGTGGTTAGAGTTGTTACGGTTAAAGAGAATAAGGATTTTAGGGTAAGGGGATCAAGGTTGTGGGAATAAAAATGTTTTTGCACAGAGTTACATCGTTTAGAGGGAAGGAAGGTGGTATTGATATATGCTTGCAGTGATAAGAAAGCTTAACAGACAACCTTGTAAAATGCAGACAACCAGAATCCTTAGAGCAATTGGGTGGAAATCACGGTGCAAGAAACATTACCACCTCAAAGAGGAAAACAGTCAAGAAAAAAATAAAATTGACTAGTAACAGGCCAGCAGCTGTGTATTTTCTGTGAAGCACTGGATAGATCGTGAACATGGATTACTCAGTCAATGGGGAAACTGGGGAGGGTCCTGGTCACCGAGAGGAAAAAAAAAATTATATAAACTGTGTTATGGAACTAGTAGGTGGCTTGTGGGACGCCTGCCATTGCAATCGTGAATAAAAATGCTACCTCACTGAGATACTTGCCTGAGCCTATGGTATTGGTTACAGAGTGTTTCTAATAAGGTGTTAGGGTTTTAAGGTTTCAGGGCTAAGGCACTAGGGTTGGGTTTCAGGGTTAGGGTTTCCAGGGTTTAGGGTTAGGATTTTAAGGTTGTTAGGGTTGGAGTTATAAGGGTTAGGGTTTGGGGGTTAGTGTGTTAAGGTTTTAAAGTATTTTGTGGTTTTAGTGTTGATAGGGTTTTTAGGGTTAGGGTCTTAGGGTTTTAGTTATGGTCAGGTATTTAGGGTTAGGGTTTTAAGGTCTTATTTTTTTTTTTTTAAGGTTAGGGTCTCCAGCGTTAGGGCTTTGAGAATCTTTACGTTTTGGGTTAGGGTTTAGAGGGTCTTAATTTTTAGGGTTAGGGCTTTTAGGCGTAGGTCTAGTGTGGTAAATTTTATCGGGTTAGGACTGTAAGGGTTTTTAGGGTTAGGGTTTCTAGGGTTTTTTGGGGTAGGGGTTAGGGTTAGATCCGTGGGAGCCGTAGTGTTAGGGGTCAGGGTTCCTAGGGGTAAGGCCCAATATTAGGGTGGAAGGCCAAACTAAGGGGGGAGCCCCCCCCAAAATTGAAGGGTCGAAGCCCCAATTTAGGGGAAGAAACGTCAAAATTGTGGGGTCCCCCAAAATTGGGCGGAAGAGCTCTTAATATTGGGGGAAACCCAAAAAAGGAGGGTGGGGGACTCTAAAATTGGGGGGACCCCCCCAAATTGGTTGTGTCCCCCCCAAAATTGGTTGTGTCCCCCCCAATTAGGGGAGGAACCCCCAAAATTGGGTGGGCGAACCCCCATATTGGGGGGGCAGAACACTTAAATGGAAGTGTGAAATTCCAGAATTGAATGTGGACCCCCCAGAACAGTCTTCAGGGGTTTAGTGTGGTAAATTTTATCGGGTTAGGGCTGTAAGGGTTTTTAGGGTTAGGGTTTCTAGGGTTTGTTGGGGTAGGGGTTAGGGTTAGATCCGTGGTTGCCATAGCGTTAGGGGTCAAGGTTCTTAGGGGTTAGGCCTAATATTAGGGCGGAAGGCCAAAATAAGAGGGTGGGAGCCCCCCCCAAAATTGAAGGGTTGAAGCCCCAAGTTAGGGGAAGGAACGTCAAAATTGTGGGGTCCCCCAAAATTGGGCGGAAGTACTTTTAATATTAGGGGGGAACCCAAAAAAGGAGGGTGGGGGACTCTAAAATCGGTTGTGTCCCCCCCAAATTAGGGGAGGAACCCCCAAAATTGGGTGGGCGAACCCCCAAATTGCGGGGAAGAAGACTTAAATGGAAGTGTGAAATTCCAGAATTGGATGTGGACCCCCCAGAACAGTCTTCAGGGGTTTAGTGTGGTAAATTTTATCGGGTTAGGGCTGTAAGGGTTTTTAGGGTTAGGGTTTCTAGGGTTTGTTGGGGTAGGGGTTAGGGTTAGATCCGTGGTTGCCATAGGGTTAGGGGTCAAGGTTCTTAGGGGTTAGGCCTAATATTAGGGCGGAAGGCCAAAATAAGAGGGGAGGAGCCCACCCAAAATTGAAGGGTTGAAGCCCAAAGTTAGGGGAAGGAACGGCCAAATTGTGGGGTCCCCCAAAATTGAGCGGAAGAGCTCTTAATATTGGGGGAAACCCAAAAAAGGAGGGTGGGGGACTCTAAAATTGGTTGTGTCCCCCCCAAAATTGGTTGTGTCCCCCCCAAAATTGGTTGTGTCCCCCCCAATTAGGGGAGGAACCCCCAAAATTGGGTGGGCGAACCCCCATATTGGGGGGGCAGAACACTTAAATGGAAGTGTGAAATTCCAGAATTGAATGTGGACCCCCCAGAACAGTCTTCAGGGGTTTAGTGTGGTAAATTTTATCGGGTTAGGGCTGCAAGGGTTTTTAGGGTTAGGGTTTCTAGGGTTTGTTGGGGTAGGGGTTAGGGTTAGATCCGTGGTTGCCATAGGCTTAGGGGTCAAGGTTCTTAGGGGTTAGGCCTAATATTAGGGCGGAAGGCCAAAATAAGAGGGGGGAGCCCCCCCCAAAATCGAAGGGTTGAAGCCCAAAGTTAGGGGAAGGAACGGCCAAATTGTGGGGTCCCCCAAAATTGGGCGGAAGAACTCTTTAATATTAGGGGGGAACCCAAAAAAGGAGGGTGGGGGACTCTACAATTGGGGGGGACCCCCAAAATTGGTCGGGCCCCCCCAAATTAGGGGAGGAACCCCCAAAATTGGGTGGGTGAACCCCCAAATTGGGGGGAAGAAGACTTAAATGGAAGTGTGAAATTCCAGAATTGAATGTGGACCCCCCCCAGACCTGGGGAGGAATCCCCAAACTTGGGGGGACCCCCAAAATTGGGGTTAAAGCCCCAGATCCCGGGGAGCTAAGCCCCAAATTAAGGGAAGGAACCTCAAACATGTGGTGAGAACCCCAACATTGGGGGAAAGAACCTTAATATTAGGGTGGCAGGCCAAGAAAGGATGGTGGGGGCCTCCAAAATTGTGGGGGGCTTGGAATTGGGGGGAATCCCCAAAATGGAGGGGGAACCCCAAAAGTGGGGGGGGGGCGAAGCACCAAATTAGGGGAAGGAACCCCAAAATTGCGGGGAAGAACTCTGAAATGGAGAGCTGAAAACCCGAAATTGAGGGGAAACCCCCAAAACGGCGGGAAAACCCTCCATAAACACGAAACCGGTAATGTAACAGAGCAAAAAATGGCGTCCTACGGCACGCTGCGAGGCTCAATTTTCTGGGGAGTGCTGGGAAATGTAGTTCTTGGCCACCGGGTTTCCGGGAGTCCATATTGTTTTCCCAGAGCATGCCGGGAGATGTAGTTCTCGGACACTGGGCTTCCGGGAGGCCATGTTGGTTTCCCATCTTTGCTAGACTCCGGGTGCTCTGGCTTCACAGAGAAACCCTGAAGCACATCTTGGAAGCCAGGCAGAATCCGTGGAGCCAATGGAGTTCTCAAGCTCGACTTCAGCTTCTTCCCAGCTAGAAGAAGCAAGGACACGCCGGCTGAGTTCCACAGGCAACGCGCCCGTATCTGTAGACGAGGATTTAGAGATGCTACTTTGGGAACTCTCAGACGGCATACTGGAAGCCGAGCTCGACTTGGACCCAGGGAAGGATGAGGATGACCTCCTCCTTGAGCTTTCCAAGATGATTGATGATTGAACTGCATAGTCCTATGGTATATTAAAAAAAAAAAAAGAAAAAAAGAAAAAAAAGAAAACAACTCTTCTTCTTGTTGGATACCCTGAGGTGATCCTTTTTCTAACTGAGGCTTTGCAATGAGACTTAAAGCACAGTTGGAACTGGTAGAAATTGGCAGGATCTGCACTCAGTTGTCCTAAGTTTTCCTGCTGGTCAGAGTTAAGGTCTTGTGCATGGTTCCGTAACTATAGGTGGCTACCTTTGATATCAAGAGGACAAAGCACTTGTTTCTTTTGGCACAGAAAGATGTCCATCGGCACGCTGTGGTGGCTGTGAATTGACGTAGTGATGGAGCGATGCTCTGAAGGCTTAAACGGAAAGCTTCTTCCTTCCGCCCCCCTTGGCACAGCTCGATGTTGGGCACATTGTGAAGCCTGGGTGTTCTGATTTCTCGGACAGTTGATACCCAAATCCCGGAGTTACTATGTCAACTCTTGACTTTTATTTGTGTATGCCATTGTTTTGACTGTAATCTTTTCAGATGATGAAGCTGTAGGGGCGGGAGGGAGCAAAATAATTATTCTAGCGTTGTGGACCAAACATGCTGCCAGGAGTGGTGGTGGTGGGGTCAGCCCACCCGGCCTTACTTTCAATTATCAGGGATGATAAAATGGTGTGAAAAGCAGCAGCTCTGCGATACGGCTACGCTACCCCCACTCCCTTCTCTTGTGCTGTACCAAAGTTCCCCCAAGCTTTGGTTGGTGCTTTTTGTTGGTGACAGTAGGACTCCAGGGCGAGTAGTCGGGACTCTCCTGCAGTAACTGGGTCAATTAAGGGTTGGTTTAAGTGCCTCCTGGTTTTTAAAATTGCTCCCCTGAGCTGCTGGCTCTGCTGCCTGCTACAGCAAATGTTCGGGTGCCATCAGCGTCGCACTTGGGCGTGGGCACTGACCCTGCGGAGGAGAGCTGAGACTCGCGTGTATTGTGTACCCTGCCGCCAGTGATCGTTTTCCCCTAGCAGATCTATTTTGAATCATTTCCCTAAGTTTTAGAGGAACTTTAGGCTCTTTGTGCTATGATTTGTGAAGCTGTAGGGGCCCTCAGGCATTTGCTGCTGGCAGAGGAAAACCGCTTGTCGAATTTGTTGTAAATACTTTCTGTTTGGACAACAACGCCTGTGTGTGTGTGTGTGTGTGTGTGTGTGTGTGCGTGCTTTGACGACCCCCTGCGACGCCCCAGCTCCGCGAGGGAAGCTTTGAAGCGGCTCTGGGAAAACCTCTGCGGAAGAAACCGCTGCTAGTGACTTGCGGAAAAGGGACTCCACAATCAGTGAGATTGTAAAGTAGGTATGTTTATTCAGCGCTGGGCAGCACGGGAGGTCGTGGGCATGAAGATTGATGACTCTTCCTCGTCACCGCTAGTTGACCTCTTGTCTTTGCGCAGACTCAGTTGCTCCTTGGCTCTTGTCCATCTGCAGGACCAGTTTCTCCCAGTTTCTTAAGACAGGCTCACTCTCTTATTAGGAGACTGACCTTGGTAAGGGGCCCAAGGCTTCTTGCTTTAGTTAATTGGCACAATGCACCATAGTTAGCAAAGACACTAAGTAGCATCCTAGTTTAACGCTGTCAGCGCTCTATCTCTACTTGATAAGATTCTCCTAACTCCCTCTCTCACTGGAGCCCACGCAGCCCTCCGTCCTGCCGAAGGACTTCACGGGGACTTCTGCCGGCTCCGGGTGCCCGCACACAGACAGAAATGGCTTTGAGAGTAAACAATCAGGAGGAGGAGAGCTCAGAGACTGCGGCCGGCTTCGGCCACCTTCCCCTCGCTTTCCCTCTCCGTGTTCAAACCGAGCACTGTTCTGCCGTCAACCTTCGCTGCCTCTGCCCGCGGCGCCGGGCTTTCGCGGGTGCCATTGCTCCTCTACATATTTTATCCTTCCTTTTGTAAGGAATGGTCCAGCAATTCGTGTCACTAAGGGATTTGAAGGGTTACCATCGAGGCCCGGGTCTAGGTGATAAGAGAACAAAGGGGTTTTTAGGGAAAAGTGCTGACTACTGCAGGGGATGTTGCTAGAGTTTCTGAAATCCGGCGCAGAGGCTCCCAAACGAGGAGGAAGGGGGAGCTGAAGGACAATTGAAGGACAAAAGCCTGAGAGGAAGACAACCAGCATTCAGCCCGAGCAAGCCCCGAGAGACCACCAGAGACTGGTACGCAGGCGCCCCTGGGAGGGGTTTCGGATTCCGGAAACCAATTCTAATAACCCTGCCTCTTCTCGAAGTAGTAATGAATATGTATTAGCCTGGGAGCATCAAAACCAGCCGCCTTACGTAACAGGCGTGCGTCCTGGGGGAGCAGAGACTCCCGGCGCACCCAGCGCTGCTTGCTTGCCTCTATTCGTTTAATAAATTGTAAACTTTGATTGTAATCCTATTTGGATTTATAACAGCCATTTATAACACTTTTTATATTTGTATTTTATTTAAGGCTGTCTTGCCCCCCTCCCCCCCCAGCCTCGCTGCTCGCCAATAAAGCTGGCGCAGGGGCTAAGGGATTTGAAGGGCCTGCTTGTACACCTAAGGGATTTGAGGGCCTGCTTGTACACCTTTGGGGACTGCCTCTTTTGGGGGGGGGGTGGGGTGTTAGGAGCTGCTTGTATACTTTTTTAGGCATTCCTCTGAGAGGGGGTTGGGAGCTTCGTGTATACTGGGGGGGGAGGGCCTCCCTCGAGGTGGAAGCGGGGGGGGTTGGAGCGTTTCTACACTGTAGGGGCCTGCCTGTACACTTTTGGGGCCTGCCTTGGAGGGGTTGGGAACTGCTTGTACACCTTTGGGGCCTGCGTCTGCGCGGGGCGGGGGGGGTTAGGGGGTTGGAGCTGGTTTTAACCTTTCGGGCTTGCATCTGGAGGGGCTTGGGGCCTGCCTTTGGGGGGGTGGTTGTGAGCTGATTGTATACTGTAGGGGCCTGCTTGTACACCTTTGGGGCCTGTGTCTGGGGGGGGGTTGGGGCCTGTGCCGGGGGGGTTGGGAGCTGCTTGTACGCTCTAGGGTCCTCTGGCAGGCTTTGGGGCCTCCCTTTGAGGGGGGCAGTTGGGAGCTGGTTGTACACCTTTGGGGCCTGAGTCTGGGGTGTGGGGGCTGGGGCTGAGGCCTGGGGCCTGGGGCATGCATCTGGGTGGGGGGGGGGGGGTCCAGTTCATGGGGGGGGGTGGGTTGGGAGCTGCTTGTGGACAGTTGGGGTCTGCATCCGGGTGTGGCTGGGGCCTGCTTGTAGACTTCTGCAGCCTGTGTCTGGTGTTTGGGGGCTTTTCTGTAGTGTTTGGGGATTGCATTTTGGCTTTGGGATGTGTCTAGAGCTTCTGGGGCCTAGCTGTAGTGCTTGGGGCCTGCGTCTGGGGCTTTTCTGTAGCATTTTGGTAGCGTGTTTGTGATTTGGGGTCTGTATCCAGGGTTTTGCCTTTTTTGTAGTTTTCAGCTTTGTGTCTGTTTCTTTGTTGGTTGCCTGGGGTTTGGGGTTTGGATCATTAGTCAGTGTCATTAGCGTCGGGGGGTTGATATGAAGGGTTAGGGTTGTGGTTAGAGTTGTTACGGTTAAAGAGAATAAGGATTTTAGGGTAAGGGGATCAAGGTTGTGGGAATAAAAATGTTTTTGCACAGAGTTACATCGTTTAGAGGGAAGGAAGGTGGTATTGATATATGCTTGCAGTGATAAGAAAGCTTAACAGACAACCTTGTAAAATGCAGACAACCAGAATCCTTAGAGCAATTGGGTGGAAATCACGGTGTAAGAAACATTACCACCTCAAAGAGGAAAACAGTCAAGAAAAAAATAAAATTGACTAGTAACAGGCCAGCAGCTGTGTATTTTCTGTGAAGCACTGGATAGATCGTGAACATGGATTACTCAGTCAATGGGGAAACTGGGGAGGGTCCTGGTCACCGAGAGGAAAAAAAAAATTATATAAACTGTGTTATGGAACTAGTAGGTGGCTTGTGGGACGCCTGCCATTGCAGTCGTGAATAAAAATGCTACCTCACTGAGATACTTGCCTGAGCCTATGGTATTGGTTACAGAGTGTTTCTAATAAGGTGTTAGGGTTTTAAGGTTTCAGGGCTAAGGCACTAGGGTTGGGTTTCAGGGTTAGGGTTTCCAGGGTTTAGGGTTAGGATTTTAAGGTTGTTAGGGTTGGAGTTATAAGGGTTAGGGTTTGGGGGTTAGTGTGTTAAGGTTTTAAAGTATTTTGTGGTTTTAGTGTTGATAGGGTTTTTCGGGTTAGGGTCTTAGGGTTTTAGTTATGGTCAGGTATTTAGGGTTAGGGTTTTAAGGTCTTATTTTTTTTTTTTTAAGGTTAGGGTCTCCAGCGTTAGGGCTTTGAGAATCTTTACGTTTTGGGTTAGGGTTTAGAGGGTCTTAATTTTTAGGGTTAGGGCTTTTAGGCGTAGGTCTAGTGTGGTAAATTTTATCGGGTTAGGACTGTAAGGGTTTTTAGGGTTAGGGTTTCTAGGGTTTTTTGGGGTAGGGGTTAGGGTTAGATCCGTGGGAGCCGTAGTGTTAGGGGTCAGGGTTCCTAGGGGTAAGGCCCAATATTAGGGTGGAAGGCCAAACTAAGGGGGGAGCCCCCCCCAAAATTGAAGGGTCGAAGCCCCAATTTAGGGGAAGAAACGTCAAAATTGTGGGGTCCCCCAAAATTGGGCGGAAGAGCTCTTAATATTGGGGGAAACCCAAAAAAGGAGGGTGGGGGACTCTAAAATTGGGGGGACCCCCCCAAATTGGTTGTGTCCCCCCCAAAATTGGTTGTGTCCCCCCCAATTAGGGGAGGAACCCCCAAAATTGGGTGGGCGAACCCCCATATTGGGGGGGCAGAACACTTAAATGGAAGTGTGAAATTCCAGAATTGAATGTGGACCCCCCAGAACAGTCTTCAGGGGTTTAGTGTGGTAAATTTTATCGGGTTAGGGCTGTAAGGGTTTTTAGGGTTAGGGTTTCTAGGGTTTGTTGGGGTAGGGGTTAGGGTTAGATCCGTGGTTGCCATAGCGTTAGGGGTCAAGGTTCTTAGGGGTTAGGCCTAATATTAGGGCGGAAGACCAAAATAAGAGGGTGGGAGCCCCCCCCAAAATTGAAGGGTTGAAGCCCCAAGTTAGGGGAAGGAACGTCAAAATTGTGGGGTCCCCCAAAATTGGGCGGAAGTACTTTTAATATTAGGGGGGAACCCAAAAAAGGAGGGTGGGGGACTCTAAAATCGGTTGTGTCCCCCCCAAATTAGGGGAGGAACCCCCAAAATTGGGTGGGCGAACCCCCAAATTGCGGGGAAGAAGACTTAAATGGAAGTGTGAAATTCCAGAATTGGATGTGGACCCCCCAGAACAGTCTTCAGGGGTTTAGTGTGGTAAATTTTATCGGGTTAGGGCTGTAAGGGTTTTTAGGGTTAGGGTTTCTAGGGTTTGTTGGGGTAGGGGTTAGGGTTAGATCCGTGGTTGCCATAGGGTTAGGGGTCAAGGTTCTTAGGGGTTAGGCCTAATATTAGGGCGGAAGGCCAAAATAAGAGGGGAGGAGCCCACCCAAAATTGAAGGGTTGAAGCCCAAAGTTAGGGGAAGGAACGTCAAAATTGTGGGGTCCCCCAAAATTGAGCGGAAGAGCTCTTAATATTGGGGGAAACCCAAAAAAGGAGGGTGGGGGACTCTAAAATTGGTTGTGTCCCCCCCAAAATTGGTTGTGTCCCCCCCAAAATTGGTTGTGTCCCCCCCAATTAGGGGAGGAACCCCCAAAATTGGGTGGGCGAACCCCCATATTGGGGGGGCAGAACACTTAAATGGAAGTGTGAAATTCCAGAATTGAATGTGGACCCCCCAGAACAGTCTTCAGGGGTTTAGTGTGGTAAATTTTATCGGGTTAGGGCTGCAAGGGTTTTTAGGGTTAGGGTTTCTAGGGTTTGTTGGGGTAGGGGTTAGGGTTAGATCCGTGGTTGCCATAGGCTTAGGGGTCAAGGTTCTTAGGGGTTAGGCCTAATATTAGGGCGGAAGGCCAAAATAAGAGGGGGGGAGCCCCCCCCAAAATCGAAGGGTTGAAGCCCAAAGTTAGGGGAAGGAACGGCCAAATTGTGGGGTCCCCCAAAATTGGGCGGAAGAACTCTTTAATATTAGGGGGGAACCCAAAAAAGGAGGGTGGGGGACTCTACAATTGGGGGGGACCCCCAAAATTGGTCGGGCCCCCCCAAATTAGGGGAGGAACCCCCAAAATTGGGTGGGTGAACCCCCAAATTGGGGGGAAGAAGACTTAAATGGAAGTGTGAAATTCCAGAATTGAATGTGGACCCCCCCCAGACCTGGGGAGGAATCCCCAAACTTGGGGGGGACCCCCAAAATTGGGGTTAAAGCCCCAGATCCCGGGGAGCTAAGCCCCAAATTAAGGGAAGGAACCTCAAACATGTGGTGAGAACCCCAACATTGGGGGAAAGAACCTTAATATTAGGGTGGCAGGCCAAGAAAGGATGGTGGGGGCCTCCAAAATTGTGGGGGGCTTGGAATTGGGGGGAATCCCCAAAATGGAGGGGGAACCCCAAAAGTGGGGGGGGGGGGCGAAGCACCAAATTAGGGGAAGGAACCCCAAAATTGCGGGGAAGAACTCTGAAATGGAGAGCTGAAAACCCGAAATTGAGGGGAAACCCCCCAAAACGGCGGGAAAACCCTCCATAAACACGAAACCGGTAATGTAACAGAGCAAAAAATGGCGTCCTACGGCAAGGTGCGAGGCTCAATTTTCTGGGGAGTGCTGGGAAATGTAGTTCTTGGCCACCGGGTTTCCGGGAGTCCATATTGTTTTCCCAGAGCATGCCGGGAGATGTAGTTCTCGGACACTGGGCTTCCGGGAGGCCATGTTGGTTTCCCATCTTTGCTAGACTCCGGGTGCTCTGGCTTCACAGAGAAACCCTGAAGCACATCTTGGAAGCCAGGCAGAATCCGTGGAGCCAATGGAGTTCTCAAGCTCGACTTCAGCTTCTTCCCAGCTAGAAGAAGCAAGGACACGCCGGCTGAGTTCCACAGGCAACGCGCCCGTATCTGTAGACGAGGATTTAGAGATGCTACTTTGGGAACTCTCAGACGGCATACTGGAAGCCGAGCTCGACTTGGACCCAGGGAAGGATGAGGATGACCTCCTCCTTGAGCTTTCCAAGATGATTGATGATTGAACTGCATAGTCCTATGGTATATTAAAAAAAAAAAAAGAAAAAAAGAAAAAAAAGAAAACAACTCTTCTTCTTGTTGGATACCCTGAGGTGATCCTTTTTCTAACTGAGGCTTTGCAATGAGACTTAAAGCACAGTTGGAACTGGTAGAAATTGGCAGGATCTGCACTCAGTTGTCCTAAGTTTTCCTGCTGGTCAGAGTTAAGGTCTTGTGCATGGTTCCGTAACTATAGGTGGCTACCTTTGATATCAAGAGGACAAAGCACTTGTTTCTTTTGGCACAGAAAGATGTCCATCGGCACGCTGTGGTGGCTGTGAATTGACGTAGTGATGGAGCGATGCTCTGAAGGCTTAAACGGAAAGCTTCTTCCTTCCGCCCCCCTTGGCACAGCTCGATGTTGGGCACATTGTGAAGCCTGGGTGTTCTGATTTCTCGGACAGTTGATACCCAAATCCCGGAGTTACTATGTCAACTCTTGACTTTTATTTGTGTATGCCATTGTTTTGACTGTAATCTTTTCAGATGATGAAGCTGTAGGGGCGGGAGGGAGCAAAATAATTATTCTAGCGTTGTGGACCAAACATGCTGCCAGGAGTGGTGGTGGTGGGGTCAGCCCACCCGGCCTTACTTTCAATTATCAGGGATGATAAAATGGTGTGAAAAGCAGCAGCTCTGCGATACGGCTACGCTACCCCCACTCCCTTCTCTTGTGCTGTACCAAAGTTCCCCCAAGCTTTGGTTGGTGCTTTTTGTTGGTGACAGTAGGACTCCAGGGCGAGTAGTCGGGACTCTCCTGCAGTAACTGGGTCAATTAAGGGTTGGTTTAAGTGCCTCCTGGTTTTTAAAATTGCTCCCCTGAGCTGCTGGCTCTGCTGCCTGCTACAGCAAATGTTCGGGTGCCATCAGCGTCGCACTTGGGCGTGGGCACTGACCCTGCGGAGGAGAGCTGAGACTCGCGTGTATTGTGTACCCTGCCGCCAGTGATCGTTTTCCCCTAGCAGATCTATTTTGAATCATTTCCCTAAATTTTAGAGGAACTTTAGGCTCTTTGTGCTATGATTTGTGAAGCTGTAGGGGCCCTCAGGCATTTGCTGCTGGCAGAGGAAAACCGCTTGTCGAATTTGTTGTAAATACTTTCTGTTTGGACAACAACGCCTGTGTGTGTGTGTGTGTGTGTGTGTGTGTGTGTGTGTGTGTGCGCGTGCTTTGACGACCCCCTGCGACGCCCCAGCTCCGCGAGGGAAGCTTTGAAGCGGCTCTGGGAAAACCTCTGCGGAAGAAACCGCTGCTAGTGACTTGCGGAAAAGGGACTCCACAATCAGTGAGATTGTAAAGTAGGTATGTTTATTCAGCGCTGGGCAGCACGGGAGGTCGTGGGCATGAAGATTGATGACTCTTCCTCGTCACCGCTAGTTGACCTCTTGTCTTTGCGCAGACTCAGTTGCTCCTTGGCTCTTGTCCATCTGCAGGACCAGTTTCTCCCAGTTTCTTAAGACAGGCTCACTCTCTTATTAGGAGACTGACCTTGGTAAGGGGCCCAAGGCTTCTTGCTTTAGTTAATTGGCACAATGCACCATAGTTAGCAAAGACACTAAGTAGCATCCTAGTTTAACGCTGTCAGCGCTCTATCTCTACTTGATAAGATTCTCCTAACTCCCTCTCTCACTGGAGCCCACGCAGCCCTCCGTCCTGCCGAAGGACTTCACGGGGACTTCTGCCGGCTCCGGGTGCCCGCACACAGACAGAAATGGCTTTGAGAGAAAACAATCAGGAGGAGGAGAGCTCAGAGACTGCGGCCGGCTTCGGCCACCTTCCCCTCGCTTTCCCTCTCCGTGTTCAAACCGAGCACTGTTCTGCCGTCAACCTTCGCTGCCTCTGCCCGCGGCGCCGGGCTTTCGCGGGTGCCATTGCTCCTCTACATATTTTATCCTTCCTTTTGTAAGGAATGGTCCAGCAATTCGTGTCACTAAGGGATTTGAAGGGTTACCATCGAGGCCCGGGTCTAGGTGATAAGAGAACAAAGGGGTTTTTAGGGAAAAGTGCTGACTACTGCAGGGGATGTTGCTAGAGTTTCTGAAATCCGGCGCAGAGGCTCCCAAACGAGGAGGAAGGGGGAGCTGAAGGACAATTGAAGGACAAAAGCCTGAGAGGAAGACAACCAGCATTCAGCCCGAGCAAGCCCCGAGAGACCACCAGAGACTGGTACGCAGGGGCCCCTGGGAGGGGTTTCGGATTCCGGAAACCAATTCTAATAACCCTGCCTCTTCTCGAAGTAGTAATGAATATGTATTAGCCTGGGAGCATCAAAACCAGCCGCCTTACGTAACAGGCGTGCGTCCTGGGGGAGCAGAGACTCCCGGCGCACCCAGCGCTGCTTGCTTGCCTCTATTCGTTTAATAAATTGTAAACTTTGATTGTAATCCTATTTGGATTTATAACAGCCATTTATAACACTTTTTATATTTGTATTTTATTTAAGGCTGTCTTGCCCCCCTCCCCCCCCAGCCTCGCTGCTCGCCAATAAAGCTGGCGCAGGGGCTAAGGGATTTGAAGGGCCTGCTTGTACACCTAAGGGATTTGAGGGCCTGCTTGTACACCTTTGGGGACTGCCTCTTTTGGGGGGGGGGGGGGGGGGGCCTGTTAGGAGCTGCTTGTATACTTTTTTAGGCATTCCTCTGAGAGGGGGTTGGGAGCTTCGTGTATACTGGGGGGGGAGGGCCTCCCTCGAGGTGGAAGCGGGGGGGGTTGGAGCGTTTCTACACTGTAGGGGCCTGCCTGTACACTTTTGGGGCCTGCCTTGGAGGGGTTGGGAACTGCTTGTACACCTTTGGGGCCTGCGTCTGCGCGGGGCGGGGGGGGTTAGGGGGTTGGAGCTGGTTTTAACCTTTCGGGCTTGCATCTGGAGGGGCTTGGGGCCTGCCTTTGGGGGGGTGGTTGTGAGCTGCTTGTATACTGTAGGGGCCTGCTTGTACACCTTTGGGGCCTGCGTCTGGGGGGGGGTGGGAGCTGCTTGTACACTGTTAGGGCCTGCCTTGGGGGAGGGGTTGGGGCATGTGCCTTGGGGGCATGGGGTTGGGAGCTGCTTCTACGCTGTAGGGGTCTGGGTCTTGGGGGGTTGGGGCTGTTTGTACACCTTTGGGGCGTGCCTCTGGGGAGGATGGGGAGTTGCTTGTACACCTTTGGGGCCTGTGTCTGGGGGGGGGTTGGGGCCTGTGCCGGGGGGGTTGGGAGCTGCTTGTACGCTCTAGGGTCCTCTGGCAGGCTTTGGGGCCTCCCTTTGAGGGGGGCAGTTGGGAGCTGGTTGTACACCTTTGGGGCCTGAGTCTGGGGTGTGGGGGCTGGGGCTGAGGCCTGGGGCCTGGGGCATGCATCTGGGTGGTGGGGGGGGGGGGGGTCCAGTTCATGGGGGGGGGTGGGTTGGGAGCTGCTTGTGGACAGTTGGGGTCTGCATCCGGGTGTGGCTGGGGCCTGCTTGTAGACTTCTGCAGCCTGTGTCTGGTGTTTGGGGGCTTTTCTGTAGTGTTTGGGGATTGCATTTTGGCTTTGGGATGTGTCTAGAGCTTCTGGGGCCTAGCTGTAGTGCTTGGGGCCTGCGTCTGGGGCTTTTCTGTAGCATTTTGGTAGCGTGTTTGTGATTTGGGGTCTGTATCCAGGGTTTTGCCTTTTTTGTAGTTTTCAGCTTTGTGTCTGTTTCTTTGTTGGTTGCCTGGGGTTTGGGGTTTGGATCATTAGTCAGTGTCATTAGCGTCGGGGGGTTGATATGAAGGGTTAGGGTTGTGGTTAGAGTTGTTACGGTTAAAGAGAATAAGGATTTTAGGGTAAGGGGATCAAGGTTGTGGGAATAAAAATGTTTTTGCACAGAGTTACATCGTTTAGAGGGAAGGAAGGTGGTATTGATATATGCTTGCAGTGATAAGAAAGCTTAACAGACAACCTTGTAAAATGCAGACAACCAGAATCCTTAGAGCAATTGGGTGGAAATCACGGTGCAAGAAACATTACCACCTCAAAGAGGAAAACAGTCAAGAAAAAAATAAAATTGACTAGTAACAGGCCAGCAGCTGTGTATTTTCTGTGAAGCACTGGATAGATCGTGAACATGGATTACTCAGTCAATGGGGAAACTGGGGAGGGTCCTGGTCACCGAGAGGAAAAAAAAAATTATATAAACTGTGTTATGGAACTAGTAGGTGGCTTGTGGGACGCCTGCCATTGCAATCGTGAATAAAAATGCTACCTCACTGAGATACTTGCCTGAGCCTATGGTATTGGTTACAGAGTGTTTCTAATAAGGTGTTAGGGTTTTAAGGTTTCAGGGCTAAGGCACTAGGGTTGGGTTTCAGGGTTAGGGTTTCCAGGGTTTAGGGTTAGGATTTTAAGGTTGTTAGGGTTGGAGTTATAAGGGTTAGGGTTTGGGGGTTAGTGTGTTAAGGTTTTAAAGTATTTTGTGGTTTTAGTGTTGATAGGGTTTTTAGGGTTAGGGTCTTAGGGTTTTATTTATGGTCAGGTATTTAGGGTTAGGGTTTTAAGGTCTTATTTTTTTTTTTTTAAGGTTAGGGTCTCCAGCGTTAGGGCTTTGAGAATCTTTACGTTTTGGGTTAGGGTTTAGAGGGTCTTAATTTTTAGGGTTAGGGCTTTTAGGCGTAGGTCTAGTGTGGTAAATTTTATCGGGTTAGGACTGTAAGGGTTTTTAGGGTTAGGGTTTCTAGGGTTTTTTGGGGTAGGGGTTAGGGTTAGATCCGTGGGAGCCGTAGTGTTAGGGGTCAGGGTTCTTAGGGGTAAGGCCCAATATTAGGGTGGAAGGCCAAACTAAGGGGGGAGCCCCCCCCAAAATTGAAGGGTCGAAGCCCCAATTTAGGGGAAGAAACGTCAAAATTGTGGGGTCCCCCAAAATTGGGCGGAAGAGCTCTTAATATTGGGGGAAACCCAAAAAAGGAGGGTGGGGGACTCTAAAATTGGGGGGACCCCCCCAAATTGGTTGTGTCCCCCCCAAAATTGGTTGTGTCCCCCCCAATTAGGGGAGGAACCCCCAAAATTGGGTGGGCGAACCCCCATATTGGGGGGGCAGAACACTTAAATGGAAGTGTGAAATTCCAGAATTGAATGTGGACCCCCCAGAACAGTCTTCAGGGGTTTAGTGTGGTAAATTTTATCGGGTTAGGGCTGCAAGGGTTTTTAGGGTTAGGGTTTCTAGGGTTTGTTGGGGTAGGGGTTAGGGTTAGATCCGTGGTTGCCATAGGCTTAGGGGTCAAGGTTCTTAGGGGTTAGGCCTAATATTAGGGCGGAAGGCCAAAATAAGAGGGGGGGAGCCCCCCCCAAAATCGAAGGGTTGAAGCCCAAAGTTAGGGGAAGGAACGGCCAAATTGTGGGGTCCCCCAAAATTGGGCGGAAGAACTCTTTAATATTAGGGGGGAACCCAAAAAAGGAGGGTGGGGGACTCTACAATTGGGGGGGACCCCCAAAATTGGTCGGGCCCCCCCAAATTAGGGGAGGAACCCCCAAAATTGGGTGGGTGAACCCCCAAATTGGGGGGAAGAAGACTTAAATGGAAGTGTGAAATTCCAGAATTGAATGTGGACCCCCCCCAGACCTGGGGAGGAATCCCCAAACTTGGGGGGGACCCCCAAAATTGGGGTTAAAGCCCCAGATCCCGGGGAGCTAAGCCCCAAATTAAGGGAAGGAACCTCAAACATGTGGTGAGAACCCCAACATTGGGGGAAAGAACCTTAATATTAGGGTGGCAGGCCAAGAAAGGATGGTGGGGGCCTCCAAAATTGTGGGGGGCTTGGAATTGGGGGGAATCCCCAAAATGGAGGGGGAACCCCAAAAGTGGGGGGGGGGGCGAAGCACCAAATTAGGGGAAGGAACCCCAAAATTGCGGGGAAGAACTCTGAAATGGAGAGCTGAAAACCCGAAATTGAGGGGAAACCCCCCAAAACGGCGGGAAAACCCTCCATAAACACGAAACCGGTAATGTAACAGAGCAAAAAATGGCGTCCTACGGCAAGGTGCGAGGCTCAATTTTCTGGGGAGTGCTGGGAAATGTAGTTCTTGGCCACCGGGTTTCCGGGAGTCCATATTGTTTTCCCAGAGCATGCCGGGAGATGTAGTTCTCGGACACTGGGCTTCCGGGAGGCCATGTTGGTTTCCCATCTTTGCTAGACTCCGGGTGCTCTGGCTTCACAGAGAAACCCCCAAACTGAAAAATGTACCTGCTAATATATTGGGCTCTAAATGTAGCCCTGGGTTAATTGAATAACAATCCCTGGGTAAGATTGAAGTGCAGGAGGGGTTGGCTACGGTTTTAAGAGCCGGTTTGCAGAAAAGGGATTTCCCGTTAAGAAATGGCATATACTGATTGTTCTCTTCCTTGCTCTGCCAAGACCTGAAGCACATCTTGGAAGCCAGGCAGAATCCGTGGAGCCAATGGAGTTCTCAAGCTCGACTTCAGCTTCTTCCCAGCTAGAAGAAGCAAGGACACGCCGGCTGAGTTCCACAGGCAACGCGCCCGTATCTGTAGACGAGGATTTAGAGATGCTACTTTGGGAACTCTCAGACGGCATACTGGAAGCCGAGCTCGACTTGGACCCAGGGAAGGATGAGGATGACCTCCTCCTTGAGCTTTCCAAGATGATTGATGATTGAACTGCATAGTCCTATGGTATATTAAAAAAAAAAAAAAGAAAAAAAGAAAAAAAAGAAAACAACTCTTCTTCTTGTTGGATACCCTGAGGTGATCCTTTTTCTAACTGAGGCTTTGCAATGAGACTTAAAGCACAGTTGGAACTGGTAGAAATTGGCAGGATCTGCACTCAGTTGTCCTAAGTTTTCCTGCTGGTCAGAGTTAAGGTCTTGTGCATGGTTCCGTAACTATAGGTGGCTACCTTTGATATCAAGAGGACAAAGCACTTGTTTCTTTTGGCACAGAAAGATGTCCATCGGCACGCTGTGGTGGCTGTGAATTGACGTAGTGATGGAGCGATGCTCTGAAGGCTTAAACGGAAAGCTTCTTCCTTCCGCCCCCCTTGGCACAGCTCGATGTTGGGCACATTGTGAAGCCTGGGTGTTCTGATTTCTCGGACAGTTGATACCCAAATCCCGGAGTTACTATGTCAACTCTTGACTTTTATTTGTGTATGCCATTGTTTTGACTGTAATCTTTTCAGATGATGAAGCTGTAGGGGCGGGAGGGAGCAAAATAATTATTCTAGCGTTGTGGACCAAACATGCTGCCAGGAGTGGTGGTGGTGGGGTCAGCCCACCCGGCCTTACTTTCAATTATCGGGGATGATAAAATGGTGTGAAAAGCAGCAGCTCTGCGATACGGCTACGCTACCCCCACTCCCTTCTCTTGTGCTGTACCAAAGTTCCCCCAAGCTTTGGTTGGTGCTTTTTGCTGGTGACAGTAGGACTCCAGGGCGAGTAGTCGGGACTCTCCTGCAGTAACTGGGTCAATTAAGGGTTGGTTTAAGTGCCTCCTGGTTTTTAAAATTGCTCCCCTGAGCTGCTGGCTCTGCTGCCTGCTACAGCAAATGTTCGGGTGCCATCAGCGTCGCACTTGGGCGTGGGCACTGACCCTGCGGAGGAGAGCTGAGACTCGCGTGTATTGTGTACCCTGCCGCCAGTGATCGTTTTCCCCTAGCAGATCTATTTTGAATCATTTCCCTAAATTTTAGAGGAACTTTAGGCTCTTTGTGCTATGATTTGTGAAGCTGTAGGGGCCCTCAGGCATTTGCTGCTGGCAGAGGAAAACCGCTTGTCGAATTTGTTGTAAATACTTTCTGTTTGGACAACAACGCCTGTGTGTGTGTGTGTGTGTGTGTGTGTGTGTGTGTGTGTGTGTGTGTGTGTGTGCGTGCTTTGACGACCCCCTGCGACGCCCCAGCTCCGCGAGGGAAGCTTTGAAGCGGCTCTGGGAAAACCTCTGCGGAAGAAACCGCTGCTAGTGACTTGCGGAAAAGGGACTCCACAATCAGTGAGATTGTAAAGTAGGTATGTTTATTCAGCGCTGGGCAGCACGGGAGGTCGTGGGCATGAAGATTGATGACTCTTCCTCGTCACCGCTAGTTGACCTCTTGTCTTTGCGCAGACTCAGTTGCTCCTTGGCTCTTGTCCATCTGCAGGATCAGTTTCTCCCAGTTTCTTAAGACAGGCTCACTCTCTTATTAGGAGACTGACCTTGGTAAGGGGCCCAAGGCTTCTTGCTTTAGTTAATTGGCACAATGCACCATAGTTAGCAAAGACACTAAGTAGCATCCTAGTTTAACGCTGTCAGCGCTCTATCTCTACTTGATAAGATTCTCCTAACTCCCTCTCTCACTGGAGCCCACGCAGCCCTCCGTCCTGCCGAAGGACTTCACGGGGACTTCTGCCGGCTCCGGGTGCCCGCACACAGACAGAAATGGCTTTGAGAGAAAACAATCAGGAGGAGGAGAGCTCAGAGACTGCGGCCGGCTTCGGCCACCTTCCCCTCGCTTTCCCTCTCCGTGTTCAAACCGAGCACTGTTCTGCCGTCAACCTTCGCTGCCTCTGCCCGCGGCGCCGGGCTTTCGCGGGTGCCATTGCTCCTCTACATATTTTATCCTTCCTTTTGTAAGGAATGGTCCAGCAATTCGTGTCACTAAGGGATTTGAAGGGTTACCATCGAGGCCCGGGTCTAGGTGATAAGAGAACAAAGGGGTTTTTAGGGAAAAGTGCTGACTACTGCAGGGGATGTTGCTAGAGTTTCTGAAATCCGGCGCAGAGGCTCCCAAACGAGGAGGAAGGGGGAGCTGAAGGACAATTGAAGGACAAAAGCCTGAGAGGAAGACAACCAGCATTCAGCCCGAGCAAGCCCCGAGAGACCACCAGAGACTGGTACGCAGGCGCCCCTGGGAGGGGTTTCGGATTCCGGAAACCAATTCTAATAACCCTGCCTCTTCTCGAAGTAGTAATGAATATGTATTAGCCTGGGAGCATCAAAACCAGCCGCCTTACGTAACAGGCGTGCGTCCTGGGGGAGCAGAGACTCCCGGCGCACCCAGCGCTGCTTGCTTGCCTCTATTCGTTTAATAAATTGTAAACTTTGATTGTAATCCTATTTGGATTTATAACAGCCATTTATAACACTTTTTATATTTGTATTTTATTTAAGGCTGTCTTGCCCCCCTCCCCCCCCAGCCTCGCTGCTCGCCAATAAAGCTGGCGCAGGGGCTAAGGGATTTGAAGGGCCTGCTTGTACACCTAAGGGATTTGAGGGCCTGCTTGTACACCTTTGGGGACTGCCTCTTTTGGGGGGGGGGGGGGTGTTAGGAGCTGCTTGTATACTTTTTTAGGCATTCCTCTGAGAGGGGGTTGGGAGCTTCGTGTATACTGGGGGGGGAGGGCCTCCCTCGAGGTGGAAGCGGGGGGGGTTGGAGCGTTTCTACACTGTAGGGGCCTGCCTGTACACTTTTGGGGCCTGCCTTGGAGGGGTTGGGAACTGCTTGTACACCTTTGGGGCCTGCGTCTGCGCGGGGCGGGGGGGGTTAGGGGGTTGGAGCTGGTTTTAACCTTTCGGGCTTGCATCTGGAGGGGCTTGGGGCCTGCCTTTGGGGGGGTGGTTGTGAGCTGCTTGTATACTGTAGGGGCCTGCTTGTACACCTTTGGGGCCTGCATCTGGGGGGGGGTGGGAGCTGCTTGTACACTGTTAGGGCCTGCCTTGGGGGAGGGGTTGGGGCATGTGCCTTGGGGGCATGGGGTTGGGAGCTGCTTCTACACTGTAGGGGTCTGGATCTTGGGGGGTTGGGGCTGTTTGTACACCTTTGGGGCGTGCCTCTGGGGAGGATGGGGAGTTGCTTGTACACCTTTGGGGCCTGTGTCTGGGGGGGGGTTGGGGCCTGTGCCGGGGGGGTTGGGAGCTGCTTGTACGCTCTAGGGTCCTCTGGCAGGCTTTGGGGCCTCCCTTTGAGGGGGGCAGTTGGGAGCTGGTTGTACACCTTTGGGGCCTGAGTCTGGGGTGTGGGGGCTGGGGCTGAGGCCTGGGGCCTGGGGCATGCATCTGGGTTGTGGTGGGGGGGGGTTCAGTTCATGGGGGGGGGTGGGTTGGGAGCTGCTTGTGGACAGTTGGGGTCTGCATCCGGGTGTGGCTGGGGCCTGCTTGTAGACTTCTGCAGCCTGTGTCTGGTGTTTGGGGGCTTTTCTGTAGTGTTTGGGGATTGCATTTTGGCTTTGGGATGTGTCTAGAGCTTCTGGGGCCTAGCTGTAGTGCTTGGGGCCTGCGTCTGGGGCTTTTCTGTAGCATTTTGGTAGCGTGTTTGTGATTTGGGGTCTGTATCCAGGGTTTTGCCTTTTTTGTAGTTTTCAGCTTTGTGTCTGTTTCTTTGTTGGTTGCCTGGGGTTTGGGGTTTGGATCATTAGTCAGTGTCATTAGCGTCGGGGGGTTGATATGAAGGGTTAGGGTTGTGGTTAGAGTTGTTACGGTTAAAGAGAATAAGGATTTTAGGGTAAGGGGATCAAGGTTGTGGGAATAAAAATGTTTTTGCACAGAGTTACATCGTTTAGAGGGAAGGAAGGTGGTATTGATATATGCTTGCAGTGATAAGAAAGCTTAACAGACAACCTTGTAAAATGCAGACAACCAGAATCCTTAGAGCAATTGGGTGGAAATCACGGTGCAAGAAACATTACCACCTCAAAGAGGAAAACAGTCAAGAAAAAAATAAAATTGACTAGTAACAGGCCAGCAGCTGTGTATTTTCTGTGAAGCACTGGATAGATCGTGAACATGGATTACTCAGTCAATGGGGAAACTGGGGAGGGTCCTGGTCACCGAGAGGAAAAAAAAAATTATATAAACTGTGTTATGGAACTAGTAGGTGGCTTGTGGGACGCCTGCCATTGCAATCGTGAATAAAAATGCTACCTCACTGAGATACTTGCCTGAGCCTATGGTATTGGTTACAGAGTGTTTCTAATAAGGTGTTAGGGTTTTAAGGTTTCAGGGCTAAGGCACTAGGGTTGGGTTTCAGGGTTAGGGTTTCCAGGGTTTAGGGTTAGGATTTTAAGGTTGTTAGGGTTGGAGTTATAAGGGTTAGGGTTTGGGGGTTAGTGTGTTAAGGTTTTAAAGTATTTTGTGGTTTTAGTGTTGATAGGGTTTTTAGGGTTAGGGTCTTAGGGTTTTAGTTATGGTCAGGTATTTAGGGTTAGGGTTTTAAGGTCTTATTTTTTTTTTTTTAAGGTTAGGGTCTCCAGCGTTAGGGCTTTGAGAATCTTTACGTTTTGGGTTAGGGTTTAGAGGGTCTTAATTTTTAGGGTTAGGGCTTTTAGGCGTAGGTCTAGTGTGGTAAATTTTATCGGGTTAGGACTGTAAGGGTTTTTAGGGTTAGGGTTTCTAGGGTTTTTTGGGGTAGGGGTTAGGGTTAGATCCGTGGGAGCCGTAGTGTTAGGGGTCAGGGTTCCTAGGGGTAAGGCCCAATATTAGGGTGGAAGGCCAAACTAAGGGGGGAGCCCCCCCCAAAATTGAAGGGTCGAAGCCCCAATTTAGGGGAAGAAACGTCAAAATTGTGGGGTCCCCCAAAATTGGGCGGAAGAGCTCTTAATATTGGGGGAAACCCAAAAAAGGAGGGTGGGGGACTCTAAAATTGGGGGGACCCCCCCAAATTGGTTGTGTCCCCCCCAAAATTGGTTGTGTCCCCCCCAATTAGGGGAGGAACCCCCAAAATTGGGTGGGCGAACCCCCATATTGGGGGGGCAGAACACTTAAATGGAAGTGTGAAATTCCAGAATTGAATGTGGACCCCCCAGAACAGTCTTCAGGGGTTTAGTGTGGTAAATTTTATCGGGTTAGGGCTGTAAGGGTTTTTAGGGTTAGGGTTTCTAGGGTTTGTTGGGGTAGGGGTTAGGGTTAGATCCGTGGTTGCCATAGCGTTAGGGGTCAAGGTTCTTAGGGGTTAGGCCTAATATTAGGGCGGAAGGCCAAAATAAGAGGGTGGGAGCCCCCCCCAAAATTGAAGGGTTGAAGCCCCAAGTTAGGGGAAGGAACGTCAAAATTGTGGGGTCCCCCAAAATTGGGCGGAAGTACTTTTAATATTAGGGGGGAACCCAAAAAAGGAGGGTGGGGGACTCTAAAATCGGTTGTGTCCCCCCCAAATTAGGGGAGGAACCCCCAAAATTGGGTGGGCGAACCCCCAAATTGCGGGGAAGAAGACTTAAATGGAAGTGTGAAATTCCAGAATTGGATGTGGACCCCCCAGAACAGTCTTCAGGGGTTTAGTGTGGTAAATTTTATCGGGTTAGGGCTGTAAGGGTTTTTAGGGTTAGGGTTTCTAGGGTTTGTTGGGGTAGGGGTTAGGGTTAGATCCGTGGTTGCCATAGGGTTAGGGGTCAAGGTTCTTAGGGGTTAGGCCTAATATTAGGGCGGAAGGCCAAAATAAGAGGGGAGGAGCCCACCCAAAATTGAAGGGTTGAAGCCCAAAGTTAGGGGAAGGAACGTCAAAATTGTGGGGTCCCCCAAAATTGAGCGGAAGAGCTCTTAATATTGGGGGAAACCCAAAAAAGGAGGGTGGGGGACTCTAAAATTGGTTGTGTCCCCCCCAAAATTGGTTGTGTCCCCCCCAAAATTGGTTGTGTCCCCCCCAATTAGGGGAGGAACCCCCAAAATTGGGTGGGCGAACCCCCATATTGGGGGGGCAGAACACTTAAATGGAAGTGTGAAATTCCAGAATTGAATGTGGACCCCCCAGAACAGTCTTCAGGGGTTTAGTGTGGTAAATTTTATCGGGTTAGGGCTGCAAGGGTTTTTAGGGTTAGGGTTTCTAGGGTTTGTTGGGGTAGGGGTTAGGGTTAGATCCGTGGTTGCCATAGGCTTAGGGGTCAAGGTTCTTAGGGGTTAGGCCTAATATTAGGGCGGAAGGCCAAAATAAGAGGGGGGGAGCCCCCCCCAAAATCGAAGGGTTGAAGCCCAAAGTTAGGGGAAGGAACGGCCAAATTGTGGGGTCCCCCAAAATTGGGCGGAAGAACTCTTTAATATTAGGGGGGAACCCAAAAAAGGAGGGTGGGGGACTCTACAATTGGGGGGGACCCCCAAAATTGGTCGGGCCCCCCCAAATTAGGGGAGGAACCCCCAAAATTGGGTGGGTGAACCCCCAAATTGGGGGGAAGAAGACTTAAATGGAAGTGTGAAATTCCAGAATTGAATGTGGACCCCCCCCAGACCTGGGGAGGAATCCCCAAACTTGGGGGGGACCCCCAAAATTGGGGTTAAAGCCCCAGATCCCGGGGAGCTAAGCCCCAAATTAAGGGAAGGAACCTCAAACATGTGGTGAGAACCCCAACATTGGGGGAAAGAACCTTAATATTAGGGTGGCAGGCCAAGAAAGGATGGTGGGGGCCTCCAAAATTGTGGGGGGCTTGGAATTGGGGGGAATCCCCAAAATGGAGGGGGAACCCCAAAAGTGGGGGGGGGGCGAAGCACCAAATTAGGGGAAGGAACCCCAAAATTGCGGGGAAGAACTCTGAAATGGAGAGCTGAAAACCCGAAATTGAGGGGAAACCCCCCAAAACGGCGGGAAAACCCTCCATAAACACGAAACCGGTAATGTAACAGAGCAAAAAATGGCGTCCTACGGCACGCTGCGAGGCTCAATTTTCTGGGGAGTGCTGGGAAATGTAGTTCTTGGCCACCGGGTTTCCGGGAGTCCATATTGTTTTCCCAGAGCATGCCGGGAGATGTAGTTCTCGGACACTGGGCTTCCGGGAGGCCATGTTGGTTTCCCATCTTTGCTAGACTCCGGGTGCTCTGGCTTCACAGAGAAACCCTGAAGCACATCTTGGAAGCCAGGCAGAATCCGTGGAGCCAATGGAGTTCTCAAGCTCGACTTCAGCTTCTTCCCAGCTAGAAGAAGCAAGGACACGCCGGCTGAGTTCCACAGGCAACGCGCCCGTATCTGTAGACGAGGATTTAGAGATGCTACTTTGGGAACTCTCAGACGGCATACTGGAAGCCGAGCTCGACTTGGACCCAGGGAAGGATGAGGATGACCTCCTCCTTGAGCTTTCCAAGATGATTGATGATTGAACTGCATAGTCCTATGGTATATTAAAAAAAAAAAAAGAAAAAAAGAAAAAAAAGAAAACAACTCTTCTTCTTGTTGGATACCCTGAGGTGATCCTTTTTCTAACTGAGGCTTTGCAATGAGACTTAAAGCACAGTTGGAACTGGTAGAAATTGGCAGGATCTGCACTCAGTTGTCCTAAGTTTTCCTGCTGGTCAGAGTTAAGGTCTTGTGCATGGTTCCGTAACTATAGGTGGCTACCTTTGATATCAAGAGGACAAAGCACTTGTTTCTTTTGGCACAGAAAGATGTCCATCGGCACGCTGTGGTGGCTGTGAATTGACGTAGTGATGGAGCGATGCTCTGAAGGCTTAAACGGAAAGCTTCTTCCTTCCGCCCCCCTTGGCACAGCTCGATGTTGGGCACATTGTGAAGCCTGGGTGTTCTGATTTCTCGGACAGTTGATACCCAAATCCCGGAGTTACTATGTCAACTCTTGACTTTTATTTGTGTATGCCATTGTTTTGACTGTAATCTTTTCAGATGATGAAGCTGTAGGGGCGGGAGGGAGCAAAATAATTATTCTAGCGTTGTGGACCAAACATGCTGCCAGGAGTGGTGGTGGTGGGGTCAGCCCACCCGGCCTTACTTTCAATTATCAGGGATGATAAAATGGTGTGAAAAGCAGCAGCTCTGCGATACGGCTACGCTACCCCCACTCCCTTCTCTTGTGCTGTACCAAAGTTCCCCCAAGCTTTGGTTGGTGCTTTTTGTTGGTGACAGTAGGACTCCAGGGCGAGTAGTCGGGACTCTCCTGCAGTAACTGGGTCAATTAAGGGTTGGTTTAAGTGCCTCCTGGTTTTTAAAATTGCTCCCCTGAGCTGCTGGCTCTGCTGCCTGCTACAGCAAATGTTCGGGTGCCATCAGCGTCGCACTTGGGCGTGGGCACTGACCCTGCGGAGGAGAGCTGAGACTCGCGTGTATTGTGTACCCTGCCGCCAGTGATCGTTTTCCCCTAGCAGATCTATTTTGAATCATTTCCCTAAGTTTTAGAGGAACTTTAGGCTCTTTGTGCTATGATTTGTGAAGCTGTAGGGGCCCTCAGGCATTTGCTGCTGGCAGAGGAAAACCGCTTGTCGAATTTGTTGTAAATACTTTCTGTTTGGACAACAACGCCTGTGTGTGTGTGTGTGTGTGTGTGTGTGTGTGCGTGCTTTGACGACCCCCTGCGACGCCCCAGCTCCGCGAGGGAAGCTTTGAAGCGGCTCTGGGAAAACCTCTGCGGAAGAAACCGCTGCTAGTGACTTGCGGAAAAGGGACTCCACAATCAGTGAGATTGTAAAGTAGGTATGTTTATTCAGCGCTGGGCAGCACGGGAGGTCGTGGGCATGAAGATTGATGACTCTTCCTCGTCACCGCTAGTTGACCTCTTGTCTTTGCGCAGACTCAGTTGCTCCTTGGCTCTTGTCCATCTGCAGGACCAGTTTCTCCCAGTTTCTTAAGACAGGCTCACTCTCTTATTAGGAGACTGACCTTGGTAAGGGGCCCAAGGCTTCTTGCTTTAGTTAATTGGCACAATGCACCATAGTTAGCAAAGACACTAAGTAGCATCCTAGTTTAACGCTGTCAGCGCTCTATCTCTACTTGATAAGATTCTCCTAACTCCCTCTCTCACTGGAGCCCACGCAGCCCTCCGTCCTGCCGAAGGACTTCACGGGGACTTCTGCCGGCTCCGGGTGCCCGCACACAGACAGAAATGGCTTTGAGAGTAAACAATCAGGAGGAGGAGAGCTCAGAGACTGCGGCCGGCTTCGGCCACCTTCCCCTCGCTTTCCCTCTCCGTGTTCAAACCGAGCACTGTTCTGCCGTCAACCTTCGCTGCCTCTGCCCGCGGCGCCGGGCTTTCGCGGGTGCCATTGCTCCTCTACATATTTTATCCTTCCTTTTGTAAGGAATGGTCCAGCAATTCGTGTCACTAAGGGATTTGAAGGGTTACCATCGAGGCCCGGGTCTAGGTGATAAGAGAACAAAGGGGTTTTTAGGGAAAAGTGCTGACTACTGCAGGGGATGTTGCTAGAGTTTCTGAAATCCGGCGCAGAGGCTCCCAAACGAGGAGGAAGGGGGAGCTGAAGGACAATTGAAGGACAAAAGCCTGAGAGGAAGACAACCAGCATTCAGCCCGAGCAAGCCCCGAGAGACCACCAGAGACTGGTACGCAGGCGCCCCTGGGAGGGGTTTCGGATTCCGGAAACCAATTCTAATAACCCTGCCTCTTCTCGAAGTAGTAATGAATATGTATTAGCCTGGGAGCATCAAAACCAGCCGCCTTACGTAACAGGCGTGCGTCCTGGGGGAGCAGAGACTCCCGGCGCACCCAGCGCTGCTTGCTTGCCTCTATTCGTTTAATAAATTGTAAACTTTGATTGTAATCCTATTTGGATTTATAACAGCCATTTATAACACTTTTTATATTTGTATTTTATTTAAGGCTGTCTTGCCCCCCTCCCCCCCCAGCCTCGCTGCTCGCCAATAAAGCTGGCGCAGGGGCTAAGGGATTTGAAGGGCCTGCTTGTACACCTAAGGGATTTGAGGGCCTGCTTGTACACCTTTGGGGACTGCCTCTTTTGGGGGGGGGGTGGGGTGTTAGGAGCTGCTTGTATACTTTTTTAGGCATTCCTCTGAGAGGGGGTTGGGAGCTTCGTGTATACTGGGGGGGGAGGGCCTCCCTCGAGGTGGAAGCGGGGGGGGTTGGAGCGTTTCTACACTGTAGGGGCCTGCCTGTACACTTTTGGGGCCTGCCTTGGAGGGGTTGGGAACTGCTTGTACACCTTTGGGGCCTGCGTCTGCGCGGGGCGGGGGGGGTTAGGGGGTTGGAGCTGGTTTTAACCTTTCGGGCTTGCATCTGGAGGGGCTTGGGGCCTGCCTTTGGGGGGGTGGTTGTGAGCTGATTGTATACTGTAGGGGCCTGCTTGTACACCTTTGGGGCCTGTGTCTGGGGGGGGGTTGGGGCCTGTGCCGGGGGGGTTGGGAGCTGCTTGTACGCTCTAGGGTCCTCTGGCAGGCTTTGGGGCCTCCCTTTGAGGGGGGCAGTTGGGAGCTGGTTGTACACCTTTGGGGCCTGAGTCTGGGGTGTGGGGGCTGGGGCTGAGGCCTGGGGCCTGGGGCATGCATCTGGGTGGGGGGGGGGGGGTCCAGTTCATGGGGGGGGGTGGGTTGGGAGCTGCTTGTGGACAGTTGGGGTCTGCATCCGGGTGTGGCTGGGGCCTGCTTGTAGACTTCTGCAGCCTGTGTCTGGTGTTTGGGGGCTTTTCTGTAGTGTTTGGGGATTGCATTTTGGCTTTGGGATGTGTCTAGAGCTTCTGGGGCCTAGCTGTAGTGCTTGGGGCCTGCGTCTGGGGCTTTTCTGTAGCATTTTGGTAGCGTGTTTGTGATTTGGGGTCTGTATCCAGGGTTTTGCCTTTTTTGTAGTTTTCAGCTTTGTGTCTGTTTCTTTGTTGGTTGCCTGGGGTTTGGGGTTTGGATCATTAGTCAGTGTCATTAGCGTCGGGGGGTTGATATGAAGGGTTAGGGTTGTGGTTAGAGTTGTTACGGTTAAAGAGAATAAGGATTTTAGGGTAAGGGGATCAAGGTTGTGGGAATAAAAATGTTTTTGCACAGAGTTACATCGTTTAGAGGGAAGGAAGGTGGTATTGATATATGCTTGCAGTGATAAGAAAGCTTAACAGACAACCTTGTAAAATGCAGACAACCAGAATCCTTAGAGCAATTGGGTGGAAATCACGGTGTAAGAAACATTACCACCTCAAAGAGGAAAACAGTCAAGAAAAAAATAAAATTGACTAGTAACAGGCCAGCAGCTGTGTATTTTCTGTGAAGCACTGGATAGATCGTGAACATGGATTACTCAGTCAATGGGGAAACTGGGGAGGGTCCTGGTCACCGAGAGGAAAAAAAAAATTATATAAACTGTGTTATGGAACTAGTAGGTGGCTTGTGGGACGCCTGCCATTGCAGTCGTGAATAAAAATGCTACCTCACTGAGATACTTGCCTGAGCCTATGGTATTGGTTACAGAGTGTTTCTAATAAGGTGTTAGGGTTTTAAGGTTTCAGGGCTAAGGCACTAGGGTTGGGTTTCAGGGTTAGGGTTTCCAGGGTTTAGGGTTAGGATTTTAAGGTTGTTAGGGTTGGAGTTATAAGGGTTAGGGTTTGGGGGTTAGTGTGTTAAGGTTTTAAAGTATTTTGTGGTTTTAGTGTTGATAGGGTTTTTAGGGTTAGGGTCTTAGGGTTTTAGTTATGGTCAGGTATTTAGGGTTAGGGTTTTAAGGTCTTATTTTTTTTTTTTTAAGGTTAGGGTCTCCAGCGTTAGGGCTTTGAGAATCTTTACGTTTTGGGTTAGGGTTTAGAGGGTCTTAATTTTTAGGGTTAGGGCTTTTAGGCGTAGGTCTAGTGTGGTAAATTTTATCGGGTTAGGACTGTAAGGGTTTTTAGGGTTAGGGTTTCTAGGGTTTTTTGGGGTAGGGGTTAGGGTTAGATCCGTGGGAGCCGTAGTGTTAGGGGTCAGGGTTCCTAGGGGTAAGGCCCAATATTAGGGTGGAAGGCCAAACTAAGGGGGGAGCCCCCCCCAAAATTGAAGGGTCGAAGCCCCAATTTAGGGGAAGAAACGTCAAAATTGTGGGGTCCCCCAAAATTGGGCGGAAGAGCTCTTAATATTGGGGGAAACCCAAAAAAGGAGGGTGGGGGACTCTAAAATTGGGGGGACCCCCCCAAATTGGTTGTGTCCCCCCCAAAATTGGTTGTGTCCCCCCCAATTAGGGGAGGAACCCCCAAAATTGGGTGGGCGAACCCCCATATTGGGGGGGCAGAACACTTAAATGGAAGTGTGAAATTCCAGAATTGAATGTGGACCCCCCAGAACAGTCTTCAGGGGTTTAGTGTGGTAAATTTTATCGGGTTAGGGCTGTAAGGGTTTTTAGGGTTAGGGTTTCTAGGGTTTGTTGGGGTAGGGGTTAGGGTTAGATCCGTGGTTGCCATAGCGTTAGGGGTCAAGGTTCTTAGGGGTTAGGCCTAATATTAGGGCGGAAGACCAAAATAAGAGGGTGGGAGCCCCCCCCAAAATTGAAGGGTTGAAGCCCCAAGTTAGGGGAAGGAACGTCAAAATTGTGGGGTCCCCCAAAATTGGGCGGAAGTACTTTTAATATTAGGGGGGAACCCAAAAAAGGAGGGTGGGGGACTCTAAAATCGGTTGTGTCCCCCCCAAATTAGGGGAGGAACCCCCAAAATTGGGTGGGCGAACCCCCAAATTGCGGGGAAGAAGACTTAAATGGAAGTGTGAAATTCCAGAATTGGATGTGGACCCCCCAGAACAGTCTTCAGGGGTTTAGTGTGGTAAATTTTATCGGGTTAGGGCTGTAAGGGTTTTTAGGGTTAGGGTTTCTAGGGTTTGTTGGGGTAGGGGTTAGGGTTAGATCCGTGGTTGCCATAGGGTTAGGGGTCAAGGTTCTTAGGGGTTAGGCCTAATATTAGGGCGGAAGGCCAAAATAAGAGGGGAGGAGCCCACCCAAAATTGAAGGGTTGAAGCCCAAAGTTAGGGGAAGGAACGTCAAAATTGTGGGGTCCCCCAAAATTGAGCGGAAGAGCTCTTAATATTGGGGGAAACCCAAAAAAGGAGGGTGGGGGACTCTAAAATTGGTTGTGTCCCCCCCAAAATTGGTTGTGTCCCCCCCAAAATTGGTTGTGTCCCCCCCAATTAGGGGAGGAACCCCCAAAATTGGGTGGGCGAACCCCCATATTGGGGGGGCAGAACACTTAAATGGAAGTGTGAAATTCCAGAATTGAATGTGGACCCCCCAGAACAGTCTTCAGGGGTTTAGTGTGGTAAATTTTATCGGGTTAGGGCTGCAAGGGTTTTTAGGGTTAGGGTTTCTAGGGTTTGTTGGGGTAGGGGTTAGGGTTAGATCCGTGGTTGCCATAGGCTTAGGGGTCAAGGTTCTTAGGGGTTAGGCCTAATATTAGGGCGGAAGGCCAAAATAAGAGGGGGGGAGCCCCCCCCAAAATCGAAGGGTTGAAGCCCAAAGTTAGGGGAAGGAACGGCCAAATTGTGGGGTCCCCCAAAATTGGGCGGAAGAACTCTTTAATATTAGGGGGGAACCCAAAAAAGGAGGGTGGGGGACTCTACAATTGGGGGGGACCCCCAAAATTGGTCGGGCCCCCCCAAATTAGGGGAGGAACCCCCAAAATTGGGTGGGTGAACCCCCAAATTGGGGGGAAGAAGACTTAAATGGAAGTGTGAAATTCCAGAATTGAATGTGGACCCCCCCCAGACCTGGGGAGGAATCCCCAAACTTGGGGGGGACCCCCAAAATTGGGGTTAAAGCCCCAGATCCCGGGGAGCTAAGCCCCAAATTAAGGGAAGGAACCTCAAACATGTGGTGAGAACCCCAACATTGGGGGAAAGAACCTTAATATTAGGGTGGCAGGCCAAGAAAGGATGGTGGGGGCCTCCAAAATTGTGGGGGGCTTGGAATTGGGGGGAATCCCCAAAATGGAGGGGGAACCCCAAAAGTGGGGGGGGGGGGCGAAGCA
Source organism: Anser anser (assembly GCF_964211835.1). Lineage (NCBI taxonomy): Eukaryota > Metazoa > Chordata > Aves > Anseriformes > Anatidae > Anser > Anser anser. The sequence goes on along the minus strand of NW_028153568.1, from coordinate 111,871 downwards.
CCAAATTAGGGGAAGGAACCCCAAAATTGCGGGGAAGAACTCTGAAATGGAGAGCTGAAAACCCGAAATTGAGGGGAAACCCCCCAAAACGGCGGGAAAACCCTCCATAAACACGAAACCGGTAATGTAACAGAGCAAAAAATGGCGTCCTACGGCAAGGTGCGAGGCTCAATTTTCTGGGGAGTGCTGGGAAATGTAGTTCTTGGCCACCGGGTTTCCGGGAGTCCATATTGTTTTCCCAGAGCATGCCGGGAGATGTAGTTCTCGGACACTGGGCTTCCGGGAGGCCATGTTGGTTTCCCATCTTTGCTAGACTCCGGGTGCTCTGGCTTCACAGAGAAACCCTGAAGCACATCTTGGAAGCCAGGCAGAATCCGTGGAGCCAATGGAGTTCTCAAGCTCGACTTCAGCTTCTTCCCAGCTAGAAGAAGCAAGGACACGCCGGCTGAGTTCCACAGGCAACGCGCCCGTATCTGTAGACGAGGATTTAGAGATGCTACTTTGGGAACTCTCAGACGGCATACTGGAAGCCGAGCTCGACTTGGACCCAGGGAAGGATGAGGATGACCTCCTCCTTGAGCTTTCCAAGATGATTGATGATTGAACTGCATAGTCCTATGGTATATTAAAAAAAAAAAAAGAAAAAAAGAAAAAAAAGAAAACAACTCTTCTTCTTGTTGGATACCCTGAGGTGATCCTTTTTCTAACTGAGGCTTTGCAATGAGACTTAAAGCACAGTTGGAACTGGTAGAAATTGGCAGGATCTGCACTCAGTTGTCCTAAGTTTTCCTGCTGGTCAGAGTTAAGGTCTTGTGCATGGTTCCGTAACTATAGGTGGCTACCTTTGATATCAAGAGGACAAAGCACTTGTTTCTTTTGGCACAGAAAGATGTCCATCGGCACGCTGTGGTGGCTGTGAATTGACGTAGTGATGGAGCGATGCTCTGAAGGCTTAAACGGAAAGCTTCTTCCTTCCGCCCCCCTTGGCACAGCTCGATGTTGGGCACATTGTGAAGCCTGGGTGTTCTGATTTCTCGGACAGTTGATACCCAAATCCCGGAGTTACTATGTCAACTCTTGACTTTTATTTGTGTATGCCATTGTTTTGACTGTAATCTTTTCAGATGATGAAGCTGTAGGGGCGGGAGGGAGCAAAATAATTATTCTAGCGTTGTGGACCAAACATGCTGCCAGGAGTGGTGGTGGTGGGGTCAGCCCACCCGGCCTTACTTTCAATTATCAGGGATGATAAAATGGTGTGAAAAGCAGCAGCTCTGCGATACGGCTACGCTACCCCCACTCCCTTCTCTTGTGCTGTACCAAAGTTCCCCCAAGCTTTGGTTGGTGCTTTTTGTTGGTGACAGTAGGACTCCAGGGCGAGTAGTCGGGACTCTCCTGCAGTAACTGGGTCAATTAAGGGTTGGTTTAAGTGCCTCCTGGTTTTTAAAATTGCTCCCCTGAGCTGCTGGCTCTGCTGCCTGCTACAGCAAATGTTCGGGTGCCATCAGCGTCGCACTTGGGCGTGGGCACTGACCCTGCGGAGGAGAGCTGAGACTCGCGTGTATTGTGTACCCTGCCGCCAGTGATCGTTTTCCCCTAGCAGATCTATTTTGAATCATTTCCCTAAATTTTAGAGGAACTTTAGGCTCTTTGTGCTATGATTTGTGAAGCTGTAGGGGCCCTCAGGCATTTGCTGCTGGCAGAGGAAAACCGCTTGTCGAATTTGTTGTAAATACTTTCTGTTTGGACAACAACGCCTGTGTGTGTGTGTGTGTGTGTGTGTGTGTGTGTGTGTGTGTGTGCGCGCGTGCTTTGACGACCCCCTGCGACGCCCCAGCTCCGCGAGGGAAGCTTTGAAGCGGCTCTGGGAAAACCTCTGCGGAAGAAACCGCTGCTAGTGACTTGCGGAAAAGGGACTCCACAATCAGTGAGATTGTAAAGTAGGTATGTTTATTCAGCGCTGGGCAGCACGGGAGGTCGTGGGCATGAAGATTGATGACTCTTCCTCGTCACCGCTAGTTGACCTCTTGTCTTTGCGCAGACTCAGTTGCTCCTTGGCTCTTGTCCATCTGCAGGACCAGTTTCTCCCAGTTTCTTAAGACAGGCTCACTCTCTTATTAGGAGACTGACCTTGGTAAGGGGCCCAAGGCTTCTTGCTTTAGTTAATTGGCACAATGCACCATAGTTAGCAAAGACACTAAGTAGCATCCTAGTTTAACGCTGTCAGCGCTCTATCTCTACTTGATAAGATTCTCCTAACTCCCTCTCTCACTGGAGCCCACGCAGCCCTCCGTCCTGCCGAAGGACTTCACGGGGACTTCTGCCGGCTCCGGGTGCCCGCACACAGACAGAAATGGCTTTGAGAGAAAACAATCAGGAGGAGGAGAGCTCAGAGACTGCGGCCGGCTTCGGCCACCTTCCCCTCGCTTTCCCTCTCCGTGTTCAAACCGAGCACTGTTCTGCCGTCAACCTTCGCTGCCTCTGCCCGCGGCGCCGGGCTTTCGTGGGTGCCATTGCTCCTCTACATATTTTATCCTTCCTTTTGTAAGGAATGGTCCAGCAATTCGTGTCACTAAGGGATTTGAAGGGTTACCATCGAGGCCCGGGTCTAGGTGATAAGAGAACAAAGGGGTTTTTAGGGAAAAGTGCTGACTACTGCAGGGGATGTTGCTAGAGTTTCTGAAATCCGGCGCAGAGGCTCCCAAACGAGGAGGAAGGGGGAGCTGAAGGACAATTGAAGGACAAAAGCCTGAGAGGAAGACAACCAGCATTCAGCCCGAGCAAGCCCCGAGAGACCACCAGAGACTGGTACGCAGGGGCCCCTGGGAGGGGTTTCGGATTCCGGAAACCAATTCTAATAACCCTGCCTCTTCTCGAAGTAGTAATGAATATGTATTAGCCTGGGAGCATCAAAACCAGCCGCCTTACGTAACAGGCGTGCGTCCTGGGGGAGCAGAGACTCCCGGCGCACCCAGCGCTGCTTGCTTGCCTCTATTCGTTTAATAAATTGTAAACTTTGATTGTAATCCTATTTGGATTTATAACAGCCATTTATAACACTTTTTATATTTGTATTTTATTTAAGGCTGTCTTGCCCCCCTCCCCCCCCAGCCTCGCTGCTCGCCAATAAAGCTGGCGCAGGGGCTAAGGGATTTGAAGGGCCTGCTTGTACACCTAAGGGATTTGAGGGCCTGCTTGTACACCTTTGGGGACTGCCTCTTTTGGGGGGGGGGGGGGGGGGCCTGTTAGGAGCTGCTTGTATACTTTTTTAGGCATTCCTCTGAGAGGGGGTTGGGAGCTTCGTGTATACTGGGGGGGGAGGGCCTCCCTCGAGGTGGAAGCGGGGGGGGTTGGAGCGTTTCTACACTGTAGGGGCCTGCCTGTACACTTTTGGGGCCTGCCTTGGAGGGGTTGGGAACTGCTTGTACACCTTTGGGGCCTGCGTCTGCGCGGGGCGGGGGGGGTTAGGGGGTTGGAGCTGGTTTTAACCTTTCGGGCTTGCATCTGGAGGGGCTTGGGGCCTGCCTTTGGGGGGGTGGTTGTGAGCTGCTTGTATACTGTAGGGGCCTGCTTGTACACCTTTGGGGCCTGCGTCTGGGGGGGGGTGGGAGCTGCTTGTACACTGTTAGGGCCTGCCTTGGGGGAGGGGTTGGGGCATGTGCCTTGGGGGCATGGGGTTGGGAGCTGCTTCTACGCTGTAGGGGTCTGGGTCTTGGGGGGTTGGGGCTGTTTGTACACCTTTGGGGCGTGCCTCTGGGGAGGATGGGGAGTTGCTTGTACACCTTTGGGGCCTGTGTCTGGGGGGGGGTTGGGGCCTGTGCCGGGGGGGTTGGGAGCTGCTTGTACGCTCTAGGGTCCTCTGGCAGGCTTTGGGGCCTCCCTTTGAGGGGGGCAGTTGGGAGCTGGTTGTACACCTTTGGGGCCTGAGTCTGGGGTGTGGGGGCTGGGGCTGAGGCCTGGGGCCTGGGGCATGCATCTGGGTGGTGGTGGGGGGGGGGGTCCAGTTCATGGGGGGGGGTGGGTTGGGAGCTGCTTGTGGACAGTTGGGGTCTGCATCCGGGTGTGGCTGGGGCCTGCTTGTAGACTTCTGCAGCCTGTGTCTGGTGTTTGGGGGCTTTTCTGTAGTGTCTGGGGATTGCATTTTGGCTTTGGGATGTGTCTAGAGCTTCTGGGGCCTAGCTGTAGTGCTTGGGGCCTGCGTCTGGGGCTTTTCTGTAGCATTTTGGTAGCGTGTTTGTGATTTGGGGTCTGTATCCAGGGTTTTGCCTTTTTTGTAGTTTTCAGCTTTGTGTCTGTTTCTTTGTTGGTTGCCTGGGGTTTGGGGTTTGGATCATTAGTCAGTGTCATTAGCGTCGGGGGGTTGATATGAAGGGTTAGGGTTGTGGTTAGAGTTGTTACGGTTAAAGAGAATAAGGATTTTAGGGTAAGGGGATCAAGGTTGTGGGAATAAAAATGTTTTTGCACAGAGTTACATCGTTTAGAGGGAAGGAAGGTGGTATTGATATATGCTTGCAGTGATAAGAAAGCTTAACAGACAACCTTGTAAAATGCAGACAACCAGAATCCTTAGAGCAATTGGGTGGAAATCACGGTGCAAGAAACATTACCACCTCAAAGAGGAAAACAGTCAAGAAAAAAATAAAATTGACTAGTAACAGGCCAGCAGCTGTGTATTTTCTGTGAAGCACTGGATAGATCGTGAACATGGATTACTCAGTCAATGGGGAAACTGGGGAGGGTCCTGGTCACCGAGAGGAAAAAAAAAATTATATAAACTGTGTTATGGAACTAGTAGGTGGCTTGTGGGACGCCTGCCATTGCAATCGTGAATAAAAATGCTACCTCACTGAGATACTTGCCTGAGCCTATGGTATTGGTTACAGAGTGTTTCTAATAAGGTGTTAGGGTTTTAAGGTTTCAGGGCTAAGGCACTAGGGTTGGGTTTCAGGGTTAGGGTTTCCAGGGTTTAGGGTTAGGATTTTAAGGTTGTTAGGGTTGGAGTTATAAGGGTTAGGGTTTGGGGGTTAGTGTGTTAAGGTTTTAAAGTATTTTGTGGTTTTAGTGTTGATAGGGTTTTTAGGGTTAGGGTCTTAGGGTTTTAGTTATGGTCAGGTATTTAGGGTTAGGGTTTTAAGGTCTTATTTTTTTTTTTTTAAGGTTAGGGTCTCCAGCGTTAGGGCTTTGAGAATCTTTACGTTTTGGGTTAGGGTTTAGAGGGTCTTAATTTTTAGGGTTAGGGCTTTTAGGCGTAGGTCTAGTGTGGTAAATTTTATCGGGTTAGGACTGTAAGGGTTTTTAGGGTTAGGGTTTCTAGGGTTTTTTGGGGTAGGGGTTAGGGTTAGATCCGTGGGAGCCGTAGTGTTAGGGGTCAGGGTTCTTAGGGGTAAGGCCCAATATTAGGGTGGAAGGCCAAACTAAGGGGGGAGCCCCCCCGAAAATTGAAGGGTCGAAGCCCCAATTTAGGGGAAGAAACGTCAAAATTGTGGGGTCCCCCAAAATTGGGCGGAAGAGCTCTTAATATTGGGGGAAACCCAAAAAAGGAGGGTGGGGGACTCTAAAATTGGGGGGACCCCCCCAAATTGGTTGTGTCCCCCCCAAAATTGGTTGTGTCCCCCCCAATTAGGGGAGGAACCCCCAAAATTGGGTGGGCGAACCCCCATATTGGGGGGGCAGAACACTTAAATGGAAGTGTGAAATTCCAGAATTGAATGTGGACCCCCCAGAACAGTCTTCAGGGGTTTAGTGTGGTAAATTTTATCGGGTTAGGGCTGCAAGGGTTTTTAGGGTTAGGGTTTCTAGGGTTTGTTGGGGTAGGGGTTAGGGTTAGATCCGTGGTTGCCATAGGCTTAGGGGTCAAGGTTCTTAGGGGTTAGGCCTAATATTAGGGCGGAAGGCCAAAATAAGAGGGGGGGAGCCCCCCCCAAAATCGAAGGGTTGAAGCCCAAAGTTAGGGGAAGGAACGGCCAAATTGTGGGGTCCCCCAAAATTGGGCGGAAGAACTCTTTAATATTAGGGGGGAACCCAAAAAAGGAGGGTGGGGGACTCTACAATTGGGGGGGACCCCCAAAATTGGTCGGGCCCCCCCAAATTAGGGGAGGAACCCCCAAAATTGGGTGGGTGAACCCCCAAATTGGGGGGAAGAAGACTTAAATGGAAGTGTGAAATTCCAGAATTGAATGTGGACCCCCCCCAGACCTGGGGAGGAATCCCCAAACTTGGGGGGGACCCCCAAAATTGGGGTTAAAGCCCCAGATCCCGGGGAGCTAAGCCCCAAATTAAGGGAAGGAACCTCAAACATGTGGTGAGAACCCCAACATTGGGGGAAAGAACCTTAATATTAGGGTGGCAGGCCAAGAAAGGATGGTGGGGGCCTCCAAAATTGTGGGGGGCTTGGAATTGGGGGGAATCCCCAAAATGGAGGGGGAACCCCAAAAGTGGGGGGGGGGGCGAAGCACCAAATTAGGGGAAGGAACCCCAAAATTGCGGGGAAGAACTCTGAAATGGAGAGCTGAAAACCCGAAATTGAGGGGAAACCCCCCAAAACGGCGGGAAAACCCTCCATAAACACGAAACCGGTAATGTAACAGAGCAAAAAATGGCGTCCTACGGCAAGGTGCGAGGCTCAATTTTCTGGGGAGTGCTGGGAAATGTAGTTCTTGGCCACCGGGTTTCCGGGAGTCCATATTGTTTTCCCAGAGCATGCCGGGAGATGTAGTTCTCGGACACTGGGCTTCCGGGAGGCCATGTTGGTTTCCCATCTTTGCTAGACTCCGGGTGCTCTGGCTTCACAGAGAAACCCCCAAACTGAAAAATGTACCTGCTAATATATTGGGCTCTAAATGTAGCCCTGGGTTAATTGAATAACAATCCCTGGGTAAGATTGAAGTGCAGGAGGGGTTGGCTACGGTTTTAAGAGCCGGTTTGCAGAAAAGGGATTTCCCGTTAAGAAATGGCATATACTGATTGTTCTCTTCCTTGCTCTGCCAAGACCTGAAGCACATCTTGGAAGCCAGGCAGAATCCGTGGAGCCAATGGAGTTCTCAAGCTCGACTTCAGCTTCTTCCCAGCTAGAAGAAGCAAGGACACGCCGGCTGAGTTCCACAGGCAACGCGCCCGTATCTGTAGACGAGGATTTAGAGATGCTACTTTGGGAACTCTCAGACGGCATACTGGAAGCCGAGCTCGACTTGGACCCAGGGAAGGATGAGGATGACCTCCTCCTTGAGCTTTCCAAGATGATTGATGATTGAACTGCATAGTCCTATGGTATATTAAAAAAAAAAAGAAAAAAAGAAAAAAAAGAAAACAACTCTTCTTCTTGTTGGATACCCTGAGGTGATCCTTTTTCTAACTGAGGCTTTGCAATGAGACTTAAAGCACAGTTGGAACTGGTAGAAATTGGCAGGATCTGCACTCAGTTGTCCTAAGTTTTCCTGCTGGTCAGAGTTAAGGTCTTGTGCATGGTTCCGTAACTATAGGTGGCTACCTTTGATATCAAGAGGACAAAGCACTTGTTTCTTTTGGCACAGAAAGATGTCCATCGGCACGCTGTGGTGGCTGTGAATTGACGTAGTGATGGAGCGATGCCCTGAAGGCTTAAACGGAAAGCTTCTTCCTTCCGCCCCCCTTGGCACAGCTCGATGTTGGGCACATTGTGAAGCCTGGGTGTTCTGATTTCTCGGACAGTTGATACCCAAATCCCGGAGTTACTATGTCAACTCTTGACTTTTATTTGTGTATGCCATTGTTTTGACTGTAATCTTTTCAGATGATGAAGCTGTAGGGGCGGGAGGGAGCAAAATAATTATTCTAGCGTTGTGGACCAAACATGCTGCCAGGAGTGGTGGTGGTGGGGTCAGCCCACCCGGCCTTACTTTCAATTATCAGGGATGATAAAATGGTGTGAAAAGCAGCAGCTCTGCGATACGGCTACGCTACCCCCACTCCCTTCTCTTGTGCTGTACCAAAGTTCCCCCAAGCTTTGGTTGGTGCTTTTTGCTGGTGACAGTAGGACTCCAGGGCGAGTAGTCGGGACTCTCCTGCAGTAACTGGGTCAATTAAGGGTTGGTTTAAGTGCCTCCTGGTTTTTAAAATTGCTCCCCTGAGCTGCTGGCTCTGCTGCCTGCTACAGCAAATGTTCGGGTGCCATCAGCGTCGCACTTGGGCGTGGGCACTGACCCTGCGGAGGAGAGCTGAGACTCGCGTGTATTGTGTACCCTGCCGCCAGTGATCGTTTTCCCCTAGCAGATCTATTTTGAATCATTTCCCTAAATTTTAGAGGAACTTTAGGCTCTTTGTGCTATGATTTGTGAAGCTGTAGGGGCCCTCAGGCATTTGCTGCTGGCAGAGGAAAACCGCTTGTCGAATTTGTTGTAAATACTTTCTGTTTGGACAACAACGCCTGTGTGTGTGTGTGTGTGTGTGTGTGTGTGTGTGTGTGTGTGTGCGTGCTTTGACGACCCCCTGCGACGCCCCAGCTCCGCGAGGGAAGCTTTGAAGCGGCTCTGGGAAAACCTCTGCGGAAGAAACCGCTGCTAGTGACTTGCGGAAAAGGGACTCCACAATCAGTGAGATTGTAAAGTAGGTATGTTTATTCAGCGCTGGGCAGCACGGGAGGTCGTGGGCATGAAGATTGATGACTCTTCCTCGTCACCGCTAGTTGACCTCTTGTCTTTGCGCAGACTCAGTTGCTCCTTGGCTCTTGTCCATCTGCAGGACCAGTTTCTCCCAGTTTCTTAAGACAGGCTCACTCTCTTATTAGGAGACTGACCTTGGTAAGGGGCCCAAGGCTTCTTGCTTTAGTTAATTGGCACAATGCACCATAGTTAGCAAAGACACTAAGTAGCATCCTAGTTTAACGCTGTCAGCGCTCTATCTCTACTTGATAAGATTCTCCTAACTCCCTCTCTCACTGGAGCCCACGCAGCCCTCCGTCCTGCCGAAGGACTTCACGGGGACTTCTGCCGGCTCCGGGTGCCCGCACACAGACAGAAATGGCTTTGAGAGAAAACAATCAGGAGGAGGAGAGCTCAGAGACTGCGGCCGGCTTCGGCCACCTTCCCCTCGCTTTCCCTCTCCGTGTTCAAACCGAGCACTGTTCTGCCGTCAACCTTCGCTGCCTCTGCCCGCGGCGCCGGGCTTTCGCGGGTGCCATTGCTCCTCTACATATTTTATCCTTCCTTTTGTAAGGAATGGTCCAGCAATTCGTGTCACTAAGGGATTTGAAGGGTTACCATCGAGGCCCGGGTCTAGGTGATAAGAGAACAAAGGGGTTTTTAGGGAAAAGTGCTGACTACTGCAGGGGATGTTGCTAGAGTTTCTGAAATCCGGCGCAGAGGCTCCCAAACGAGGAGGAAGGGGGAGCTGAAGGACAATTGAAGGACAAAAGCCTGAGAGGAAGACAACCAGCATTCAGCCCGAGCAAGCCCCGAGAGACCACCAGAGACTGGTACGCAGGCGCCCCTGGGAGGGGTTTCGGATTCCGGAAACCAATTCTAATAACCCTGCCTCTTCTCGAAGTAGTAATGAATATGTATTAGCCTGGGAGCATCAAAACCAGCCGCCTTACGTAACAGGCGTGCGTCCTGGGGGAGCAGAGACTCCCGGCGCACCCAGCGCTGCTTGCTTGCCTCTATTCGTTTAATAAATTGTAAACTTTGATTGTAATCCTATTTGGATTTATAACAGCCATTTATAACACTTTTTATATTTGTATTTTATTTAAGGCTGTCTTGCCCCCCTCCCCCCCCAGCCTCGCTGCTCGCCAATAAAGCTGGCGCAGGGGCTAAGGGATTTGAAGGGCCTGCTTGTACACCTAAGGGATTTGAGGGCCTGCTTGTACACCTTTGGGGACTGCCTCTTTTGGGGGGGGGGGGGGGTGTTAGGAGCTGCTTGTATACTTTTTTAGGCATTCCTCTGAGAGGGGGTTGGGAGCTTCGTGTATACTGGGGGGGGAGGGCCTCCCTCGAGGTGGAAGCGGGGGGGGTTGGAGCGTTTCTACACTGTAGGGGCCTGCCTGTACACTTTTGGGGCCTGCCTTGGAGGGGTTGGGAACTGCTTGTACACCTTTGGGGCCTGCGTCTGCGCGGGGCGGGGGGGGTTAGGGGGTTGGAGCTGGTTTTAACCTTTCGGGCTTGCATCTGGAGGGGCTTGGGGCCTGCCTTTGGGGGGGTGGTTGTGAGCTGCTTGTATACTGTAGGGGCCTGCTTGTACACCTTTGGGGCCTGCATCTGGGGGGGGGTGGGAGCTGCTTGTACACTGTTAGGGCCTGCCTTGGGGGAGGGGTTGGGGCATGTGCCTTGGGGGCATGGGGTTGGGAGCTGCTTCTACACTGTAGGGGTCTGGGTCTTGGGGGGTTGGGGCTGTTTGTACACCTTTGGGGCGTGCCTCTGGGGAGGATGGGGAGTTGCTTGTACACCTTTGGGGCCTGTGTCTGGGGGGGGGTTGGGGCCTGTGCCGGGGGGGTTGGGAGCTGCTTGTACGCTCTAGGGTCCTCTGGCAGGCTTTGGGGCCTCCCTTTGAGGGGGGCAGTTGGGAGCTGGTTGTACACCTTTGGGGCCTGAGTCTGGGGTGTGGGGGCTGGGGCTGAGGCCTGGGGCCTGGGGCATGCATCTGGGTTGTGGTGGGGGGGGGTCCAGTTCATGGGGGGGGGTGGGTTGGGAGCTGCTTGTGGACAGTTGGGGTCTGCATCCGGGTGTGGCTGGGGCCTGCTTGTAGACTTCTGCAGCCTGTGTCTGGTGTTTGGGGGCTTTTCTGTAGTGTTTGGGGATTGCATTTTGGCTTTGGGATGTGTCTAGAGCTTCTGGGGCCTAGCTGTAGTGCTTGGGGCCTGCGTCTGGGGCTTTTCTGTAGCATTTTGGTAGCGTGTTTGTGATTTGGGGTCTGTATCCAGGGTTTTGCCTTTTTTGTAGTTTTCAGCTTTGTGTCTGTTTCTTTGTTGGTTGCCTGGGGTTTGGGGTTTGGATCATTAGTCAGTGTCATTAGCGTCGGGGGGTTGATATGAAGGGTTAGGGTTGTGGTTAGAGTTGTTACGGTTAAAGAGAATAAGGATTTTAGGGTAAGGGGATCAAGGTTGTGGGAATAAAAATGTTTTTGCACAGAGTTACATCGTTTAGAGGGAAGGAAGGTGGTATTGATATATGCTTGCAGTGATAAGAAAGCTTAACAGACAACCTTGTAAAATGCAGACAACCAGAATCCTTAGAGCAATTGGGTGGAAATCACGGTGCAAGAAACATTACCACCTCAAAGAGGAAAACAGTCAAGAAAAAAATAAAATTGACTAGTAACAGGCCAGCAGCTGTGTATTTTCTGTGAAGCACTGGATAGATCGTGAACATGGATTACTCAGTCAATGGGGAAACTGGGGAGGGTCCTGGTCACCGAGAGGAAAAAAAAAATTATATAAACTGTGTTATGGAACTAGTAGGTGGCTTGTGGGACGCCTGCCATTGCAATCGTGAATAAAAATGCTACCTCACTGAGATACTTGCCTGAGCCTATGGTATTGGTTACAGAGTGTTTCTAATAAGGTGTTAGGGTTTTAAGGTTTCAGGGCTAAGGCACTAGGGTTGGGTTTCAGGGTTAGGGTTTCCAGGGTTTAGGGTTAGGATTTTAAGGTTGTTAGGGTTGGAGTTATAAGGGTTAGGGTTTGGGGGTTAGTGTGTTAAGGTTTTAAAGTATTTTGTGGTTTTAGTGTTGATAGGGTTTTTAGGGTTAGGGTCTTAGGGTTTTAGTTATGGTCAGGTATTTAGGGTTAGGGTTTTAAGGTCTTATTTTTTTTTTTTTAAGGTTAGGGTCTCCAGCGTTAGGGCTTTGAGAATCTTTACGTTTTGGGTTAGGGTTTAGAGGGTCTTAATTTTTAGGGTTAGGGCTTTTAGGCGTAGGTCTAGTGTGGTAAATTTTATCGGGTTAGGACTGTAAGGGTTTTTAGGGTTAGGGTTTCTAGGGTTTTTTGGGGTAGGGGTTAGGGTTAGATCCGTGGGAGCCGTAGTGTTAGGGGTCAGGGTTCCTAGGGGTAAGGCCCAATATTAGGGTGGAAGGCCAAACTAAGGGGGGAGCCCCCCCCAAAATTGAAGGGTCGAAGCCCCAATTTAGGGGAAGAAACGTCAAAATTGTGGGGTCCCCCAAAATTGGGCGGAAGAGCTCTTAATATTGGGGGAAACCCAAAAAAGGAGGGTGGGGGACTCTAAAATTGGGGGGACCCCCCCAAATTGGTTGTGTCCCCCCCAAAATTGGTTGTGTCCCCCCCAATTAGGGGAGGAACCCCCAAAATTGGGTGGGCGAACCCCCCATATTGGGGGGGCAGAACACTTAAATGGAAGTGTGAAATTCCAGAATTGAATGTGGACCCCCCAGAACAGTCTTCAGGGGTTTAGTGTGGTAAATTTTATCGGGTTAGGGCTGTAAGGATTTTTAGGGTTAGGGTTTCTAGGGTTTGTTGGGGTAGGGGTTAGGGTTAGATCCGTGGTTGCCATAGCGTTAGGGGTCAAGGTTCTTAGGGGTTAGGCCTAATATTAGGGCGGAAGGCCAAAATAAGAGGGTGGGAGCCCCCCCCAAAATTGAAGGGTTGAAGCCCCAAGTTAGGGGAAGGAACGTCAAAATTGTGGGGTCCCCCAAAATTGGGCGGAAGAACTTTTAATATTAGGGGGGAACCCAAAAAAGGAGGGTGGGGGACTCTAAAATCGGTTGTGTCCCCCCCAAATTAGGGGAGGAACCCCCAAAATTGGGTGGGCGAACCCCCAAATTGGGGGGAAGAAGACTTAAATGGAAGTGTGAAATTCCAGAATTGGATGTGGACCCCCCAGAACAGTCTTCAGGGGTTTAGTGTGGTAAATTTTATCGGGTTAGGGCTGTAAGGGTTTTTAGGGTTAGGGTTTCTAGGGTTTGTTGGGGTAGGGGTTAGGGTTAGATCCGTGGTTGCCATAGGGTTAGGGGTCAAGGTTCTTAGGGGTTAGGCCTAATATTAGGGCGGAAGGCCAAAATAAGAGGGGAGGAGCCCACCCAAAATTGAAGGGTTGAAGCCCAAAGTTAGGGGAAGGAACGTCAAAATTGTGGGGTCCCCCAAAATTGAGCGGAAGAGCTCTTAATATTGGGGGAAACCCAAAAAAGGAGGGTGGGGGACTCTAAAATTGGTTGTGTCCCCCCCAAAATTGGTTGTGTCCCCCCCAAAATTGGTTGTGTCCCCCCCAATTAGGGGAGGAACCCCCAAAATTGGGTGGGCGAACCCCCATATTGGGGGGGCAGAACACTTAAATGGAAGTGTGAAATTCCAGAATTGAATGTGGACCCCCCAGAACAGTCTTCAGGGGTTTAGTGTGGTAAATTTTATCGGGTTAGGGCTGCAAGGGTTTTTAGGGTTAGGGTTTCTAGGGTTTGTTGGGGTAGGGGTTAGGGTTAGATCCGTGGTTGCCATAGGCTTAGGGGTCAAGGTTCTTAGGGGTTAGGCCTAATATTAGGGCGGAAGGCCAAAATAAGAGGGGGGGAGCCCCCCCCAAAATCGAAGGGTTGAAGCCCAAAGTTAGGGGAAGGAACGGCCAAATTGTGGGGTCCCCCAAAATTGGGCGGAAGAACTCTTTAATATTAGGGGGGAACCCAAAAAAGGAGGGTGGGGGACTCTACAATTGGGGGGGACCCCCAAAATTGGTCGGGTCCCCCCAAATTAGGGGAGGAACCCCCAAAATTGGGTGGGTGAACCCCCAAATTGGGGGGAAGAAGACTTAAATGGAAGTGTGAAATTCCAGAATTGAATGTGGACCCCCCCCAGACCTGGGGAGGAATCCCCAAACTTGGGGGGGACCCCCAAAATTGGGGTTAAAGCCCCAGATCCCGGGGAGCTAAGCCCCAAATTAAGGGAAGGAACCTCAAACATGTGGTGAGAACCCCAACATTGGGGGAAAGAACCTTAATATTAGGGTGGCAGGCCAAGAAAGGATGGTGGGGGCCTCCAAAATTGTGGGGGGCTTGGAATTGGGGGGAATCCCCAAAATGGAGGGGGAACCCCAAAAGTGGGGGGGGGGGGGCGAAGCACCAAATTAGGGGAAGGAACCCCAAAATTGCGGGGAAGAACTCTGAAATGGAGAGCTGAAAACCCGAAATTGAGGGGAAACCCCCCAAAACGGCGGGAAAACCCTCCATAAACACGAAACCGGTAATGTAACAGAGCAAAAAATGGCGTCCTACGGCAAGGTGCGAGGCTCAATTTTCTGGGGAGTGCTGGGAAATGTAGTTCTTGGCCACCGGGTTTCCGGGAGTCCATATTGTTTTCCCAGAGCATGCCGGGAGATGTAGTTCTCGGACACTGGGCTTCCGGGAGGCCATGTTGGTTTCCCATCTTTGCTAGACTCCGGGTGCTCTGGCTTCACAGAGAAACCCCCAAACTGAAAAATGTACCTGCTAATATATTGGGCTCTAAATGTAGCCCTGGGTTAATTGAATAACAATCCCTGGGTAAGATTGAAGTGCAGGAGGGGTTGGCTACGGTTTTAAGAGCCGGTTTGCAGAAAAGGGATTTCCCGTTAAGAAATGGCATATACTGATTGTTCTCTTCCTTGCTCTGCCAAGACCTGAAGCACATCTTGGAAGCCAGGCAGAATCCGTGGAGCCAATGGAGTTCTCAAGCTCGACTTCAGCTTCTTCCCAGCTAGAAGAAGCAAGGACACGCCGGCTGAGTTCCACAGGCAACGCGCCCGTATCTGTAGACGAGGATTTAGAGATGCTACTTTGGGAACTCTCAGACGGCATACTGGAAGCCAAGCTCGACTTGGACCCAGGGAAGGATGAGGATGACCTCCTCCTTGAGCTTTCCAAGATGATTGATGATTGAACTGCATAGTCCTATGGTATATTAAAAAAAAAAAAAGAAAAAAAGAAAAAAAAGAAAACAACTCTTCTTCTTGTTGGATACCCTGAGGTGATCCTTTTTCTAACTGAGGCTTTGCAATGAGACTTAAAGCACAGTTGGAACTGGTAGAAATTGGCAGGATCTGCACTCAGTTGTCCTAAGTTTTCCTGCTGGTCAGAGTTAAGGTCTTGTGCATGGTTCCGTAACTATAGGTGGCTACCTTTGATATCAAGAGGACAAAGCACTTGTTTCTTTTGGCACAGAAAGATGTCCATCGGCACGCTGTGGTGGCTGTGAATTGACGTAGTGATGGAGCGATGCTCTGAAGGCTTAAACGGAAAGCTTCTTCCTTCCGCCCCCCTTGGCACAGCTCGATGTTGGGCACATTGTGAAGCCTGGGTGTTCTGATTTCTCGGACAGTTGATACCCAAATCCCGGAGTTACTATGTCAACTCTTGACTTTTATTTGTGTATGCCATTGTTTTGACTGTAATCTTTTCAGATGATGAAGCTGTAGGGGCGGGAGGGAGCAAAATAATTATTCTAGCGTTGTGGACCAAACATGCTGCCAGGAGTGGTGGTGGTGGGGTCAGCCCACCCGGCCTTACTTTCAATTATCAGGGATGATAAAATGGTGTGAAAAGCAGCAGCTCTGCGATACGGCTACGCTACCCCCACTCCCTTCTCTTGTGCTGTACCAAAGTTCCCCCAAGCTTTGGTTGGTGCTTTTTGTTGGTGACAGTAGGACTCCAGGGCGAGTAGTCGGGACTCTCCTGCAGTAACTGGGTCAATTAAGGGTTGGTTTAAGTGCCTCCTGGTTTTTAAAATTGCTCCCCTGAGCTGCTGGCTCTGCTGCCTGCTACAGCAAATGTTCGGGTGCCATCAGCGTCGCACTTGGGCGTGGGCACTGACCCTGCGGAGGAGAGCTGAGACTCGCGTGTATTGTGTACCCTGCCGCCAGTGATCGTTTTCCCCTAGCAGATCTATTTTGAATCATTTCCCTAAATTTTAGAGGAACTTTAGGCTCTTTGTGCTATGATTTGTGAAGCTGTAGGGGCCCTCAGGCATTTGCTGCTGGCAGAGGAAAACCGCTTGTCGAATTTGTTGTAAATACTTTCTGTTTGGACAACAACGCCTGTGTGTGTGTGTGTGTGTGTGTGTGTGTGCGTGCTTTGACGACCCCCTGCGACGCCCCAGCTCCGCGAGGGAAGCTTTGAAGCGGCTCTGGGAAAACCTCTGCGGAAGAAACCGCTGCTAGTGACTTGCGGAAAAGGGACTCCACAATCAGTGAGATTGTAAAGTAGGTATGTTTATTCAGCGCTGGGCAGCACGGGAGGTCGTGGGCATGAAGATTGATGACTCTTCCTCGTCACCGCTAGTTGACCTCTTGTCTTTGCGCAGACTCAGTTGCTCCTTGGCTCTTGTCCATCTGCAGGACCAGTTTCTCCCAGTTTCTTAAGACAGGCTCACTCTCTTATTAGGAGACTGACCTTGGTAAGGGGCCCAAGGCTTCTTGCTTTAGTTAATTGGCACAATGCACCATAGTTAGCAAAGACACTAAGTAGCATCCTAGTTTAACGCTGTCAGCGCTCTATCTCTACTTGATAAGATTCTCCTAACTCCCTCTCTCACTGGAGCCCACGCAGCCCTCCGTCCTGCCGAAGGACTTCACGGGGACTTCTGCCGGCTCCGGGTGCCCGCACACAGACAGAAATGGCTTTGAGAGAAAACAATCAGGAGGAGGAGAGCTCAGAGACTGCGGCCGGCTTCGGCCACCTTCCCCTCGCTTTCCCTCTCCGTGTTCAAACCGAGCACTGTTCTGCCGTCAACCTTCGCTGCCTCTGCCCGCGGCGCCGGGCTTTCGCGGGTGCCATTGCTCCTCTACATATTTTATCCTTCCTTTTGTAAGGAATGGTCCAGCAATTCGTGTCACTAAGGGATTTGAAGGGTTACCATCGAGGCCCGGGTCTAGGTGATAAGAGAACAAAGGGGTTTTTAGGGAAAAGTGCTGACTACTGCAGGGGATGTTGCTAGAGTTTCTGAAATCCGGCGCAGAGGCTCCCAAACGAGGAGGAAGGGGGAGCTGAAGGACAATTGAAGGACAAAAGCCTGAGAGGAAGACAACCAGCATTCAGCCCGAGCAAGCCCCGAGAGACCACCAGAGACTGGTACGCAGGCGCCCCTGGGAGGGGTTTCGGATTCCGGAAACCAATTCTAATAACCCTGCCTCTTCTCGAAGTAGTAATGAATATGTATTAGCCTGGGAGCATCAAAACCAGCCGCCTTACGTAACAGGCGTGCGTCCTGGGGGAGCAGAGACTCCCGGCGCACCCAGCGCTGCTTGCTTGCCTCTATTCGTTTAATAAATTGTAAACTTTGATTGTAATCCTATTTGGATTTATAACAGCCATTTATAACACTTTTTATATTTGTATTTTATTTAAGGCTGTCTTGCCCCCCTCCCCCCCCAGCCTCGCTGCTCGCCAATAAAGCTGGCGCAGGGGCTAAGGGATTTGAAGGGCCTGCTTGTACACCTAAGGGATTTGAGGGCCTGCTTGTACACCTTTGGGGACTGCCTCTTTTGGGGGGGGGGGGGGGTGTTAGGAGCTGCTTGTATACTTTTTTAGGCATTCCTCTGAGAGGGGGTTGGGAGCTTCGTGTATACTGGGGGGGGAGGGCCTCCCTCGAGGTGGAAGCGGGGGGGGTTGGAGCGTTTCTACACTGTAGGGGCCTGCCTGTACACTTTTGGGGCCTGCCTTGGAGGGGTTGGGAACTGCTTGTACACCTTTGGGGCCTGCGTCTGCGCGGGGCGGGGGGGGTTAGGGGGTTGGAGCTGGTTTTAACCTTTCGGGCTTGCATCTGGAGGGGCTTGGGGCCTGCCTTTGGGGGGGTGGTTGTGAGCTGCTTGTATACTGTAGGGGCCTGCTTGTACACCTTTGGGGCCTGCATCTGGGGGGGGGTGGGAGCTGCTTGTACACTGTTAGGGCCTGCCTTGGGGGAGGGGTTGGGGCATGTGCCTTGGGGGCATGGGGTTGGGAGCTGCTTCTACACTGTAGGGGTCTGGGTCTTGGGGGGTTGGGGCTGTTTGTACACCTTTGGGGCGTGCCTCTGGGGAGGATGGGGAGTTGCTTGTACACCTTTGGGGCCTGTGTCTGGGGGGGGGTTGGGGCCTGTGCCGGGGGGGTTGGGAGCTGCTTGTACGCTCTAGGGTCCTCTGGCAGGCTTTGGGGCCTCCCTTTGAGGGGGGCAGTTGGGAGCTGGTTGTACACCTTTGGGGCCTGAGTCTGGGGTGTGGGGGCTGGGGCTGAGGCCTGGGGCCTGGGGCATGCATCTGGGTTGTGGTGGGGGGGGGTCCAGTTCATGGGGGGGGGTGGGTTGGGAGCTGCTTGTGGACAGTTGGGGTCTGCATCCGGGTGTGGCTGGGGCCTGCTTGTAGACTTCTGCAGCCTGTGTCTGGTGTTTGGGGGCTTTTCTGTAGTGTTTGGGGATTGCATTTTGGCTTTGGGATGTGTCTAGAGCTTCTGGGGCCTAGCTGTAGTGCTTGGGGCCTGCGTCTGGGGCTTTTCTGTAGCATTTTGGTAGCGTGTTTGTGATTTGGGGTCTGTATCCAGGGTTTTGCCTTTTTTGTAGTTTTCAGCTTTGTGTCTGTTTCTTTGTTGGTTGCCTGGGGTTTGGGGTTTGGATCATTAGTCAGTGTCATTAGCGTCGGGGGGTTGATATGAAGGGTTAGGGTTGTGGTTAGAGTTGTTACGGTTAAAGAGAATAAGGATTTTAGGGTAAGGGGATCAAGGTTGTGGGAATAAAAATGTTTTTGCACAGAGTTACATCGTTTAGAGGGAAGGAAGGTGGTATTGATATATGCTTGCAGTGATAAGAAAGCTTAACAGACAACCTTGTAAAATGCAGACAACCAGAATCCTTAGAGCAATTGGGTGGAAATCACGGTGCAAGAAACATTACCACCTCAAAGAGGAAAACAGTCAAGAAAAAAATAAAATTGACTAGTAACAGGCCAGCAGCTGTGTATTTTCTGTGAAGCACTGGATAGATCGTGAACATGGATTACTCAGTCAATGGGGAAACTGGGGAGGGTCCTGGTCACCGAGAGGAAAAAAAAAATTATATAAACTGTGTTATGGAACTAGTAGGTGGCTTGTGGGACGCCTGCCATTGCAATCGTGAATAAAAATGCTACCTCACTGAGATACTTGCCTGAGCCTATGGTATTGGTTACAGAGTGTTTCTAATAAGGTGTTAGGGTTTTAAGGTTTCAGGGCTAAGGCACTAGGGTTGGGTTTCAGGGTTAGGGTTTCCAGGGTTTAGGGTTAGGATTTTAAGGTTGTTAGGGTTGGAGTTATAAGGGTTAGGGTTTGGGGGTTAGTGTGTTAAGGTTTTAAAGTATTTTGTGGTTTTAGTGTTGATAGGGTTTTTAGGGTTAGGGTCTTAGGGTTTTAGTTATGGTCAGGTATTTAGGGTTAGGGTTTTAAGGTCTTATTTTTTTTTTTTTAAGGTTAGGGTCTCCAGCGTTAGGGCTTTGAGAATCTTTACGTTTTGGGTTAGGGTTTAGAGGGTCTTAATTTTTAGGGTTAGGGCTTTTAGGCGTAGGTCTAGTGTGGTAAATTTTATCGGGTTAGGACTGTAAGGGTTTTTAGGGTTAGGGTTTCTAGGGTTTTTTGGGGTAGGGGTTAGGGTTAGATCCGTGGGAGCCGTAGTGTTAGGGGTCAGGGTTCCTAGGGGTAAGGCCCAATATTAGGGTGGAAGGCCAAACTAAGGGGGGAGCCCCCCCCAAAATTGAAGGGTCGAAGCCCCAATTTAGGGGAAGAAACGTCAAAATTGTGGGGTCCCCCAAAATTGGGCGGAAGAGCTCTTAATATTGGGGGAAACCCAAAAAAGGAGGGTGGGGGACTCTAAAATTGGGGGGACCCCCCCAAATTGGTTGTGTCCCCCCCAAAATTGGTTGTGTCCCCCCCAGTTAGGGGAGGAACCCCCAAAATTGGGTGGGCGAACCCCCATATTGGGGGGGCAGAACACTTAAATGGAAGTGTGAAATTCCAGAATTGAATGTGGACCCCCCAGAACAGTCTTCAGGGGTTTAGTGTGGTAAATTTTATCGGGTTAGGGCTGTAAGGATTTTTAGGGTTAGGGTTTCTAGGGTTTGTTGGGGTAGGGGTTAGGGTTAGATCCGTGGTTGCCATAGCGTTAGGGGTCAAGGTTCTTAGGGGTTAGGCCTAATATTAGGGCGGAAGGCCAAAATAAGAGGGTGGGAGCCCCCCCCAAAATTGAAGGGTTGAAGCCCCAAGTTAGGGGAAGGAACGTCAAAATTGTGGGGTCCCCCAAAATTGGGCGGAAGAACTTTTAATATTAGGGGGGAACCCAAAAAAGGAGGGTGGGGGACTCTAAAATCGGTTGTGTCCCCCCCAAATTAGGGGAGGAACCCCCAAAATTGGGTGGGCGAACCCCCAAATTGGGGGGAAGAAGACTTAAATGGAAGTGTGAAATTCCAGAATTGGATGTGGACCCCCCAGAACAGTCTTCAGGGGTTTAGTGTGGTAAATTTTATCGGGTTAGGGCTGTAAGGGTTTTTAGGGTTAGGGTTTCTAGGGTTTGTTGGGGTAGGGGTTAGGGTTAGATCCGTGGTTGCCATAGGCTTAGGGGTCAAGGTTCTTAGGGGTTAGGCCTAATATTAGGGCGGAAGGCCAAAATAAGAGGGGAGGAGCCCACCCAAAATTGAAGGGTTGAAGCCCAAAGTTAGGGGAAGGAACGTCAAAATTGTGGGGTCCCCCAAAATTGAGCGGAAGAGCTCTTAATATTGGGGGAAACCCAAAAAAGGAGGGTGGGGGACTCTAAAATTGGTTGTGTCCCCCCCAAAATTGGTTGTGTCCCCCCCAAAATTGGTTGTGTCCCCCCCAATTAGGGGAGGAACCCCCAAAATTGGGTGGGCGAACCCCCATATTGGGGGGGCAGAACACTTAAATGGAAGTGTGAAATTCCAGAATTGAATGTGGACCCCCCAGAACAGTCTTCAGGGGTTTAGTGTGGTAAATTTTATCGGGTTAGGGCTGCAAGGGTTTTTAGGGTTAGGGTTTCTAGGGTTTGTTGGGGTAGGGGTTAGGGTTAGATCCGTGGTTGCCATAGGCTTAGGGGTCAAGGTTCTTAGGGGTTAGGCCTAATATTAGGGCGGAAGGCCAAAATAAGAGGGGGGGAGCCCCCCCAAAATCGAAGGGTTGAAGCCCAAAGTTAGGGGAAGGAACGGCCAAATTGTGGGGTCCCCCAAAATTGGGCGGAAGAACTCTTTAATATTAGGGGGGAACCCAAAAAAGGAGGGTGGGGGACTCTACAATTGGGGGGGACCCCCAAAATTGGTCGGGCCCCCCCAAATTAGGGGAGGAACCCCCAAAATTGGGTGGGTGAACCCCCAAATTGGGGGGAAGAAGACTTAAATGGAAGTGTGAAATTCCAGAATTGAATGTGGACCCCCCCCAGACCTGGGGAGGAATCCCCAAACTTGGGGGGGACCCCCAAAATTGGGGTTAAAGCCCCAGATCCCGGGGAGCTAAGCCCCAAATTAAGGGAAGGAACCTCAAACATGTGGTGAGAACCCCAACATTGGGGGAAAGAACCTTAATATTAGGGTGGCAGGCCAAGAAAGGATGGTGGGGGCCTCCAAAATTGTGGGGGGCTTGGAATTGGGGGGAATCCCCAAAATGGAGGGGGAACCCCAAAAGTGGGGGGGGGGGGGCGAAGCACCAAATTAGGGGAAGGAACCCCAAAATTGCGGGGAAGAACTCTGAAATGGAGAGCTGAAAACCCGAAATTGAGGGGAAACCCCCCAAAACGGCGGGAAAACCCTCCATAAACACGAAACCGGTAATGTAACAGAGCAAAAAATGGCGTCCTACGGCAAGGTGCGAGGCTCAATTTTCTGGGGAGTGCTGGGAAATGTAGTTCTTGGCCACCGGGTTTCCGGGAGTCCATATTGTTTTCCCAGAGCATGCCGGGAGATGTAGTTCTCGGACACTGGGCTTCCGGGAGGCCATGTTGGTTTCCCATCTTTGCTAGACTCCGGGTGCTCTGGCTTCACAGAGAAACCCCCAAACTGAAAAATGTACCTGCTAATATATTGGGCTCTAAATGTAGCCCTGGGTTAATTGAATAACAATCCCTGGGTAAGATTGAAGTGCAGGAGGGGTTGGCTACGGTTTTAAGAGCCGGTTTGCAGAAAAGGGATTTCCCGTTAAGAAATGGCATATACTGATTGTTCTCTTCCTTGCTCTGCCAAGACCTGAAGCACATCTTGGAAGCCAGGCAGAATCCGTGGAGCCAATGGAGTTCTCAAGCTCGACTTCAGCTTCTTCCCAGCTAGAAGAAGCAAGGACACGCCGGCTGAGTTCCACAGGCAACGCGCCCGTATCTGTAGACGAGGATTTAGAGATGCTACTTTGGGAACTCTCAGACGGCATACTGGAAGCCGAGCTCGACTTGGACCCAGGGAAGGATGAGGATGACCTCCTCCTTGAGCTTTCCAAGATGATTGATGATTGAACTGCATAGTCCTATGGTATATTAAAAAAAAAAAAAGAAAAAAAGAAAAAAAAGAAAACAACTCTTCTTCTTGTTGGATACCCTGAGGTGATCCTTTTTCTAACTGAGGCTTTGCAATGAGACTTAAAGCACAGTTGGAACTGGTAGAAATTGGCAGGATCTGCACTCAGTTGTCCTAAGTTTTCCTGCTGGTCAGAGTTAAGGTCTTGTGCATGGTTCCGTAACTATAGGTGGCTACCTTTGATATCAAGAGGACAAAGCACTTGTTTCTTTTGGCACAGAAAGATGTCCATCGGCACGCTGTGGTGGCTGTGAATTGACGTAGTGATGGAGCGATGCTCTGAAGGCTTAAACGGAAAGCTTCTTCCTTCCGCCCCCCTTGGCACAGCTCGATGTTGGGCACATTGTGAAGCCTGGGTGTTCTGATTTCTCGGACAGTTGATACCCAAATCCCGGAGTTACTATGTCAACTCTTGACTTTTATTTGTGTATGCCATTGTTTTGACTGTAATCTTTTCAGATGATGAAGCTGTAGGGGCGGGAGGGAGCAAAATAATTATTCTAGCGTTGTGGACCAAACATGCTGCCAGGAGTGGTGGTGGTGGGGTCAGCCCACCCGGCCTTACTTTCAATTATCAGGGATGATAAAATGGTGTGAAAAGCAGCAGCTCTGCGATACGGCTACGCTACCCCCACTCCCTTCTCTTGTGCTGTACCAAAGTTCCCCCAAGCTTTGGTTGGTGCTTTTTGTTGGTGACAGTAGGACTCCAGGGCGAGTAGTCGGGACTCTCCTGCAGTAACTGGGTCAATTAAGGGTTGGTTTAAGTGCCTCCTGGTTTTTAAAATTGCTCCCCTGAGCTGCTGGCTCTGCTGCCTGCTACAGCAAATGTTCGGGTGCCATCAGCGTCGCACTTGGGCGTGGGCACTGACCCTGCGGAGGAGAGCTGAGACTCGCGTGTATTGTGTACCCTGCCGCCAGTGATCGTTTTCCCCTAGCAGATCTATTTTGAATCATTTCCCTAAATTTTAGAGGAACTTTAGGCTCTTTGTGCTATGATTTGTGAAGCTGTAGGGGCCCTCAGGCATTTGCTGCTGGCAGAGGAAAACCGCTTGTCGAATTTGTTGTAAATACTTTCTGTTTGGACAACAACGCCTGTGTGTGTGTGTGTGTGTGTGTGTGTGTGTGTGTGTGTGTGTGCGTGCTTTGACGACCCCCTGCGACGCCCCAGCTCCGCGAGGGAAGCTTTGAAGCGGCTCTGGGAAAACCTCTGCGGAAGAAACCGCTGCTAGTGACTTGCGGAAAAGGGACTCCACAATCAGTGAGATTGTAAAGTAGGTATGTTTATTCAGCGCTGGGCAGCACGGGAGGTCGTGGGCATGAAGATTGATGACTCTTCCTCGTCACCGCTAGTTGACCTCTTGTCTTTGCGCAGACTCAGTTGCTCCTTGGCTCTTGTCCATCTGCAGGACCAGTTTCTCCCAGTTTCTTAAGACAGGCTCACTCTCTTATTAGGAGACTGACCTTGGTAAGGGGCCCAAGGCTTCTTGCTTTAGTTAATTGGCACAATGCACCATAGTTAGCAAAGACACTAAGTAGCATCCTAGTTTAACGCTGTCAGCGCTCTATCTCTACTTGATAAGATTCTCCTAACTCCCTCTCTCACTGGAGCCCACGCAGCCCTCCGTCCTGCCGAAGGACTTCACGGGGACTTCTGCCGGCTCCGGGTGCCCGCACACAGACAGAAATGGCTTTGAGAGAAAACAATCAGGAGGAGGAGAGCTCAGAGACTGCGGCCGGCTTCGGCCACCTTCCCCTCGCTTTCCCTCTCCGTGTTCAAACCGAGCACTGTTCTGCCGTCAACCTTCGCTGCCTCTGCCCGCGGCGCCGGGCTTTCGCGGGTGCCATTGCTCCTCTACATATTTTATCCTTCCTTTTGTAAGGAATGGTCCAGCAATTCGTGTCACTAAGGGATTTGAAGGGTTACCATCGAGGCCCGGGTCTAGGTGATAAGAGAACAAAGGGGTTTTTAGGGAAAAGTGCTGACTACTGCAGGGGATGTTGCTAGAGTTTCTGAAATCCGGCGCAGAGGCTCCCAAACGAGGAGGAAGGGGGAGCTGAAGGACAATTGAAGGACAAAAGCCTGAGAGGAAGACAACCAGCATTCAGCCCGAGCAAGCCCCGAGAGACCACCAGAGACTGGTACGCAGGCGCCCCTGGGAGGGGTTTCGGATTCCGGAAACCAATTCTAATAACCCTGCCTCTTCTCGAAGTAGTAATGAATATGTATTAGCCTGGGAGCATCAAAACCAGCCGCCTTACGTAACAGGCGTGCGTCCTGGGGGAGCAGAGACTCCCGGCGCACCCAGCGCTGCTTGCTTGCCTCTATTCGTTTAATAAATTGTAAACTTTGATTGTAATCCTATTTGGATTTATAACAGCCATTTATAACACTTTTTATATTTGTATTTTATTTAAGGCTGTCTTGCCCCCCTCCCCCCCCAGCCTCGCTGCTCGCCAATAAAGCTGGCGCAGGGGCTAAGGGATTTGAAGGGCCTGCTTGTACACCTAAGGGATTTGAGGGCCTGCTTGTACACCTTTGGGGACTGCCTCTTTTGGGGGGGGGGGGGGGTGTTAGGAGCTGCTTGTATACTTTTTTAGGCATTCCTCTGAGAGGGGGTTGGGAGCTTCGTGTATACTGGGGGGGGAGGGCCTCCCTCGAGGTGGAAGCGGGGGGGGTTGGAGCGTTTCTACACTGTAGGGGCCTGCCTGTACACTTTTGGGGCCTGCCTTGGAGGGGTTGGGAACTGCTTGTACACCTTTGGGGCCTGCGTCTGCGCGGGGCGGGGGGGGTTAGGGGGTTGGAGCTGGTTTTAACCTTTCGGGCTTGCATCTGGAGGGGCTTGGGGCCTGCCTTTGGGGGGGTGGTTGTGAGCTGCTTGTATACTGTAGGGGCCTGCTTGTACACCTTTGGGGCCTGTGTCTGGGGGGGGGTTGGGGCCTGTGCCAGGGGGGTTGGGAGCTGGTTGTACGCTCTAGGGTCCTCTGGCAGGCTTTGGGGCCTCCCTTTGAGGGGGGCAGTTGGGAGCTGGTTGTACACCTTTGGGGCCTGAGTCTGGGGTGTGGGGGCTGGGGCTGAGGCCTGGGGCCTGGGGCATGCATCTGGGTGGTGGGGGGGGGGGTCCAGTTCATGGGGGGGGTGGGTTGGGAGCTGCTTGTGGACAGTTGGGGTCTGCATCCGGGTGTGGCTGGGGCCTGCTTGTAGACTTCTGCAGCCTGTGTCTGGTGTTTGGGGGCTTTTCTGTAGTGTTTGGGGATTGCATTTTGGCTTTGGGATGTGTCTAGAGCTTCTGGGGCCTAGCTGTAGTGCTTGGGGCCTGCGTCTGGGGCTTTTCTGTAGCATTTTGGTAGCGTGTTTGTGATTTGGGGTCTGTATCCAGGGTTTTGCCTTTTTTGTAGTTTTCAGCTTTGTTTCTGTTTCTTTGTTGGTTGCCTGGGGTTTGGGGTTTGGATCATTAGTTAGTGTCATTAGCGTCGGGGGGTTGATATGAAGGGTTAGGGTTGTGGTTAGAGTTGTTACGGTTAAAGAGAATAAGGATTTTAGGGTAAGGGGATCAAGGTTGTGGGAATAAAAATGTTTTTGCACAGAGTTACATCGTTTAGAGGGAAGGAAGGTGGTATTGATATATGCTTGCAGTGATAAGAAAGCTTAACAGACAACCTTGTAAAATGCAGACAACCAGAATCCTTAGAGCAATTGGGTGGAAATCACGGTGTAAGAAACATTACCACCTCAAAGAGGAAAACAGTCAAGAAAAAAATAAAATTGACTAGTAACAGGCCAGCAGCTGTGTATTTTCTGTGAAGCACTGGATAGATCGTGAACATGGATTACTCAGTCAATGGGGAAACTGGGGAGGGTCTTGGTCACCGAGAGGAAAAAAAAAATTATATAAACTGTGTTATGGAACTAGTAGGTGGCTTGTGGAACGCCTGCCATTGCAATCGTGAATAAAAATGCTACCTCACTGAGATACTTGCCTGAGCCTATGGTATTGGTTACAGAGTGTTTCTAATAAGGTGTTAGGGTTTTAAGGTTTCAGGGCTAAGGCAGTAGGGTTGGGTTTCAGGGTTAGGGTTTCCAGGGTTTAGGGTTAGGATTTTAAGGTTGTTAGGGTTGGAGTTATAAGGGTTAGGGTTTGGGGGTTAGTGTGTTAAGGTTTTAAAGTATTTTGTGGTTTTAGTGTTGATAGGGTTTTTAGGGTTAGGGTCTTAGGGTTTTAGTTATGGTCAGGTATTTAGGGTTAGGGTTTTAAGGTCTTATTTTTTTTTTTTTAAGGTTAGGGTCTCCAGCGTTAGGGCTTTGAGAATCTTTACGTTTTGGGTTAGGGTTTAGAGGGTCTTAATTTTTAGGGTTAGGGCTTTTAGGCGTAGGTCTAGTGTGGTAAATTTTATCGGGTTAGGACTGTAAGGGTTTTTAGGGTTAGGGTTTCTAGGGTTTTTTGGGGTAGGGGTTAGGGTTAGATCCGTGGGAGCCGTAGTGTTAGGGGTCAGGGTTCCTAGGGGTAAGGCCCAATATTAGGGTGGAAGGCCAAACTAAGGGGGGAGCCCCCCCCAAAATTGAAGGGTCGAAGCCCCAATTTAGGGGAAGAAACGTCAAAATTGTGGGGTCCCCCAAAATTGGGCGGAAGAGCTCTTAATATTGGGGGAAACCCAAAAAAGGAGGGTGGGGGACTCTAAAATTGGGGGGACCCCCCCAAATTGGTTGTGTCCCCCCCAAAATTGGTTGTGTCCCCCCCAGTTAGGGGAGGAACCCCCAAAATTGGGTGGGCGAACCCCCATATTGGGGGGGCAGAACACTTAAATGGAAGTGTGAAATTCCAGAATTGAATGTGGACCCCCCAGAACAGTCTTCAGGGGTTTAGTGTGGTAAATTTTATCGGGTTAGGGCTGTAAGGGCTTTTAGGGTTAGGGTTTCTAGGGTTTGTTGGGGTAGGGGTTAGGGTTAGATCCGTGGTTGCCATAGCGTTAGGGGTCAAGGTTCTTAGGGGTTAGGCCTAATATTAGGGCGGAAGGCCAAAATAAGAGGGTGGGAGCCCCCCCCAAAATTGAAGGGTTGAAGCCCCAAGTTAGGGGAAGGAACGTCAAAATTGTGGGGTCCCCCAAAATTGAGCGGAAGTACTTTTAATATTAGGGGGGAACCCAAAAAAGGAGGGTGGGGGACTCTAAAATCGGTTGTGTCCCCCCCAAATTAGGGGAGGAACCCCCAAAATTGGGTGGGCGAACCCCCAAATTGCGGGGAAGAAGACTTAAATGGAAGTGTGAAATTCCAGAATTGGATGTGGACCCCCCAGAACAGTCTTCAGGGGTTTAGTGTGGTAAATTTTATCGGGTTAGGGCTGTAAGGGTTTTTAGGGTTAGGGTTTCTAGGGTTTGTTGGGGTAGGGGTTAGGGTTAGATCCGTGGTTGCCATAGGGTTAGGGGTCAAGGTTCTTAGGGGTTAGGCCTAATATTAGGGCGGAAGGCCAAAATAAGAGGGGAGGAGCCCACCCAAAATTGAAGGGTTGAAGCCCAAAGTTAGGGGAAGGAACGTCAAAATTGTGGGGTCCCCCAAAATTGAGCGGAAGAGCTCTTAATATTGGGGGAAACCCAAAAAAGGAGGGTGGGGGACTCTAAAATTGGTTGTGTCCCCCCCAAAATTGGTTGTGTCCCCCCCAAAATTGGTTGTGTCCCCCCCAATTAGGGGAGGAACCCCCAAAATTGGGTGGGCGAACCCCCATATTGGGGGAGCAGAACACTTAAATGGAAGTGTGAAATTCCAGAATTGAATGTGGACCCCCCAGAACAGTCTTCAGGGGTTTAGTGTGGTAAATTTTATCGGGTTAGGGCTGCAAGGGTTTTTAGGGTTAGGGTTTCTAGGGTTTGTTGGGGTAGGGGTTAGGGTTAGATCCGTGGTTGCCATAGGCTTAGGGGTCAAGGTTCTTAGGGGTTAGGCCTAATATTAGGGCGGAAGGCCAAAATAAGAGGGGGGGAGCCCCCCCCAAAATTGAAGGGTTGAAGCCCAAAGTTAGGGGAAGGAACGGCCAAATTGTGGGGTCCCCCAAAATTGGGCGGAAGAACTCTTTAATATTAGGGGGGAACCCAAAAAAGGAGGGTGGGGGACTCTACAATTGGGGGGGACCCCCAAAATTGGTCGGGTCCCCCCAAATTAGGGGAGGAACCCCCAAAATTGGGTGGGTGAACCCCCAAATTGGGGGGAAGAAGACTTAAATGGAAGTGTGAAATTCCAGAATTGAATGTGGACCCCCCCCAGACCTGGGGAGGAATCCCCAAACTTGGGGGGGACCCCCAAAATTGGGGTTAAAGCCCCAGATCCCGGGGAGCTAAGCCCCAAATTAAGGGAAGGAACCTCAAACATGTGGTGAGAACCCCAACATTGGGGGAAAGAACCTTAATATTAGGGTGGCAGGCCAAGAAAGGATGGTGGGGGCCTCCAAAATTGTGGGGGGCTTGGAATTGGGGGGAATCCCCAAAATGGAGGGGGAACCCCAAAAGTGGGGGGGGGGCGAAGCACCAAATTAGGGGAAGGAACCCCAAAATTGCGGGGAAGAACTCTGAAATGGAGAGCTGAAAACCCGAAATTGAGGGGAAACCCCCCAAAACGGCGGGAAAACCCTCCATAAACACGAAACCGGTAATGTAACAGAGCAAAAAATGGCGTCCTACGGCAAGGTGCGAGGCTCAATTTTCTGGGGAGTGCTGGGAAATGTAGTTCTTGGCCACCGGGTTTCCGGGAGTCCATATTGTTTTCCCAGAGCATGCCGGGAGATGTAGTTCTCAGACACTGGGCTTCCGGGAGGCCATGTTGGTTTCCCATCTTTGCTAGACTCCGGGTGCTCTGGCTTCACAGAGAAACCCCCAAACTGAAAAATGTACCTGCTAATATATTGGGCTCTAAATGTAGCCCTGGGTTAATTGAATAACAATCCCTGGGTAAGATTGAAGTGCAGGAGGGGTTGGCTACGGTTTTAAGAGCCGGTTTGCAGAAAAGGGATTTCCCGTTAAGAAATGGCATATACTGATTGTTCTCTTCCTTGCTCTGCCAAGACCTGAAGCACATCTTGGAAGCCAGGCAGAATCCGTGGAGCCAATGGAGTTCTCAAGCTCGACTTCAGCTTCTTCCCAGCTAGAAGAAGCAAGGACACGCCGGCTGAGTTCCACAGGCAACGCGCCCGTATCTGTAGACGAGGATTTAGAGATGCTACTTTGGGAACTCTCAGACGGCATACTGGAAGCCGAGCTCGACTTGGACCCAGGGAAGGATGAGGATGACCTCCTCCTTGAGCTTTCCAAGATGATTGATGATTGAACTGCATAGTCCTATGATATATTAAAAAAAAAAAAAGAAAAAAAGAAAAAAAAGAAAACAACTCTTCTTCTTGTTGGATACCCTGAGGTGATCCTTTTTCTAACTGAGGCTTTGCAATGAGACTTAAAGCACAGTTGGAACTGGTAGAAATTGGCAGGATCTGCACTCAGTTGTCCTAAGTTTTCCTGCTGGTCAGAGTTAAGGTCTTGTGCATGGTTCCGTAACTATAGGTGGCTACCTTTGATATCAAGAGGACAAAGCACTTGTTTCTTTTGGCACAGAAAGATGTCCATCGGCACGCTGTGGTGGCTGTGAATTGACGTAGTGATGGAGCGATGCTCTGAAGGCTTAAACGGAAAGCTTCTTCCTTCCGCCCCCCTTGGCACAGCTCGATGTTGGGCACATTGTGAAGCCTGGGTGTTCTGATTTCTCGGACAGTTGATACCCAAATCCCGGAGTTACTATGTCAACTCTTGACTTTTATTTGTGTATGCCATTGTTTTGACTGTAATCTTTTCAGATGATGAAGCTGTAGGGGCGGGAGGGAGCAAAATAATTATTCTAGCGTTGTGGACCAAACATGCTGCCAGGAGTGGTGGTGGTGGGGTCAGCCCACCCGGCCTTACTTTCAGTTATCGGGGATGATAAAATGGTGTGAAAAGCAGCAGCTCTGCGATACGGCTACGCTACCCCCACTCCCTTCTCTTGTGCTGTACCAAAGTTCCCCCAAGCTTTGGTTGGTGCTTTTTGCTGGTGACAGTAGGACTCCAGGGCGAGTAGTCGGGACTCTCCTGCAGTAACTGGGTCAATTAAGGGTTGGTTTAAGTGCCTCCTGGTTTTTAAAATTGCTCCCCTGAGCTGCTGGCTCTGCTGCCTGCTACAGCAAATGTTCGGGTGCCATCAGCGTCGCACTTGGGCGTGGGCACTGACCCTGCGGAGGAGAGCTGAGACTCGCGTGTATTGTGTACCCTGCCGCCAGTGATCGTTTTCCCCTAGCAGATCTATTTTGAATCATTTCCCTAAATTTTAGAGGAACTTTAGGCTCTTTGTGCTATGATTTGTGAAGCTGTAGGGGCCCTCAGGCATTTGCTGCTGGCAGAGGAAAACCGCTTGTCGAATTTGTTGTAAATACTTTCTGTTTGGACAACAACGCCTGTGTGTGTGTGTGTGTGTGTGTGTGTGTGCGTGCTTTGACGACCCCCTGCGACGCCCCAGCTCCGCGAGGGAAGCTTTGAAGCGGCTCTGGGAAAACCTCTGCGGAAGAAACCGCTGCTAGTGACTTGCGGAAAAGGGACTCCACAATCAGTGAGATTGTAAAGTAGGTATGTTTATTCAGCGCTGGGCAGCACGGGAGGTCGTGGGCATGAAGATTGATGACTCTTCCTCGTCACCGCTAGTTGACCTCTTGTCTTTGCACAGACTCAGTTGCTCCTTGGCTCTTGTCCATCTGCAGGACCAGTTTCTCCCAGTTTCTTAAGACAGGCTCACTCTCTTATTAGGAGACTGACCTTGGTAAGGGGCCCAAGGCTTCTTGCTTTAGTTAATTGGCACAATGCACCATAGTTAGCAAAGACACTAAGTAGCATCCTAGTTTAACGCTGTCAGCGCTCTATCTCTACTTGATAAGATTCTCCTAACTCCCTCTCTCACTGGAGCCCACGCAGCCCTCCGTCCTGCCGAAGGACTTCACGGGGACTTCTGCCGGCTCCGGGTGCCCGCACACAGACAGAAATGGCTTTGAGAGAAAACAATCAGGAGGAGGAGAGCTCAGAGACTGCGGCCGGCTTCGGCCACCTTCCCCTCGCTTTCCCTCTCCGTGTTCAAACCGAGCACTGTTCTGCCGTCAACCTTCGCTGCCTCTGCCCGCGGCGCCGGGCTTTCGCGGGTGCCATTGCTCCTCTACATATTTTATCCTTCCTTTTGTAAGGAATGGTCCAGCAATTCGTGTCACTAAGGGATTTGAAGGGTTACCATCGAGGCCCGGGTCTAGGTGATAAGAGAACAAAGGGGTTTTTAGGGAAAAGTGCTGACTACTGCAGGGGATGTTGCTAGAGTTTCTGAAATCCGGCGCAGAGGCTCCCAAACGAGGAGGAAGGGGGAGCTGAAGGACAATTGAAGGACAAAAGCCTGAGAGGAAGACAACCAGCATTCAGCCCGAGCAAGCCCCGAGAGACCACCAGAGACTGGTACGCAGGCGCCCCTGGGAGGGGTTTCGGATTCCGGAAACCAATTCTAATAACCCTGCCTCTTCTCGAAGTAGTAATGAATATGTATTAGCCTGGGAGCATCAAAACCAGCCGCCTTACGTAACAGGCGTGCGTCCTGGGGGAGCAGAGACTCCCAGCGCACCCAGCGCTGCTTGCTTGCCTCTATTCGTTTAATAAATTGTAAACTTTGATTGTAATCCTATTTGGATTTATAACAGCCATTTATAACACTTTTTATATTTGTATTTTATTTAAGGCTGTCTTGCCCCCCTCCCCCCCCAGCCTCGCTGCTCGCCAATAAAGCTGGCGCAGGGGCTAAGGGATTTGAAGGGCCTGCTTGTACACCTAAGGGATTTGAGGGCCTGCTTGTACACCTTTGGGGACTGCCTCTTTTGGGGGGGGGGGGGGGTGTTAGGAGCTGCTTGTATACTTTTTTAGGCATTCCTCTGAGAGGGGGTTGGGAGCTTCGTGTATACTGGGGGGGGAGGGCCTCCCTCGAGGTGGAAGCGGGGGGGGTTGGAGCGTTTCTACACTGTAGGGGCCTGCCTGTACACTTTTGGGGCCTGCCTTGGAGGGGTTGGGAACTGCTTGTACACCTTTGGGGCCTGCGTCTGCGCGGGGCGGGGGGGGTTAGGGGGTTGGAGCTGGTTTTAACCTTTCGGGCTTGCATCTGGAGGGGCTTGGGGCTGCCTTTGGGGGGGTGGTTGTGAGCTGCTTGTATACTGTAGGGGCCTGCTTGTACACCTTTGGGGCCTGTGTCTGGGGGGGGGTTGGGGCCTGTGCCGGGGGGGTTGGGAGCTGCTTGTACGCTCTAGGGTCCTCTGGCAGGCTTTGGGGCCTCCCTTTGAGGGGGGCAGTTGGGAGCTGGTTGTACACCTTTGGGGCCTGAGTCTGGGGTGTGGGGGCTGGGGCTGAGGCCTGGGGCCTGGGGCATGCATCTGGGTGGTGGTGGGGGGGGTCCAGTTCATGGGGGGGGGTGGGTTGGGAGCTGCTTGTGGACAGTTGGGGTCTGCATCCGGGTGTGGCTGGGGCCTGCTTGTAGACTTCTGCAGCCTGTGTCTGGTGTTTGGGGGCTTTTCTGTAGTGTTTGGGGATTGCATTTTGGCTTTGGGATGTGTCTAGAGCTTCTGGGGCCTAGCTGTAGTGCTTGGGGCCTGCGTCTGGGGCTTTTCTGTAGCATTTTGGTAGCGTGTTTGTGATTTGGGGTCTGTATCCAGGGTTTTGCCTTTTTTGTAGTTTTCAGCTTTGTGTCTGTTTCTTTGTTGGTTGCCTGGGGTTTGGGGTTTGGATCATTAGTCAGTGTCATTAGCGTCGGGGGGTTGATATGAAGGGTTAGGGTTGTGGTTAGAGTTGTTACGGTTAAAGAGAATAAGGATTTTAGGGTAAGGGGATCAAGGTTGTGGGAATAAAAATGTTTTTGCACAGAGTTACATCGTTTAGAGGGAAGGAAGGTGGTATTGATATATGCTTGCAGTGATAAGAAAGCTTAACAGACAACCTTGTAAAATGCAGACAACCAGAATCCTTAGAGCAATTGGGTGGAAATCACGGTGTAAGAAACATTACCACCTCAAAGAGGAAAACAGTCAAGAAAAAAATAAAATTGACTAGTAACAGGCCAGCAGCTGTGTATTTTCTGTGAAGCACTGGATAGATCGTGAACATGGATTACTCAGTCAATGGGGAAACTGGGGAGGGTCCTGGTCACCGAGAGGAAAAAAAAAATTATATAAACTGTGTTATGGAACTAGTAGGTGGCTTGTGGGACGCCTGCCATTGCAATCGTGAATAAAAATGCTACCTCACTGAGATACTTGCCTGAGCCTATGGTATTGGTTACAGAGTGTTTCTAATAAGGTGTTAGGGTTTTAAGGTTTCAGGGCTAAGGCACTAGGGTTGGGTTTCAGGGTTAGGGTTTCCAGGGTTTAGGGTTAGGATTTTAAGGTTGTTAGGGTTGGAGTTATAAGGGTTAGGGTTTGGGGGTTAGTGTGTTAAGGTTTTAAAGTATTTTGTGGTTTTAGTGTTGATAGGGTTTTTAGGGTTAGGGTCTTAGGGTTTTAGTTATGGTCAGGTATTTAGGGTTAGGGTTTTAAGGTCTTATTTTTTTTTTTTTAAGGTTAGGGTCTCCAGCGTTAGGGCTTTGAGAATCTTTACGTTTTGGGTTAGGGTTTAGAGGGTCTTAATTTTTAGGGTTAGGGCTTTTAGGCGTAGGTCTAGTGTGGTAAATTTTATCGGGTTAGGACTGTAAGGGTTTTTAGGGTTAGGGTTTCTAGGGTTTTTTGGGGTAGGGGTTAGGGTTAGATCCGTGGGAGCCGTAGTGTTAGGGGTCAGGGTTCCTAGGGGTAAGGCCCAATATTAGGGTGGAAGGCCAAACTAAGGGGGGAGCCCCCCCCAAAATTGAAGGGTCGAAGCCCCAATTTAGGGGAAGAAACGTCAAAATTGTGGGGTCCCCCAAAATTGGGCGGAAGAGCTCTTAATATTGGGGGAAACCCAAAAAAGGAGGGTGGGGGACTCTAAAATTGGGGGGACCCCCCCAAATTGGTTGTGTCCCCCCCAAAATTGGTTGTGTCCCCCCCAGTTAGGGGAGGAACCCCCAAAATTGGGTGGGCGAACCCCCATATTGGGGGGGCAGAACACTTAAATGGAAGTGTGAAATTCCAGAATTGAATGTGGACCCCCCAGAACAGTCTTCAGGGGTTTAGTGTGGTAAATTTTATCGGGTTAGGGCTGTAAGGGTTTTTAGGGTTAGGGTTTCTAGGGTTTGTTGGGGTAGGGGTTAGGGTTAGATCCGTGGTTGCCATAGCGTTAGGGGTCAAGGTTCTTAGGGGTTAGGCCTAATATTAGGGCGGAAGACCAAAATAAGAGGGTGGGAGCCCCCCCCAAAATTGAAGGGTTGAAGCCCCAAGTTAGGGGAAGGAACGTCAAAATTGTGGGGTCCCCCAAAATTGGGCGGAAGTACTTTTAATATTAGGGGGGAACCCAAAAAAGGAGGGTGGGGGACTCTAAAATCGGTTGTGTCCCCCCCAAATTAGGGGAGGAACCCCCAAAATTGGGTGGGCGAACCCCCAAATTGGGGGGAAGAAGACTTAAATGGAAGTGTGAAATTCCAGAATTGGATGTGGACCCCCCAGAACAGTCTTCAGGGGTTTAGTGTGGTAAATTTTATCGGGTTAGGGCTGTAAGGGTTTTTAGGGTTAGGGTTTCTAGGGTTTGTTGGGGTAGGGGTTAGGGTTAGATCCGTGGTTGCCATAGCGTTAGGGGTCAAGGTTCTTAGGGGTTAGGCCTAATATTAGGGCGGAAGACCAAAATAAGAGGGTGGGAGCCCCCCCCAAAATTGAAGGGTTGAAGCCCCAAGTTAGGGGAAGGAACGTCAAAATTGTGGGGTCCCCCAAAATTGGGCGGAAGTACTTTTAATATTAGGGGGGAACCCAAAAAAGGAGGGTGGGGGACTCTAAAATCGGTTGTGTCCCCCCCAAATTAGGGGAGGAACCCCCAAAATTGGGTGGGCGAACCCCCAAATTGGGGGGAAGAAGACTTAAATGGAAGTGTGAAATTCCAGAATTGGATGTGGACCCCCCAGAACAGTCTTCAGGGGTTTAGTGTGGTAAATTTTATCGGGTTAGGGCTGTAAGGGTTTTTAGGGTTAGGGTTTCTAGGGTTTGTTGGGGTAGGGGTTAGGGTTAGATCCGTGGTTGCCATAGGGTTAGGGGTCAAGGTTCTTAGGGGTTAGGCCTAATATTAGGGCGGAAGGCCAAAATAAGAGGGGAGGAGCCCACCCAAAATTGAAGGGTTGAAGCCCAAAGTTAGGGGAAGGAACGTCAAAATTGTGGGGTCCCCCAAAATTGAGCGGAAGAGCTCTTAATATTGGGGGAAACCCAAAAAAGGAGGGTGGGGGACTCTAAAATTGGTTGTGTCCCCCCCAAAATTGGTTGTGTCCCCCCCAAAATTGGTTGTGTCCCCCCCAATTAGGGGAGGAACCCCCAAAATTGGGTGGGCGAACCCCCATATTGGGGGGGCAGAACACTTAAATGGAAGTGTGAAATTCCAGAATTGAATGTGGACCCCCCAGAACAGTCTTCAGGGGTTTAGTGTGGTAAATTTTATCGGGTTAGGGCTGCAAGGGTTTTTAGGGTTAGGGTTTCTAGGGTTTGTTGGGGTAGGGGTTAGGGTTAGATCCGTGGTTGCCATAGGCTTAGGGGTCAAGGTTCTTAGGGGTTAGGCCTAATATTAGGGCGGAAGGCCAAAATAAGAGGGGGGGAGCCCCCCCCAAAATCGAAGGGTTGAAGCCCAAAGTTAGGGGAAGGAACGGCCAAATTGTGGGGTCCCCCAAAATTGGGCGGAAGAACTCTTTAATATTAGGGGGGAACCCAAAAAAGGAGGGTGGGGGACTCTACAATTGGGGGGGACCCCCAAAATTGGTCGGGTCCCCCCAAATTAGGGGAGGAACCCCCAAAATTGGGTGGGTGAACCCCCAAATTGGGGGGAAGAAGACTTAAATGGAAGTGTGAAATTCCAGAATTGAATGTGGACCCCCCCCAGACCTGGGGAGGAATCCCCAAACTTGGGGGGGACCCCCAAAATTGGGGTTAAAGCCCCAGATCCCGGGGAGCTAAGCCCCAAATTAAGGGAAGGAACCTCAAACATGTGGTGAGAACCCCAACATTGGGGGAAAGAACCTTAATATTAGGGTGGCAGGCCAAGAAAGGATGGTGGGGGCCTCCAAAATTGTGGGGGGCTTGGAATTGGGGGGAATCCCCAAAATGGAGGGGGAACCCCAAAAGTGGGGGGGGGGGGCGAAGCACCAAATTAGGGGAAGGAACCCCAAAATTGCGGGGAAGAACTCTGAAATGGAGAGCTGAAAACCCGAAATTGAGGGGAAACCCCCCAAAACGGCGGGAAAACCCTCCATAAACACGAAACCGGTAATGTAACAGAGCAAAAAATGGCGTCCTACGGCAAGGTGCGAGGCTCAATTTTCTGGGGAGTGCTGGGAAATGTAGTTCTTGGCCACCGGGTTTCCGGGAGTCCATATTGTTTTCCCAGAGCATGCCGGGAGATGTAGTTCTCGGACACTGGGCTTCCGGGAGGCCATGTTGGTTTCCCATCTTTGCTAGACTCCGGGTGCTCTGGCTTCACAGAGAAACCCCCAAACTGAAAAATGTACCTGCTAATATATTGGGCTCTAAATGTAGCCCTGGGTTAATTGAATAACAATCCCTGGGTAAGATTGAAGTGCAGGAGGGGTTGGCTACGGTTTTAAGAGCCGGTTTGCAGAAAAGGGATTTCCCGTTAAGAAATGGCATATACTGATTGTTCTCTTCCTTGCTCTGCCAAGACCTGAAGCACATCTTGGAAGCCAGGCAGAATCCGTGGAGCCAATGGAGTTCTCAAGCTCGACTTCAGCTTCTTCCCAGCTAGAAGAAGCAAGGACACGCCGGCTGAGTTCCACAGGCAACGCGCCCGTATCTGTAGACGAGGATTTAGAGATGCTACTTTGGGAACTCTCAGACGGCATACTGGAAGCCGAGCTCGACTTGGACCCAGGGAAGGATGAGGATGACCTCCTCCTTGAGCTTTCCAAGATGATTGATGATTGAACTGCATAGTCCTATGGTATATTAAAAAAAAAAAAAGAAAAAAAGAAAAAAAAGAAAACAACTCTTCTTCTTGTTGGATACCCTGAGGTGATCCTTTTTCTAACTGAGGCTTTGCAATGAGACTTAAAGCACAGTTGGAACTGGTAGAAATTGGCAGGATCTGCACTCAGTTGTCCTAAGTTTTCCTGCTGGTCAGAGTTAAGGTCTTGTGCATGGTTCCGTAACTATAGGTGGCTACCTTTGATATCAAGAGGACAAAGCACTTGTTTCTTTTGGCACAGAAAGATGTCCATCGGCACGCTGTGGTGGCTGTGAATTGACGTAGTGATGGAGCGATGCTCTGAAGGCTTAAACGGAAAGCTTCTTCCTTCCGCCCCCCTTGGCACAGCTCGATGTTGGGCACATTGTGAAGCCTGGGTGTTCTGATTTCTCGGACAGTTGATACCCAAATCCCGGAGTTACTATGTCAACTCTTGACTTTTATTTGTGTATGCCATTGTTTTGACTGTAATCTTTTCAGATGATGAAGCTGTAGGGGCGGGAGGGAGCAAAATAATTATTCTAGCGTTGTGGACCAAACATGCTGCCAGGAGTGGTGGTGGTGGGGTCAGCCCACCCGGCCTTACTTTCAGTTATCGGGGATGATAAAATGGTGTGAAAAGCAGCAGCTCTGCGATACGGCTACGCTACCCCCACTCCCTTCTCTTGTGCTGTACCAAAGTTCCCCCAAGCTTTGGTTGGTGCTTTTTGTTGGTGACAGTAGGACTCCAGGGCGAGTAGTCGGGACTCTCCTGCAGTAACTGGGTCAATTAAGGGTTGGTTTAAGTGCCTCCTGGTTTTTAAAATTGCTCCCCTGAGCTGCTGGCTCTGCTGCCTGCTACAGCAAATGTTCGGGTGCCATCAGCGTCGCACTTGGGCGTGGGCACTGACCCTGCGGAGGAGAGCTGAGACTCGCGTGTATTGTGTACCCTGCCGCCAGTGATCGTTTTCCCCTAGCAGATCTATTTTGAATCATTTCCCTAAATTTTAGAGGAACTTTAGGCTCTTTGTGCTATGATTTGTGAAGCTGTAGGGGCCCTCAGGCATTTGCTGCTGGCAGAGGAAAACCGCTTGTCGAATTTGTTGTAAATACTTTCTGTTTGGACAACAACGCCTGTGTGTGTGTGTGTGTGTGTGTGTGTGTGTGTGTGTGTGTGCGTGCTTTGACGACCCCCTGCGACGCCCCAGCTCCGCGAGGGAAGCTTTGAAGCGGCTCTGGGAAAACCTCTGCGGAAGAAACCGCTGCTAGTGACTTGCGGAAAAGGGACTCCACAATCAGTGAGATTGTAAAGTAGGTATGTTTATTCAGCGCTGGGCAGCACGGGAGGTCGTGGGCATGAAGATTGATGACTCTTCCTCGTCACCGCTAGTTGACCTCTTGTCTTTGCGCAGACTCAGTTGCTCCTTGGCTCTTGTCCATCTGCAGGACCAGTTTCTCCCAGTTTCTTAAGACAGGCTCACTCTCTTATTAGGAGACTGACCTTGGTAAGGGGCCCAAGGCTTCTTGCTTTAGTTAATTGGCACAATGCACCATAGTTAGCAAAGACACTAAGTAGCATCCTAGTTTAACGCTGTCAGCGCTCTATCTCTACTTGATAAGATTCTCCTAACTCCCTCTCTCACTGGAGCCCACGCAGCCCTCCGTCCTGCCGAAGGACTTCACGGGGACTTCTGCCGGCTCCGGGTGCCCGCACACAGACAGAAATGGCTTTGAGAGTAAACAATCAGGAGGAGGAGAGCTCAGAGACTGCGGCCGGCTTCGGCCACCTTCCCCTCGCTTTCCCTCTCCGTGTTCAAACCGAGCACTGTTCTGCCGTCAACCTTCGCTGCCTCTGCCCGCGGCGCCGGGCTTTCGCGGGTGCCATTGCTCCTCTACATATTTTATCCTTCCTTTTGTAAGGAATGGTCCAGCAATTCGTGTCACTAAGGGATTTGAAGGGTTACCATCGAGGCCCGGGTCTAGGTGATAAGAGAACAAAGGGGTTTTTAGGGAAAAGTGCTGACTACTGCAGGGGATGTTGCTAGAGTTTCTGAAATCCGGCGCAGAGGCTCCCAAACGAGGAGGAAGGGGGAGCTGAAGGACAATTGAAGGACAAAAGCCTGAGAGGAAGACAACCAGCATTCAGCCCGAGCAAGCCCCGAGAGACCACCAGAGACTGGTACGCAGGCGCCCCTGGGAGGGGTTTCGGATTCCGGAAACCAATTCTAATAACCCTGCCTCTTCTCGAAGTAGTAATGAATATGTATTAGCCTGGGAGCATCAAAACCAGCCGCCTTACGTAACAGGCGTGCGTCCTGGGGGAGCAGAGACTCCCGGCGCACCCAGCGCTGCTTGCTTGCCTCTATTCGTTTAATAAATTGTAAACTTTGATTGTAATCCTATTTGGATTTATAACAGCCATTTATAACACTTTTTATATTTGTATTTTATTTAAGGCTGTCTTGCCCCCCTCCCCCCCCAGCCTCGCTGCTCGCCAATAAAGCTGGCGCAGGGGCTAAGGGATTTGAAGGGCCTGCTTGTACACCTAAGGGATTTGAGGGCCTGCTTGTACACCTTTGGGGACTGCCTCTTTTGGGGGGGGGGGGGGGGTGTTAGGAGCTGCTTGTATACTTTTTTAGGCATTCCTCTGAGAGGGGGTTGGGAGCTTCGTGTATACTGGGGGGGGAGGGCCTCCCTCGAGGTGGAAGCGGGGGGGGTTGGAGCGTTTCTACACTGTAGGGGCCTGCCTGTACACTTTTGGGGCCTGCCTTGGAGGGGTTGGGAACTGCTTGTACACCTTTGGGGCCTGCGTCTGCGCGGGGCGGGGGGGGTTAGGGGGTTGGAGCTGGTTTTAACCTTTCGGGCTTGCATCTGGAGGGGCTTGGGGCCTGCCTTTGGGGGGGTGGTTGTGAGCTGCTTGTATACTGTAGGGGCCTGCTTGTACACCTTTGGGGCCTGCATCTGGGGGGGGGTTGGGGCCTGTGCCGGGGGGGTTGGGAGCTGCTTGTACGCTCTAGGGTCCTCTGGCAGGCTTTGGGGCCTCCCTTTGAGGGGGGCAGTTGGGAGCTGGTTGTACACCTTTGGGGCCTGAGTCTGGGGTGTGGGGGCTGGGGCTGAGGCCTGGGGCCTGGGGCATGCATCTGGGTGGTGGTGGGGGGGGTCCAGTTCATGGGGGGGGGTGGGTTGGGAGCTGCTTGTGGACAGTTGGGGTCTGCATCCGGGTGTGGCTGGGGCCTGCTTGTAGACTTCTGCAGCCTGTGTCTGGTGTTTGGGGGCTTTTCTGTAGTGTTTGGGGATTGCATTTTGGCTTTGGGATGTGTCTAGAGCTTCTGGGGCCTAGCTGTAGTGCTTGGGGCCTGCGTCTGGGGCTTTTCTGTAGCATTTTGGTAGCGTGTTTGTGATTTGGGGTCTGTATCCAGGGTTTTGCCTTTTTTGTAGTTTTCAGCTTTGTGTCTGTTTCTTTGTTGGTTGCCTGGGGTTTGGGGTTTGGATCATTAGTCAGTGTCATTAGCGTCGGGGGGTTGATATGAAGGGTTAGGGTTGTGGTTAGAGTTGTTACGGTTAAAGAGAATAAGGATTTTAGGGTAAGGG
This sequence comes from Anser anser, assembly GCF_964211835.1. Classification (NCBI taxonomy): domain Eukaryota; kingdom Metazoa; phylum Chordata; class Aves; order Anseriformes; family Anatidae; genus Anser; species Anser anser. The sequence continues at coordinate 70,706 of NW_028153568.1, read as the reverse complement.
GATCAAGGTTGTGGGAATAAAAATGTTTTTGCACAGAGTTACATCGTTTAGAGGGAAGGAAGGTGGTATTGATATATGCTTGCAGTGATAAGAAAGCTTAACAGACAACCTTGTAAAATGCAGACAACCAGAATCCTTAGAGCAATTGGGTGGAAATCACGGTGTAAGAAACATTACCACCTCAAAGAGGAAAACAGTCAAGAAAAAAATAAAATTGACTAGTAACAGGCCAGCAGCTGTGTATTTTCTGTGAAGCACTGGATAGATCGTGAACATGGATTACTCAGTCAATGGGGAAACTGGGGAGGGTCCTGGTCACCGAGAGGAAAAAAAAAATTATATAAACTGTGTTATGGAACTAGTAGGTGGCTTGTGGGACGCCTGCCATTGCAATCGTGAATAAAAATGCTACCTCACTGAGATACTTGCCTGAGCCTATGGTATTGGTTACAGAGTGTTTCTAATAAGGTGTTAGGGTTTTAAGGTTTCAGGGCTAAGGCAGTAGGGTTGGGTTTCAGGGTTAGGGTTTCCAGGGTTTAGGGTTAGGATTTTAAGGTTGTTAGGGTTGGAGTTATAAGGCTTAGGGTTTGGGGGTTAGTGTGTTAAGGTTTTAAAGTATTTTGTGGTTTTAGTGTTGATAGGGTTTTTAGGGTTAGGGTCTTAGGGTTTTAGTTATGGTCAGGTATTTAGGGTTAGGGTTTTAAGGTCTTATTTTTTTTTTTTTAAGGTTAGGGTCTCCAGCGTTAGGCTTTGAGAATCTTTATGTTTTGGGTTAGGGTTTAGAGGGTCTTAATTTTTAGGGTTAGGGCTTTTAGGCGTAGGTCTAGTGTGGTAAATTTTATCGGGTTAGGACTGTAAGGGTTTTTAGGGTTAGGGTTTCTAGGGTTTTTTGGGGTAGGGGTTAGGGTTAGATCCGTGGGAGCCGTAGTGTTAGGGGTCAGGGTTCTTAGGGGTAAGGCCCAATATTAGGGTGGAAGGCCAAACTAAGGGGGGAGCCCCCCCCAAAATTGAAGGGTCGAAGCCCCAATTTAGGGGAAGAAACGTCAAAATTGTGGGGTCCCCCAAAATTGGGCGGAAGAGCTCTTAATATTGGGGGAAACCCAAAAAAGGAGGGTGGGGGACTCTAAAATTGGGGGGACCCCCCCAAATTGGTTGTGTCCCCCCCAAAATTGGTTGTGTCCCCCCCAATTAGGGGAGGAACCCCCAAAATTGGGTGGGCGAACCCCCATATTGGGGGGGCAGAACACTTAAATGGAAGTGTGAAATTCCAGAATTGAATGTGGACCCCCCAGAACAGTCTTCAGGGGTTTAGTGTGGTAAATTTTATCGGGTTAGGGCTGTAAGGGTTTTTAGGGTTAGGGTTTCTAGGGTTTGTTGGGGTAGGGGTTAGGGTTAGATCCGTGGTTGCCATAGCGTTAGGGGTCAAGGTTCTTAGGGGTTAGGCCTAATATTAGGGCGGAAGACCAAAATAAGAGGGTGGGAGCCCCCCCCAAAATTGAAGGGTTGAAGCCCCAAGTTAGGGGAAGGAACGTCAAAATTGTGGGGTCCCCCAAAATTGGGCGGAAGTACTTTTAATATTAGGGGGGAACCCAAAAAAGGAGGGTGGGGGACTCTAAAATCGGTTGTGTCCCCCCCAAATTAGGGGAGGAACCCCCAAAATTGGGTGGGCGAACCCCCAAATTGGGGGGAAGAAGACTTAAATGGAAGTGTGAAATTCCAGAATTGGATGTGGACCCCCCAGAACAGTCTTCAGGGGTTTAGTGTGGTAAATTTTATCGGGTTAGGGCTGTAAGGGTTTTTAGGGTTAGGGTTTCTAGGGTTTGTTGGGGTAGGGGTTAGGGTTAGATCCGTGGTTGCCATAGGGTTAGGGGTCAAGGTTCTTAGGGGTTAGGCCTAATATTAGGGCGGAAGGCCAAAATAAGAGGGGAGGAGCCCACCCAAAATTGAAGGGTTGAAGCCCAAAGTTAGGGGAAGGAACGTCAAAATTGTGGGGTCCCCCAAAATTGAGCGGAAGAGCTCTTAATATTGGGGGAAACCCAAAAAAGGAGGGTGGGGGACTCTAAAATTGGTTGTGTCCCCCCCAAAATTGGTTGTGTCCCCCCCAAAATTGGTTGTGTCCCCCCCAATTAGGGGAGGAACCCCAAAAATTGGGTGGGCGAACCCCCATATTGGGGGGGCAGAACACTTAAATGGAAGTGTGAAATTCCAGAATTGAATGTGGACCCCCCAGAACAGTCTTCAGGGGTTTAGTGTGGTAAATTTTATCGGGTTAGGGCTGCAAGGGTTTTTAGGGTTAGGGTTTCTAGGGTTTGTTGGGGTAGGGGTTAGGGTTAGATCCGTGGTTGCCATAGGCTTAGGGGTCAAGGTTCTTAGGGGTTAGGCCTAATATTAGGGCGGAAGGCCAAAATAAGAGGGGGGGAGCCCCCCCCAAAATCGAAGGGTTGAAGCCCAAAGTTAGGGGAAGGAACGGCCAAATTGTGGGGTCCCCCAAAATTGGGCGGAAGAACTCTTTAATATTAGGGGGGAACCCAAAAAAGGAGGGTGGGGGACTCTACAATTGGGGGGGACCCCCAAAATTGGTCGGGTCCCCCCAAATTAGGGGAGGAACCCCCAAAATTGGGTGGGTGAACCCCCAAATTGGGGGGAAGAAGACTTAAATGGAAGTGTGAAATTCCAGAATTGAATGTGGACCCCCCCCAGACCTGGGGAGGAATCCCCAAACTTGGGGGGGACCCCCAAAATTGGGGTTAAAGCCCCAGATCCCGGGGAGCTAAGCCCCAAATTAAGGGAAGGAACCTCAAACATGTGGTGAGAACCCCAACATTGGGGGAAAGAACCTTAATATTAGGGTGGCAGGCCAAGAAAGGATGGTGGGGGCCTCCAAAATTGTGGGGGGCTTGGAATTGGGGGGAATCCCCAAAATGGAGGGGGAACCCCAAAAGTGGGGGGGGGGCGAAGCACCAAATTAGGGGAAGGAACCCCAAAATTGCGGGGAAGAACTCTGAAATGGAGAGCTGAAAACCCGAAATTGAGGGGAAACCCCCCAAAACGGCGGGAAAACCCTCCATAAACACGAAACCGGTAATGTAACAGAGCAAAAAATGGCGTCCTACGGCAAGGTGCGAGGCTCAATTTTCTGGGGAGTGCTGGGAAATGTAGTTCTTGGCCACCGGGTTTCCGGGAGTCCATATTGTTTTCCCAGAGCATGCCGGGAGATGTAGTTCTCAGACACTGGGCTTCCGGGAGGCCATGTTGGTTTCCCATCTTTGCTAGACTCCGGGTGCTCTGGCTTCACAGAGAAACCCCCAAACTGAAAAATGTACCTGCTAATATATTGGGCTCTAAATGTAGCCCTGGGTTAATTGAATAACAATCCCTGGGTAAGATTGAAGTGCAGGAGGGGTTGGCTACGGTTTTAAGAGCCGGTTTGCAGAAAAGGGATTTCCCGTTAAGAAATGGCATATACTGATTGTTCTCTTCCTTGCTCTGCCAAGACCTGAAGCACATCTTGGAAGCCAGGCAGAATCCGTGGAGCCAATGGAGTTCTCAAGCTCGACTTCAGCTTCTTCCCAGCTAGAAGAAGCAAGGACACGCCGGCTGAGTTCCACAGGCAACGCGCCCGTATCTGTAGACGAGGATTTAGAGATGCTACTTTGGGAACTCTCAGACGGCATACTGGAAGCCGAGCTCGACTTGGACCCAGGGAAGGATGAGGATGACCTCCTCCTTGAGCTTTCCAAGATGATTGATGATTGAACTGCATAGTCCTATGGTATATTAAAAAAAAAAAAAGAAAAAGAAAAAAAAGAAAACAACTCTTCTTCTTGTTGGATACCCTGAGGTGATCCTTTTTCTAACTGAGGCTTTGCAATGAGACTTAAAGCACAGTTGGAACTGGTAGAAATTGGCAGGATCTGCACTCAGTTGTCCTAAGTTTTCCTGCTGGTCAGAGTTAAGGTCTTGTGCATGGTTCCGTAACTATAGGTGGCTACCTTTGATATCAAGAGGACAAAGCACTTGTTTCTTTTGGCACAGAAAGATGTCCATCGGCACGCTGTGGTGGCTGTGAATTGACGTAGTGATGGAGCGATGCTCTGAAGGCTTAAACGGAAAGCTTCTTCCTTCCGCCCCCCTTGGCACAGCTCGATGTTGGGCACATTGTGAAGCCTGGGTGTTCTGATTTCTCGGACAGTTGATACCCAAATCCCGGAGTTACTATGTCAACTCTTGACTTTTATTTGTGTATGCCATTGTTTTGACTGTAATCTTTTCAGATGATGAAGCTGTAGGGGCGGGAGGGAGCAAAATAATTATTCTAGCGTTGTGGACCAAACATGCTGCCAGGAGTGGTGGTGGTGGGGTCAGCCCACCCGGCCTTACTTTCAGTTATCGGGGATGATAAAATGGTGTGAAAAGCAGCAGCTCTGCGATACGGCTACGCTACCCCCACTCCCTTCTCTTGTGCTGTACCAAAGTTCCCCCAAGCTTTGGTTGGTGCTTTTTGCTGGTGACAGTAGGACTCCAGGGCGAGTAGTCGGGACTCTCCTGCAGTAACTGGGTCAATTAAGGGTTGGTTTAAGTGCCTCCTGGTTTTTAAAATTGCTCCCCTGAGCTGCTGGCTCTGCTGCCTGCTACAGCAAATGTTCGGGTGCCATCAGCGTCGCACTTGGGCGTGGGCACTGACCCTGCGGAGGAGAGCTGAGACTCGCGTGTATTGTGTACCCTGCCGCCAGTGATCGTTTTCCCCTAGCAGATCTATTTTGAATCATTTCCCTAAATTTTAGAGGAACTTTAGGCTCTTTGTGCTATGATTTGTGAAGCTGTAGGGGCCCTCAGGCATTTGCTGCTGGCAGAGGAAAACCGCTTGTCGAATTTGTTGTAAATACTTTCTGTTTGGACAACAACGCCTGTGTGTGTGTGTGTGTGTGTGTGTGTGTGCGTGCTTTGACGACCCCCTGCGACGCCCCAGCTCCGCGAGGGAAGCTTTGAAGCGGCTCTGGGAAAACCTCTGCGGAAGAAACCGCTGCTAGTGACTTGCGGAAAAGGGACTCCACAATCAGTGAGATTGTAAAGTAGGTATGTTTATTCAGTGCTGGGCAGCACGGGAGGTCGTGGGCACGAAGATTGATGACTCTTCCTCGTCACCGCTAGTTGACCTCTTGTCTTTGCACAGACTCAGTTGCTCCTTGGCTCTTGTCCATCTGCAGGACCAGTTTCTCCCAGTTTCTTAAGACAGGCTCACTCTCTTATTAGGAGACTGACCTTGGTAAGGGGCCCAAGGCTTCTTGCTTTAGTTAATTGGCACAATGCACCATAGTTAGCAAAGACACTAAGTAGCATCCTAGTTTAACGCTGTCAGCGCTCTATCTCTACTTGATAAGATTCTCCTAACTCCCTCTCTCACTGGAGCCCACGCAGCCCTCCGTCCTGCCGAAGGACTTCACGGGGACTTCTGCCGGCTCCGGGTGCCCGCACACAGACAGAAATGGCTTTGAGAGAAAACAATCAGGAGGAGGAGAGCTCAGAGACTGCGGCCGGCTTCGGCCACCTTCCCCTCGCTTTCCCTCTCCGTGTTCAAACCGAGCACTGTTCTGCCGTCAACCTTCGCTGCCTCTGCCCGCGGCGCCGGGCTTTCGCGGGTGCCATTGCTCCTCTACATATTTTATCCTTCCTTTTGTAAGGAATGGTCCAGCAATTCGTGTCACTAAGGGATTTGAAGGGTTACCATCGAGGCCCGGGTCTAGGTGATAAGAGAACAAAGGGGTTTTTAGGGAAAAGTGCTGACTACTGCAGGGAATGTTGCTAGAGTTTCTGAAATCCGGCGCAGAGGCTCCCAAACGAGGAGGAAGGGGGAGCTGAAGGACAATTGAAGGACAAAAGCCTGAGAGGAAGACAACCAGCATTCAGCCCGAGCAAGCCCCGAGAGACCACCAGAGACTGGTACGCAGGCGCCCCTGGGAGGGGTTTCGGATTCCGGAAACCAATTCTAATAACCCTGCCTCTTCTCGAAGTAGTAATGAATATGTATTAGCCTGGGAGCATCAAAACCAGCCGCCTTACGTAACAGGCGTGCGTCCTGGGGGAGCAGAGACTCCCGGCGCACCCAGCGCTGCTTGCTTGCCTCTATTCGTTTAATAAATTGTAAACTTTGATTGTAATCCTATTTGGATTTATAACAGCCATTTATAACACTTTTTATATTTGTATTTTATTTAAGGCTGTCTTGCCCCCCTCCCCCCCCAGCCTCGCTGCTCGCCAATAAAGCTGGCGCAGGGGCTAAGGGATTTGAAGGGCCTGCTTGTACACCTAAGGGATTTGAGGGCCTGCTTGTACACCTTTGGGGACTGCCTCTTTTGGGGGGAGGGGGGGGGGGTGTTAGGAGCTGCTTGTATACTTTTTTAGGCATTCCTCTGAGAGGGGGTTGGGAGCTTCGTGTATACTGGGGGGGGAGGGCCTCCCTCGAGGTGGAAGCGGGGGGGGTTGGAGCGTTTCTACACTGTAGGGGCCTGCCTGTACACTTTTGGGGCCTGCCTTGGAGGGGTTGGGAACTGCTTGTACACCTTTGGGGCCTGCGTCTGCGCGGGGCGGGGGGGGTTAGGGGGTTGGAGCTGGTTTTAACCTTTCGGGCTTGCATCTGGAGGGGCTTGGGGCCTGCCTTTGGGGGGGTGGTTGTGAGCTGCTTGTATACTGTAGGGGCCTGCTTGTACACCTTTGGGGCCTGTGTCTGGGGGGGGGTTGGGGCCTGTGCCGGAGGGGTTGGGAGCTGGTTGTACGCTCTAGGGTCCTCTGGCAGGCTTTGGGGCCTCCCTTTGAGGGGGGCAGTTGGGAGCTGGTTGTACACCTTTGGGGCCTGAGTCTGGGGTGTGGGGGCTGGGGCTGAGGCCTGGGGCCTGGGGCATGCATCTGGGTGGTGGTGGGGGGGGTCCAGTTCATGGGGGGGGGTGGGTTGGGAGCTGCTTGTGGACAGTTGGGGTCTGCATCCGGGTGTGGCTGGGGCCTGCTTGTAGACTTCTGCAGCCTGTGTCTGGTGTTTGGGGGCTTTTCTGTAGTGTTTGGGGATTGCATTTTGGCTTTGGGATGTGTCTAGAGCTTCTGGGGCCTAGCTGTAGTGCTTGGGGCCTGCATCTGGGGCTTTTCTGTAGCATTTTGGTAGCGTGTTTGTGATTTGGGGTCTGTATCCAGGGTTTTGCCTTTTTTGTAGTTTTCAGCTTTGTGTCTGTTTCTTTGTTGGTTGCCTGGGGTTTGGGGTTTGGATCATTAGTCAGTGTCATTAGCGTCGGGGGGTTGATATGAAGGGTTAGGGTTGTGGTTAGAGTTGTTACGGTTAAAGAGAATAAGGATTTTAGGGTAAGGGGATCAAGGTTGTGGGAATAAAAATGTTTTTGCACAGAGTTACATCGTTTAGAGGGAAGGAAGGTGGTATTGATATATGCTTGCAGTGATAAGAAAGCTTAACAGACAACCTTGTAAAATGCAGACAACCAGAATCCTTAGAGCAATTGGGTGGAAATCACGGTGTAAGAAACATTACCACCTCAAAGAGGAAAACAGTCAAGAAAAAAATAAAATTGACTAGTAACAGGCCAGCAGCTGTGTATTTTCTGTGAAGCACTGGATAGATCGTGAACATGGATTACTCAGTCAATGGGGAAACTGGGGAGGGTCCTGGTCACCGAGAGGAAAAAAAAAATTATATAAACTGTGTTATGGAACTAGTAGGTGGCTTGTGGGACGCCTGCCATTGCAATCGTGAATAAAAATGCTACCTCACTGAGATACTTGCCTGAGCCTATGGTATTGGTTACAGAGTGTTTCTAATAAGGTGTTAGGGTTTTAAGGTTTCAGGGCTAAGGCACTAGGGTTGGGTTTCAGGGTTAGGGTTTCCAGGGTTTAGGGTTAGGATTTTAAGGTTGTTAGGGTTGGAGTTATAAGGGTTAGGGTTTGGGGGTTAGTGTGTTAAGGTTTTAAAGTATTTTGTGGTTTTAGTGTTGATAGGGTTTTTAGGGTTAGGGTCTTAGGGTTTTAGTTATGGTCAGGTATTTAGGGTTAGGGTTTTAAGGTCTTATTTTTTTTTTTTTAAGGTTAGGGTCTCCAGCGTTAGGGCTTTGAGAATCTTTACGTTTTGGGTTAGGGTTTAGAGGGTCTTAATTTTTAGGGTTAGGGCTTTTAGGCGTAGGTCTAGTGTGGTAAATTTTATCGGGTTAGGACTGTAAGGGTTTTTAGGGTTAGGGTTTCTAGGGTTTTTTGGGGTAGGGGTTAGGGTTAGATCCGTGGGAGCCGTAGTGTTAGGGGTCAGGGTTCCTAGGGGTAAGGCCCAATATTAGGGTGGAAGGCCAAACTAAGGGGGGAGCCCCCCCCAAAATTGAAGGGTCGAAGCCCCAATTTAGGGGAAGAAACGTCAAAATTGTGGGGTCCCCCAAAATTGGGCGGAAGAGCTCTTAATATTGGGGGAAACCCAAAAAAGGAGGGTGGGGGACTCTAAAATTGGGGGGACCCCCCCAAATTGGTTGTGTCCCCCCCAAAATTGGTTGTGTCCCCCCCAATTAGGGGAGGAACCCCCAAAATTGGGTGGGCGAACCCCCATATTGGGGGGGCAGAACACTTAAATGGAAGTGTGAAATTCCAGAATTGAATGTGGACCCCCCAGAACAGTCTTCAGGGGTTTAGTGTGGTAAATTTTATCGGGTTAGGGCTGTAAGGGTTTTTAGGGTTAGGGTTTCTAGGGTTTGTTGGGGTAGGGGTTAGGGTTAGATCCGTGGTTGCCATAGGCTTAGGGGTCAAAGTTCTTAGGGGTTAGGCCTAATATTAGGGCGGAAGACCAAAATAAGAGGGTGGGAGCCCCCCCCAAAATTGAAGGGTTGAAGCCCCAAGTTAGGGGAAGGAACGTCAAAATTGTGGGGTCCCCCAAAATTGGGCGGAAGTACTTTTAATATTAGGGGGGAACCCAAAAAAGGAGGGTGGGGGACTCTAAAATCGGTTGTGTCCCCCCCAAATTAGGGGAGGAACCCCCAAAATTGGGTGGGCGAACCCCCAAATTGGGGGGAAGAAGACTTAAATGGAAGTGTGAAATTCCAGAATTGGATGTGGACCCCCCAGAACAGTCTTCAGGGGTTTAGTGTGGTAAATTTTATCGGGTTAGGGCTGTAAGGGTTTTTAGGGTTAGGGTTTCTAGGGTTTGTTGGGGTAGGGGTTAGGGTTAGATCCGTGGTTGCCATAGCGTTAGGGGTCAAGGTTCTTAGGGGTTAGGCCTAATATTAGGGCGGAAGACCAAAATAAGAGGGTGGGAGCCCCCCCCAAAATTGAAGGGTTGAAGCCCCAAGTTAGGGGAAGGAACGTCAAAATTGTGGGGTCCCCCAAAATTGGGCGGAAGTACTTTTAATATTAGGGGGGAACCCAAAAAAGGAGGGTGGGGGACTCTAAAATCGGTTGTGTCCCCCCCAAATTAGGGGAGGAACCCCCAAAATTGGGTGGGCGAACCCCCAAATTGGGGGGAAGAAGACTTAAATGGAAGTGTGAAATTCCAGAATTGGATGTGGACCCCCCAGAACAGTCTTCAGGGGTTTAGTGTGGTAAATTTTATCGGGTTAGGGCTGTAAGGGTTTTTAGGGTTAGGGTTTCTAGGGTTTGTTGGGGTAGGGGTTAGGGTTAGATCCGTGGTTGCCATAGGGTTAGGGGTCAAGGTTCTTAGGGGTTAGGCCTAATATTAGGGCGGAAGGCCAAAATAAGAGGGGAGGAGCCCACCCAAAATTGAAGGGTTGAAGCCCAAAGTTAGGGGAAGGAACGTCAAAATTGTGGGGTCCCCCAAAATTGAGCGGAAGAGCTCTTAATATTGGGGGAAACCCAAAAAAGGAGGGTGGGGGACTCTAAAATTGGTTGTGTCCCCCCCAAAATTGGTTGTGTCCCCCCCAATTAGGGGAGGAACCCCCAAAATTGGGTGGGCGAACCCCCATATTGGGGGGGCAGAACACTTAAATGGAAGTGTGAAATTCCAGAATTGAATGTGGACCCCCCAGAACAGTCTTCAGGGGTTTAGTGTGGTAAATTTTATCGGGTTAGGGCTGCAAGGGTTTTTAGGGTTAGGGTTTCTAGGGTTTGTTGGGGTAGGGGTTAGGGTTAGATCCGTGGTTGCCATAGGCTTAGGGGTCAAGGTTCTTAGGGGTTAGGCCTAATATTAGGGCGGAAGGCCAAAATAAGAGGGGGGGAGCCCCCCCCAAAATCGAAGGGTTGAAGCCCAAAGTTAGGGGAAGGAACGGCCAAATTGTGGGGTCCCCCAAAATTGGGCGGAAGAACTCTTTAATATTAGGGGGGAACCCAAAAAAGGAGGGTGGGGGACTCTACAATTGGGGGGGACCCCCAAAATTGGTCGGGTCCCCCCAAATTAGGGGAGGAACCCCCAAAATTGGGTGGGTGAACCCCCAAATTGGGGGGAAGAAGACTTAAATGGAAGTGTGAAATTCCAGAATTGAATGTGGACCCCCCCCAGACCTGGGGAGGAATCCCCAAACTTGGGGGGGACCCCCAAAATTGGGGTTAAAGCCCCAGATCCCGGGGAGCTAAGCCCCAAATTAAGGGAAGGAACCTCAAACATGTGGTGAGAACCCCAACATTGGGGGAAAGAACCTTAATATTAGGGTGGCAGGCCAAGAAAGGATGGTGGGGGCCTCCAAAATTGTGGGGGGCTTGGAATTGGGGGGAATCCCCAAAATGGAGGGGGAACCCCAAAAGTGGGGGGGGGGCGAAGCACCAAATTAGGGGAAGGAACCCCAAAATTGCGGGGAAGAACTCTGAAATGGAGAGCTGAAAACCCGAAATTGAGGGGAAACCCCCCAAAACGGCGGGAAAACCCTCCATAAACACGAAACCGGTAATGTAACAGAGCAAAAAATGGCGTCCTACGGCAAGGTGCGAGGCTCAATTTTCTGGGGAGTGCTGGGAAATGTAGTTCTTGGCCACCGGGTTTCCGGGAGTCCATATTGTTTTCCCAGAGCATGCCGGGAGATGTAGTTCTCGGACACTGGGCTTCCGGGAGGCCATGTTGGTTTCCCATCTTTGCTAGACTCCGGGTGCTCTGGCTTCACAGAGAAACCCCCAAACTGAAAAATGTACCTGCTAATATATTGGGCTCTAAATGTAGCCCTGGGTTAATTGAATAACAATCCCTGGGTAAGATTGAAGTGCAGGAGGGGTTGGCTACGGTTTTAAGAGCCGGTTTGCAGAAAAGGGATTTCCCGTTAAGAAATGGCATATACTGATTGTTCTCTTCCTTGCTCTGCCAAGACCTGAAGCACATCTTGGAAGCCAGGCAGAATCCGTGGAGCCAATGGAGTTCTCAAGCTCGACTTCAGCTTCTTCCCAGCTAGAAGAAGCAAGGACACGCCGGCTGAGTTCCACAGGCAACGCGCCCGTATCTGTAGACGAGGATTTAGAGATGCTACTTTGGGAACTCTCAGACGGCATACTGGAAGCCGAGCTCGACTTGGACCCAGGGAAGGATGAGGATGACCTCCTCCTTGAGCTTTCCAAGATGATTGATGATTGAACTGCATAGTCCTATGGTATATTAAAAAAAAAAAAAGAAAAAAAGAAAAAAAAGAAAACAACTCTTCTTCTTGTTGGATACCCTGAGGTGATCCTTTTTCTAACTGAGGCTTTGCAATGAGACTTAAAGCACAGTTGGAACTGGTAGAAATTGGCAGGATCTGCACTCAGTTGTCCTAAGTTTTCCTGCTGGTCAGAGTTAAGGTCTTGTGCATGGTTCCGTAACTATAGGTGGCTACCTTTGATATCAAGAGGACAAAGCACTTGTTTCTTTTGGCACAGAAAGATGTCCATCGGCACGCTGTGGTGGCTGTGAATTGACGTAGTGATGGAGCGATGCTCTGAAGGCTTAAACGGAAAGCTTCTTCCTTCCGCCCCCCTTGGCACAGCTCGATGTTGGGCACATTGTGAAGCCTGGGTGTTCTGATTTCTCGGACAGTTGATACCCAAATCCCGGAGTTACTATGTCAACTCTTGACTTTTATTTGTGTATGCCATTGTTTTGACTGTAATCTTTTCAGATGATGAAGCTGTAGGGGCGGGAGGGAGCAAAATAATTATTCTAGCGTTGTGGACCAAACATGCTGCCAGGAGTGGTGGTGGTGGGGTCAGCCCACCCGGCCTTACTTTCAGTTATCGGGGATGATAAAATGGTGTGAAAAGCAGCAGCTCTGCGATACGGCTACGCTACCCCCACTCCCTTCTCTTGTGCTGTACCAAAGTTCCCCCAAGCTTTGGTTGGTGCTTTTTGCTGGTGACAGTAGGACTCCAGGGCGAGTAGTCGGGACTCTCCTGCAGTAACTGGGTCAATTAAGGGTTGGTTTAAGTGCCTCCTGGTTTTTAAAATTGCTCCCCTGAGCTGCTGGCTCTGCTGCCTGCTACAGCAAATGTTCGGGTGCCATCAGCGTCGCACTTGGGCGTGGGCACTGACCCTGCGGAGGAGAGCTGAGACTCGCGTGTATTGTGTACCCTGCCGCCAGTGATCGTTTTCCCCTAGCAGATCTATTTTGAATCATTTCCCTAAGTTTTAGAGGAACTTTAGGCTCTTTGTGCTATGATTTGTGAAGCTGTAGGGGCCCTCAGGCATTTGCTGCTGGCAGAGGAAAACCGCTTGTCGAATTTGTTGTAAATACTTTCTGTTTGGACAACAACGCCTGTGTGTGTGTGTGTGTGTGTGTGTGTGTGTGCGTGCTTTGACGACCCCCTGCGACGCCCCAGCTCCGCGAGGGAAGCTTTGAAGCGGCTCTGGGAAAACCTCTGCGGAAGAAACCGCTGCTAGTGACTTGCGGAAAAGGGACTCCACAATCAGTGAGATTGTAAAGTAGGTATGTTTATTCAGCGCTGGGCAGCACGGGAGGTCGTGGGCATGAAGATTGATGACTCTTCCTCGTCACCGCTAGTTGACCTCTTGTCTTTGCACAGACTCAGTTGCTCCTTGGCTCTTGTCCATCTGCAGGACCAGTTTCTCCCAGTTTCTTAAGACAGGCTCACTCTCTTATTAGGAGACTGACCTTGGTAAGGGGCCCAAGGCTTCTTGCTTTAGTTAATTGGCACAATGCACCATAGTTAGCAAAGACACTAAGTAGCATCCTAGTTTAACGCTGTCAGCGCTCTATCTCTACTTGATAAGATTCTCCTAACTCCCTCTCTCACTGGAGCCCACGCAGCCCTCCGTCCTGCCGAAGGACTTCACGGGGACTTCTGCCGGCTCCGGGTGCCCGCACACAGACAGAAATGGCTTTGAGAGTAAACAATCAGGAGGAGGAGAGCTCAGAGACTGCGGCCGGCTTCGGCCACCTTCCCCTCGCTTTCCCTCTCCGTGTTCAAACCGAGCACTGTTCTGCCGTCAACCTTCGCTGCCTCTGCCCGCGGCGCCGGGCTTTCGCGGGTGCCATTGCTCCTCTACATATTTTATCCTTCCTTTTGTAAGGAATGGTCCAGCAATTCGTGTCACTAAGGGATTTGAAGGGTTACCATCGAGGCCCGGGTCTAGGTGATAAGAGAACAAAGGGGTTTTTAGGGAAAAGTGCTGACTACTGCAGGGGATGTTGCTAGAGTTTCTGAAATCCGGCGCAGAGGCTCCCAAACGAGGAGGAAGGGGGAGCTGAAGGACAATTGAAGGACAAAAGCCTGAGAGGAAGACAACCAGCATTCAGCCCGAGCAAGCCCCGAGAGACCACCAGAGACTGGTACGCAGGCGCCCCTGGGAGGGGTTTCGGATTCCGGAAACCAATTCTAATAACCCTGCCTCTTCTCGAAGTAGTAATGAATATGTATTAGCCTGGGAGCATCAAAACCAGCCGCCTTACGTAACAGGCGTGCGTCCTGGGGGAGCAGAGACTCCCGGCGCACCCAGCGCTGCTTGCTTGCCTCTATTCGTTTAATAAATTGTAAACTTTGATTGTAATCCTATTTGGATTTATAACAGCCATTTATAACACTTTTTATATTTGTATTTTATTTAAGGCTGTCTTGCCCCCCTCCCCCCCCAGCCTCGCTGCTCGCCAATAAAGCTGGCGCAGGGGCTAAGGGATTTGAAGGGCCTGCTTGTACACCTAAGGGATTTGAGGGCCTGCTTGTACACCTTTGGGGACTGCCTCTTTTGGGGGGGGGGGGGGGGTGTTAGGAGCTGCTTGTATACTTTTTTAGGCATTCCTCTGAGAGGGGGTTGGGAGCTTCGTGTATACTGGGGGGGGAGGGCCTCCCTCGAGGTGGAAGCGGGGGGGGTTGGAGCGTTTCTACACTGTAGGGGCCTGCCTGTACACTTTTGGGGCCTGCCTTGGAGGGGTTGGGAACTGCTTGTACACCTTTGGGGCCTGCGTCTGCGCGGGGCGGGGGGGGTTAGGGGGTTGGAGCTGGTTTTAACCTTTCGGGCTTGCATCTGGAGGGGCTTGGGGCCTGCCTTTGGGGGGGTGGTTGTGAGCTGCTTGTATACTGTAGGGGCCTGCTTGTACACCTTTGGGGCCTGTGTCTGGGGGGGGGTTGGGGCCTGTGCCGGGGGGGTTGGGAGCTGGTTGTACGCTCTAGGGTCCTCTGGCAGGCTTTGGGGCCTCCCTTTGAGGGGGGCAGTTGGGAGCTGGTTGTACACCTTTGGGGCCTGAGTCTGGGGTGTGGGGGCTGGGGCTGAGGCCTGGGGCCTGGGGCATGCATCTGGTGGTGGTGGTGGGGGGTCCAGTTCATGGGGGGGGGTGGGTTGGGAGCTGCTTGTGGACAGTTGGGGTCTGCATCCGGGTGTGGCTGGGGCCTGCTTGTAGACTTCTGCAGCCTGTGTCTGGTGTTTGGGGGCTTTTCTGTAGTGTTTGGGGATTGCATTTTGGCTTTGGGATGTGTCTAGAGCTTCTGGGGCCTAGCTGTAGTGCTTGGGGCCTGCGTCTGGGGCTTTTCTGTAGCATTTTGGTAGCGTGTTTGTGATTTGGGGTCTGTATCCAGGGTTTTGCCTTTTTTGTAGTTTTCAGCTTTGTGTCTGTTTCTTTGTTGGTTGCCTGGGGTTTGGGGTTTGGATCATTAGTCAGTGTCATTAGCGTCGGGGGGTTGATATGAAGGGTTAGGGTTGTGGTTAGAGTTGTTACGGTTAAAGAGAATAAGGATTTTAGGGTAAGGGGATCAAGGTTGTGGGAATAAAAATGTTTTTGCACAGAGTTACATCGTTTAGAGGGAAGGAAGGTGGTATTGATATATGCTTGCAGTGATAAGAAAGCTTAACAGACAACCTTGTAAAATGCAGACAACCAGAATCCTTAGAGCAATTGGGTGGAAATCACGGTGTAAGAAACATTACCACCTCAAAGAGGAAAACAGTCAAGAAAAAAATAAAATTGACTAGTAACAGGCCAGCAGCTGTGTATTTTCTGTGAAGCACTGGATAGATCGTGAACATGGATTACTCAGTCAATGGGGAAACTGGGGAGGGTCCTGGTCACCGAGAGGAAAAAAAAAATTATATAAACTGTGTTATGGAACTAGTAGGTGGCTTGTGGGACGCCTGCCATTGCAATCGTGAATAAAAATGCTACCTCACTGAGATACTTGCCTGAGCCTATGGTATTGGTTACAGAGTGTTTCTAATAAGGTGTTAGGGTTTTAAGGTTTCAGGGCTAAGGCACTAGGGTTGGGTTTCAGGGTTAGGGTTTCCAGGGTTTAGGGTTAGGATTTTAAGGTTGTTAGGGTTGGAGTTATAAGGGTTAGGGTTTGGGGGTTAGTGTGTTAAGGTTTTAAAGTATTTTGTGGTTTTAGTGTTGATAGGGTTTTTAGGGTTAGGGTCTTAGGGTTTTAGTTATGGTCAGGTATTTAGGGTTAGGGTTTTAAGGTCTTATTTTTTTTTTTTTAAGGTTAGGGTCTCCAGCGTTAGGGCTTTGAGAATCTTTACGTTTTGGGTTAGGGTTTAGAGGGTCTTAATTTTTAGGGTTAGGGCTTTTAGGCGTAGGTCTAGTGTGGTAAATTTTATCGGGTTAGGACTGTAAGGGTTTTTAGGGTTAGGGTTTCTAGGGTTTTTTGGGGTAGGGGTTAGGGTTAGATCCGTGGGAGCCGTAGTGTTAGGGGTCAGGGTTCCTAGGGGTAAGGCCCAATATTAGGGTGGAAGGCCAAACTAAGGGGGGAGCCCCCCCCAAAATTGAAGGGTCGAAGCCCCAATTTAGGGGAAGAAACGTCAAAATTGTGGGGTCCCCCAAAATTGGGCGGAAGAGCTCTTAATATTGGGGGAAACCCAAAAAAGGAGGGTGGGGGACTCTAAAATTGGGGGGACCCCCCCAAATTGGTTGTGTCCCCCCCAAAATTGGTTGTGTCCCCCCCAGTTAGGGGAGGAACCCCCAAAATTGGGTGGGCGAACCCCCATATTGGGGGGGCAGAACACTTAAATGGAAGTGTGAAATTCCAGAATTGAATGTGGACCCCCCAGAACAGTCTTCAGGGGTTTAGTGTGGTAAATTTTATCGGGTTAGGGCTGTAAGGGTTTTTAGGGTTAGGGTTTCTAGGGTTTGTTGGGGTAGGGGTTAGGGTTAGATCCGTGGTTGCCATAGGGTTAGGGGTCAAGGTTCTTAGGGGTTAGGCCTAATATTAGGGCGGAAGACCAAAATAAGAGGGTGGGAGCCCCCCCCAAAATTGAAGGGTTGAAGCCCCAAGTTAGGGGAAGGAACGTCAAAATTGTGGGGTCCCCCAAAATTGGGCGGAAGTACTTTTAATATTAGGGGGGAACCCAAAAAAGGAGGGTGGGGGACTCTAAAATCGGTTGTGTCCCCCCCAAATTAGGGGAGGAACCCCCAAAATTGGGTGGGCGAACCCCCAAATTGGGGGGAAGAAGACTTAAATGGAAGTGTGAAATTCCAGAATTGGATGTGGACCCCCCAGAACAGTCTTCAGGGGTTTAGTGTGGTAAATTTTATCGGGTTAGGGCTGTAAGGGTTTTTAGGGTTAGGGTTTCTAGGGTTTGTTGGGGTAGGGGTTAGGGTTAGATCCGTGGTTGCCATAGGGTTAGGGGTCAAGGTTCTTAGGGGTTAGGCCTAATATTAGGGCGGAAGGCCAAAATAAGAGGGTGGGAGCCCCACCCAAAATTGAAGGGTTGAAGCCCAAAGTTAGGGGAAGGAACGTCAAAATTGTGGGGTCCCCCAAAATTGAGCGGAAGAGCTCTTAATATTGGGGGAAACCCAAAAAAGGAGGGTGGGGGACTCTAAAATTGGTTGTGTCCCCCCCAAAATTGGTTGTGTCCCCCCCAAAATTGGTTGTGTCCCCCCCAATTAGGGGAGGAACCCCCAAAATTGGGTGGGCGAACCCCCATATTGGGGGGGCAGAACACTTAAATGGAAGTGTGAAATTCCAGAATTGAATGTGGACCCCCCAGAACAGTCTTCAGGGGTTTAGTGTGGTAAATTTTATCGGGTTAGGGCTGTAAGGGTTTTTAGGGTTAGGGTTTCTAGGGTTTGTTGGGGTAGGGGTTAGGGTTAGATCCGTGGTTGCCATAGGCTTAGGGGTCAAGGTTCTTAGGGGTTAGGCCTAATATTAGGGCGGAAGGCCAAAATAAGAGGGGGGGAGCCCCCCCCAAAATCGAAGGGTTGAAGCCCAAAGTTAGGGGAAGGAACGGCCAAATTGTGGGGTCCCCCAAAATTGGGCGGAAGAACTCTTTAATATTAGGGGGGAACCCAAAAAAGGAGGGTGGGGGACTCTACAATTGGGGGGGACCCCCAAAATTGGTCGGGTCCCCCCAAATTAGGGGAGGAACCCCCAAAATTGGGTGGGTGAACCCCCAAATTGGGGGGAAGAAGACTTAAATGGAAGTGTGAAATTCCAGAATTGAATGTGGACCCCCCCCAGACCTGGGGAGGAATCCCCAAACTTGGGGGGGACCCCCAAAATTGGGGTTAAAGCCCCAGATCCCGGGGAGCTAAGCCCCAAATTAAGGGAAGGAACCTCAAACATGTGGTGAGAACCCCAACATTGGGGGAAAGAACCTTAATATTAGGGTGGCAGGCCAAGAAAGGATGGTGGGGGCCTCCAAAATTGTGGGGGGCTTGGAATTGGGGGGAATCCCCAAAATGGAGGGGGAACCCCAAAAGTGGGGGGGGGGGCGAAGCACCAAATTAGGGGAAGGAACCCCAAAATTGCGGGGAAGAACTCTGAAATGGAGAGCTGAAAACCCGAAATTGAGGGGAAACCCCCCAAAACGGCGGGAAAACCCTCCATAAACACGAAACCGGTAATGTAACAGAGCAAAAAATGGCGTCCTACGGCAAGGTGCGAGGCTCAATTTTCTGGGGAGTGCTGGGAAATGTAGTTCTTGGCCACCGGGTTTCCGGGAGTCCATATTGTTTTCCCAGAGCATGCCGGGAGATGTAGTTCTCGGACACTGGGCTTCCGGGAGGCCATGTTGGTTTCCCATCTTTGCTAGACTCCGGGTGCTCTGGCTTCACAGAGAAACCCTGAAGCACATCTTGGAAGCCAGGCAGAATCCGTGGAGCCAATGGAGTTCTCAAGCTCGACTTCAGCTTCTTCCCAGCTAGAAGAAGCAAGGACACGCCGGCTGAGTTCCACAGGTAACGCGCCCGTATCTGTAGACGAGGATTTAGAGATGCTACTTTGGGAACTCTCAGACGGCATACTGGAAGCCGAGCTCGACTTGGACCCAGGGAAGGATGAGGATGACCTCCTCCTTGAGCTTTCCAAGATGATTGATGATTGAACTGCATAGTCCTATGGTATATTAAAAAAAAAAAAGGAAAAAAAGAAAAAAAGAAAACAACTCTTCTTCTTGTTGGATACCCTGAGGTGATCCTTTTTCTAACTGAGGCTTTGCAATGAGACTTAAAGCACAGTTGGAACTGGTAGAAATTGGCAGGATCTGCACTCAGTTGTCCTAAGTTTTCCTGCTGGTCAGAGTTAAGGTCTTGTGCATGGTTCCGTAACTATAGGTGGCTACCTTTGATATCAAGAGGACAAAGCACTTGTTTCTTTTGGCACAGAAAGATGTCCATCGGCACGCTGTGGTGGCTGTGAATTGACGTAGTGATGGAGCGATGCTCTGAAGGCTTAAACGGAAAGCTTCTTCCTTCCGCCCCCCTTGGCACAGCTCGATGTTGGGCACATTGTGAAGCCTGGGTGTTCTGATTTCTCGGACAGTTGATACCCAAATCCCGGAGTTACTATGTCAACTCTTGACTTTTATTTGTGTATGCCATTGTTTTGACTGTAATCTTTTCAGATGATGAAGCTGTAGGGGCGGGAGGGAGCAAAATAATTATTCTAGCGTTGTGGACCAAACATGCTGCCAGGAGTGGTGGTGGTGGGGTCAGCCCACCCGGCCTTACTTTCAATTATCAGGGATGATAAAATGGTGTGAAAAGCAGCAGCTCTGCGATACGGCTACGCTACCCCCACTCCCTTCTCTTGTGCTGTACCAAAGTTCCCCCAAGCTTTGGTTGGTGCTTTTTGTTGGTGACAGTAGGACTCCAGGGCGAGTAGTCGGGACTCTCCTGCAGTAACTGGGTCAATTAAGGGTTGGTTTAAGTGCCTCCTGGTTTTTAAAATTGCTCCCCTGAGCTGCTGGCTCTGCTGCCTGCTACAGCAAATGTTCGGGTGCCATCAGCGTCGCACTTGGGCGTGGGCACTGACCCTGCGGAGGAGAGCTGAGACTCGCGTGTATTGTGTACCCTGCCGCCAGTGATCGTTTTCCCCTAGCAGATCTATTTTGAATCATTTCCCTAAATTTTAGAGGAACTTTAGGCTCTTTGTGCTATGATTTGTGAAGCTGTAGGGGCCCTCAGGCATTTGCTGCTGGCAGAGGAAAACCGCTTGTCGAATTTGTTGTAAATACTTTCTGTTTGGACAACAACGCCTGTGTGTGTGTGTGTGTGTGTGTGTGTGTGTGTGTGTGTGTGTGTGTGTGCTTTGACGACCCCCTGCGACGCCCCAGCTCCGCGAGGGAAGCTTTGAAGCGGCTCTGGGAAAACCTCTGCGGAAGAAACCGCTGCTAGTGACTTGCGGAAAAGGGACTCCACAATCAGTGAGATTGTAAAGTAGGTATGTTTATTCAGCGCTGGGCAGCACGGGAGGTCGTGGGCATGAAGATTGATGACTCTTCCTCGTCACCGCTAGTTGACCTCTTGTCTTTGCGCAGACTCAGTTGCTCCTTGGCTCTTGTCCATCTGCAGGACCAGTTTCTCCCAGTTTCTTAAGACAGGCTCACTCTCTTATTAGGAGACTGACCTTGGTAAGGGGCCCAAGGCTTCTTGCTTTAGTTAATTGGCACAATGCACCATAGTTAGCAAAGACACTAAGTAGCATCCTAGTTTAACGCTGTCAGCGCTCTATCTCTACTTGATAAGATTCTCCTAACTCCCTCTCTCACTGGAGCCCACGCAGCCCTCCGTCCTGCCGAAGGACTTCACGGGGACTTCTGCCGGCTCCGGGTGCCCGCACACAGACAGAAATGGCTTTGAGAGAAAACAATCAGGAGGAGGAGAGCTCAGAGACTGCGGCCGGCTTCGGCCACCTTCCCCTCGCTTTCCCTCTCCGTGTTCAAACCGAGCACTGTTCTGCCGTCAACCTTCGCTGCCTCTGCCCGTGGCGCCGGGCTTTCGCGGGTGCCATTGCTTCTCTACATATTTTATCCTTCCTTTTGTAAGGAATGGTCCAGCAATTCGTGTCACTAAGGGATTTGAAGGGTTACCATCGAGGCCCGGGTCTAGGTGATAAGAGAACAAAGGGGTTTTTAGGGAAAAGTGCTGACTACTGCAGGGGATGTTGCTAGAGTTTCTGAAATCCGGCGCAGAGGCTCCCAAACGAGGAGGAAGGGGGAGCTGAAGGACAATTGAAGGACAAAAGCCTGAGAGGAAGACAACCAGCATTCAGCCCGAGCAAGCCCCGAGAGACCACCAGAGACTGGTACGCAGGGGCCCCTGGGAGGGGTTTCGGATTCCGGAAACCAATTCTAATAACCCTGCCTCTTCTCGAAGTAGTAATGAATATGTATTAGCCTGGGAGCATCAAAACCAGCCGCCTTACGTAACAGGCGTGCGTCCTGGGGGAGCAGAGACTCCCGGCGCACCCAGCGCTGCTTGCTTGCCTCTATTCGTTTAATAAATTGTAAACTTTGATTGTAATCCTATTTGGATTTATAACAGCCATTTATAACACTTTTTATATTTGTATTTTATTTAAGGCTGTCTTGCCCCCCTCCCCCCCCAGCCTCGCTGCTCGCCAATAAAGCTGGCGCAGGGGCTAAGGGATTTGAAGGGCCTGCTTGTACACCTAAGGGATTTGAGGGCCTGCTTGTACACCTTTGGGGACTGCCTCTTTTGGGGGGGGGGGGGTGTTAGGAGCTGCTTGTATACTTTTTTAGGCATTCCTCTGAGAGGGGGTTGGGAGCTTCGTGTATACTGGGGGGGGAGGGCCTCCCTCGAGGTGGAAGCGGGGGGGGTTGGAGCGTTTCTACACTGTAGGGGCCTGCCTGTACACTTTTGGGGCCTGCCTTGGAGGGGTTGGGAACTGCTTGTACACCTTTGGGGCCTGCGTCTGCGCGGGGCGGGGGGGGTTAGGGGGTTGGAGCTGGTTTTAACCTTTCGGGCTTGCATCTGGAGGGGCTTGGGGCCTGCCTTTGGGGGGGTGGTTGTGAGCTGCTTGTATACTGTAGGGGCCTGCTTGTACACCTTTGGGGCCTGTGTCTGGGGGGGGGTTGGGGCCTGTGCCGGGGGGGTTGGGAGCTGGTTGTACGCTCTAGGGTCCTCTGGCAGGCTTTGGGGCCTCCCTTTGAGGGGGGCAGTTGGGAGCTGGTTGTACACCTTTGGGGCCTGAGTCTGGGGTGTGGGGGCTGGGGCTGAGGCCTGGGGCCTGGGGCATGCATCTGGGTGGTGGTGGGGGGGGTCCAGTTCATGGGGGGGGGTGGGTTGGGAGCTGCTTGTGGACAGTTGGGGTCTGCATCCGGGTGTGGCTGGGGCCTGCTTGTAGACTTCTGCAGCCTGTGTCTGGTGTTTGGGGGCTTTTCTGTAGTGTTTGGGGATTGCATTTTGGCTTTGGGATGTGTCTAGAGCTTCTGGGGCCTAGCTGTAGTGCTTGGGGCCTGCGTCTGGGGCTTTTCTGTAGCATTTTGGTAGCGTGTTTGTGATTTGGGGTCTGTATCCAGGGTTTTGCCTTTTTTGTAGTTTTCAGCTTTGTGTCTGTTTCTTTGTTGGTTGCCTGGGGTTTGGGGTTTGGATCATTAGTCAGTGTCATTAGCGTCGGGGGGTTGATATGAAGGGTTAGGGTTGTGGTTAGAGTTGTTACGGTTAAAGAGAATAAGGATTTTAGGGTAAGGGGATCAAGGTTGTGGGAATAAAAATGTTTTTGCACAGAGTTACATCGTTTAGAGGGAAGGAAGGTGGTATTGATATATGCTTGCAGTGATAAGAAAGCTTAACAGACAACCTTGTAAAATGCAGACAACCAGAATCCTTAGAGCAATTGGGTGGAAATCACGGTGTAAGAAACATTACCACCTCAAAGAGGAAAACAGTCAAGAAAAAAATAAAATTGACTAGTAACAGGCCAGCAGCTGTGTATTTTCTGTGAAGCACTGGATAGATCGTGAACATGGATTACTCAGTCAATGGGGAAACTGGGGAGGGTCCTGGTCACCGAGAGGAAAAAAAAAATTATATAAACTGTGTTATGGAACTAGTAGGTGGCTTGTGGGACGCCTGCCATTGCAATCGTGAATAAAAATGCTACCTCACTGAGATACTTGCCTGAGCCTATGGTATTGGTTACAGAGTGTTTCTAATAAGGTGTTAGGGTTTTAAGGTTTCAGGGCTAAGGCACTAGGGTTGGGTTTCAGGGTTAGGGTTTCCAGGGTTTAGGGTTAGGATTTTAAGGTTGTTAGGGTTGGAGTTATAAGGGTTAGGGTTTGGGGGTTAGTGTGTTAAGGTTTTAAAGTATTTTGTGGTTTTAGTGTTGATAGGGTTTTTAGGGTTAGGGTCTTAGGGTTTTAGTTATGGTCAGGTATTTAGGGTTAGGGTTTTAAGGTCTTATTTTTTTTTTTTTAAGGTTAGGGTCTCCAGCGTTAGGGCTTTGAGAATCTTTACGTTTTGGGTTAGGGTTTAGAGGGTCTTAATTTTTAGGGTTAGGGCTTTTAGGCGTAGGTCTAGTGTGGTAAATTTTATCGGGTTAGGACTGTAAGGGTTTTTAGGGTTAGGGTTTCTAGGGTTTTTTGGGGTAGGGGTTAGGGTTAGATCCGTGGGAGCCGTAGTGTTAGGGGTCAGGGTTCCTAGGGGTAAGGCCCAATATTAGGGTGGAAGGCCAAACTAAGGGGGGAGCCCCCCCCAAAATTGAAGGGTCGAAGCCCCAATTTAGGGGAAGAAACGTCAAAATTGTGGGGTCCCCCAAAATTGGGCGGAAGAGCTCTTAATATTGGGGGAAACCCAAAAAAGGAGGGTGGGGGACTCTAAAATTGGGGGGACCCCCCCAAATTGGTTGTGTCCCCCCCAAAATTGGTTGTGTCCCCCCCAATTAGGGGAGGAACCCCCAAAATTGGGTGGGCGAACCCCCATATTGGGGGGGCAGAACACTTAAATGGAAGTGTGAAATTCCAGAATTGGATGTGGACCCCCCAGAACAGTCTTCAGGGGTTTAGTGTGGTAAATTTTGTCGGGTTAGGGCTGTAAGGGTTTTTAGGGTTAGGGTTTCTAGGGTTTGTTGGGGTAGGGGTTAGGGTTAGATCCGTGGTTGCCATAGGCTTAGGGGTCAAGGTTCTTAGGGGTTAGGCCTAATATTAGGGCGGAAGGCCAAAATAAGAGGGGGGGAGCCCCCCCCAAAATCGAAGGGTTGAAGCCCAAAGTTAGGGGAAGGAACGGCCAAATTGTGGGGTCCCCCAAAATTGGGCGGAAGAACTCTTTAATATTAGGGGGGAACCCAAAAAAGGAGGGTGGGGGACTCTACAATTGGGGGGGACCCCCAAAATTGGTCGGGTCCCCCCAAATTAGGGGAGGAACCCCCAAAATTGGGTGGGTGAACCCCCAAATTGGGGGGAAGAAGACTTAAATGGAAGTGTGAAATTCCAGAATTGAATGTGGACCCCCCCCAGACCTGGGGAGGAATCCCCAAACTTGGGGGGGACCCCCAAAATTGGGGTTAAAGCCCCAGATCCCGGGGAGCTAAGCCCCAAATTAAGGGAAGGAACCTCAAACATGTGGTGAGAACCCCAACATTGGGGGAAAGAACCTTAATATTAGGGTGGCAGGCCAAGAAAGGATGGTGGGGGCCTCCAAAATTGTGGGGGGCTTGGAATTGGGGGGAATCCCCAAAATGGAGGGGGAACCCCAAAAGTGGGGGGGGGGGCGAAGCACCAAATTAGGGGAAGGAACCCCAAAATTGCGGGGAAGAACTCTGAAATGGAGAGCTGAAAACCCGAAATTGAGGGGAAACCCCCCAAAACGGCGGGAAAACCCTCCATAAACACGAAACCGGTAATGTAACAGAGCAAAAAATGGCGTCCTACGGCAAGGTGCGAGGCTCAATTTTCTGGGGAGTGCTGGGAAATGTAGTTCTTGGCCACCGGGTTTCCGGGAGTCCATATTGTTTTCCCAGAGCATGCCGGGAGATGTAGTTCTCGGACACTGGGCTTCCGGGAGGCCATGTTGGTTTCCCATCTTTGCTAGACTCCGGGTGCTCTGGCTTCACAGAGAAACCCTGAAGCACATCTTGGAAGCCAGGCAGAATCCGTGGAGCCAATGGAGTTCTCAAGCTCGACTTCAGCTTCTTCCCAGCTAGAAGAAGCAAGGACACGCCGGCTGAGTTCCACAGGCAACGCGCCCGTATCTGTAGACGAGGATTTAGAGATGCTACTTTGGGAACTCTCAGACGGCATACTGGAAGCCGAGCTCGACTTGGACCCAGGGAAGGATGAGGATGACCTCCTCCTTGAGCTTTCCAAGATGATCGATGATTGAACTGCATAGTCCTATGGTATATTAAAAAAAAAAAAAGAAAAAAAGGAAAAAAAAGAAAACAACTCTTCTTCTTGTTGGATACCCTGAGGTGATCCTTTTTCTAACTGAGGCTTTGCAATGAGACTTAAAGCACAGTTGGAACTGGTAGAAATTGGCAGGATCTGCACTCAGTTGTCCTAAGTTTTCCTGCTGGTCAGAGTTAAGGTCTTGTGCATGGTTCCGTAACTATAGGTGGCTACCTTTGATATCAAGAGGACAAAGCACTTGTTTCTTTTGGCACAGAAAGATGTCCATCGGCACGCTGTGGTGGCTGTGAATTGACGTAGTGATGGAGCGATGCTCTGAAGGCTTAAACGGAAAGCTTCTTCCTTCCGCCCCCCTTGGCACAGCTCGATGTTGGGCACATTGTGAAGCCTGGGTGTTCTGATTTCTCGGACAGTTGATACCCAAATCCCGGAGTTACTATGTCAACTCTTGACTTTTATTTGTGTATGCCATTGTTTTGACTGTAATCTTTTCAGATGATGAAGCTGTAGGGGCGGGAGGGAGCAAAATAATTATTCTAGCGTTGTGGACCAAACATGCTGCCAGGAGTGGTGGTGGTGGGGTCAGCCCACCCGGCCTTACTTTCAGTTATCGGGGATGATAAAATGGTGTGAAAAGCAGCAGCTCTGCGATACGGCTACGCTACCCCCACTCCCTTCTCTTGTGCTGTACCAAAGTTCCCCCAAGCTTTGGTTGGTGCTTTTTGTTGGTGACAGTAGGACTCCAGGGCGAGTAGTCGGGACTCTCCTGCAGTAACTGGGTCAATTAAGGGTTGGTTTAAGTGCCTCCTGGTTTTTAAAATTGCTCCCCTGAGCTGCTGGCTCTGCTGCCTGCTACAGCAAATGTTCGGGTGCCATCAGCGTCGCACTTGGGCGTGGGCACTGACCCTGCGGAGGAGAGCTGAGACTCGCGTGTATTGTGTACCCTGCCGCCAGTGATCGTTTTCCCCTAGCAGATCTATTTTGAATCATTTCCCTAAATTTTAGAGGAACTTTAGGCTCTTTGTGCTATGATTTGTGAAGCTGTAGGGGCCCTCAGGCATTTGCTGCTGGCAGAGGAAAACCGCTTGTCGAATTTGTTGTAAATACTTTCTGTTTGGACAACAACGCCTGTGTGTGTGTGTGTGTGTGTGTGTGTGTGTGTGTGTGTGCGTGCTTTGACGACCCCCTGCGACGCCCCAGCTCCGCGAGGGAAGCTTTGAAGCGGCTCTGGGAAAACCTCTGCGGAAGAAACCGCTGCTAGTGACTTGCGGAAAAGGGACTCCACAATCAGTGAGATTGTAAAGTAGGTATGTTTATTCAGCGCTGGGCAGCACGGGAGGTCGTGGGCATGAAGATTGATGACTCTTCCTCGTCACCGCTAGTTGACCTCTTGTCTTTGCGCAGACTCAGTTGCTCCTTGGCTCTTGTCCATCTGCAGGACCAGTTTCTCCCAGTTTCTTAAGACAGGCTCACTCTCTTATTAGGAGACTGACCTTGGTAAGGGGCCCAAGGCTTCTTGCTTTAGTTAATTGGCACAATGCACCATAGTTAGCAAAGACACTAAGTAGCATCCTAGTTTAACGCTGTCAGCGCTCTATCTCTACTTGATAAGATTCTCCTAACTCCCTCTCTCACTGGAGCCCACGCAGCCCTCCGTCCTGCCGAAGGACTTCACGGGGACTTCTGCCGGCTCCGGGTGCCCGCACACAGACAGAAATGGCTTTGAGAGAAAACAATCAGGAGGAGGAGAGCTCAGAGACTGCGGCCGGCTTCGGCCACCTTCCCCTCGCTTTCCCTCTCCGTGTTCAAACCGAGCACTGTTCTGCCGTCAACCTTCGCTGCCTCTGCCCGTGGCGCCGGGCTTTCGCGGGTGCCATTGCTCCTCTACATATTTTATCCTTCCTTTTGTAAGGAATGGTCCAGCAATTCGTGTCACTAAGGGATTTGAAGGGTTACCATCGAGGCCCGGGTCTAGGTGATAAGAGAACAAAGGGGTTTTTAGGGAAAAGTGCTGACTACTGCAGGGGATGTTGCTAGAGTTTCTGAAATCCGGCGCAGAGGCTCCCAAACGAGGAGGAAGGGGGAGCTGAAGGACAATTGAAGGACAAAAGCCTGAGAGGAAGACAACCAGCATTCAGCCCGAGCAAGCCCCGAGAGACCACCAGAGACTGGTACGCAGGGGCCCCTGGGAGGGGTTTCGGATTCCGGAAACCAATTCTAATAACCCTGCCTCTTCTCGAAGTAGTAATGAATATGTATTAGCCTGGGAGCATCAAAACCAGCCGCCTTACGTAACAGGCGTGCGTCCTGGGGGAGCAGAGACTCCCGGCGCACCCAGCGCTGCTTGCTTGCCTCTATTCGTTTAATAAATTGTAAACTTTGATTGTAATCCTATTTGGATTTATAACAGCCATTTATAACACTTTTTATATTTGTATTTTATTTAAGGCTGTCTTGCCCCCCTCCCCCCCCAGCCTCGCTGCTCGCCAATAAAGCTGGCGCAGGGGCTAAGGGATTTGAAGGGCCTGCTTGTACACCTAAGGGATTTGAGGGCCTGCTTGTACACCTTTGGGGACTGCCTCTTTTGGGGGGGGGGGGTGGTGTTAGGAGCTGCTTGTATACTTTTTTAGGCATTCCTCTGAGAGGGGGTTGGGAGCTTCGTGTATACTGGGGGGGGAGGGCCTCCCTCGAGGTGGAAGCGGGGGGGGTTGGAGCGTTTCTACACTGTAGGGGCCTGCCTGTACACTTTTGGGGCCTGCCTTGGAGGGGTTGGGAACTGCTTGTACACCTTTGGGGCCTGCGTCTGCGCGGGGCGGGGGGGGTTAGGGGGTTGGAGCTGGTTTTAACCTTTCGGGCTTGCATCTGGAGGGGCTTGGGGCCTGCCTTTGGGGGGGTGGTTGTGAGCTGCTTGTATACTGTAGGGGCCTGCTTGTACACCTTTGGGGCCTGTGTCTGGGGGGGGGTTGGGGCCTGTGCCGGGGGGGTTGGGAGCTGGTTGTACGCTCTAGGGTCCTCTGGCAGGCTTTGGGGCCTCCCTTTGAGGGGGGCAGTTGGGAGCTGGTTGTACACCTTTGGGGCCTGAGTCTGGGGTGTGGGGGCTGGGGCTGAGGCCTGGGGCCTGGGGCATGCATCTGGGTGGTGGTGGGGGGGGTCCAGTTCATAGGGGGGGGGTGGGTTGGGAGCTGCTTGTGGACAGTTGGGGTCTGCATCCGGGTGTGGCTGGGGCCTGCTTGTAGACTTCTGCAGCCTGTGTCTGGTGTTTGGGGGCTTTTCTGTAGTGTTTGGGGATTGCATTTTGGCTTTGGGATGTGTCTAGAGCTTCTGGGGCCTAGCTGTAGTGCTTGGGGCCTGCGTCTGGGGCTTTTCTGTAGCATTTTGGTAGCGTGTTTGTGATTTGGGGTCTGTATCCAGGGTTTTGCCTTTTTTGTAGTTTTCAGCTTTGTGTCTGTTTCTTTGTTGGTTGCCTGGGGTTTGGGGTTTGGATCATTAGTCAGTGTCATTAGCGTCGGGGGGTTGATATGAAGGGTTAGGGTTGTGGTTAGAGTTGTTACGGTTAAAGAGAATAAGGATTTTAGGGTAAGGGGATCAAGGTTGTGGGAATAAAAATGTTTTTGCACAGAGTTACATCGTTTAGAGGGAAGGAAGGTGGTATTGATATATGCTTGCAGTGATAAGAAAGCTTAACAGACAACCTTGTAAAATGCAGACAACCAGGATCCTTAGAGCAATTGGGTGGAAATCACGGTGTAAGAAACATTACCACCTCAAAGAGGAAAACAGTCAAGAAAAAAATAAAATTGACTAGTAACAGGCCAGCAGCTGTGTATTTTCTGTGAAGCACTGGATAGATCGTGAACATGGATTACTCAGTCAATGGGGAAACTGGGGAGGGTCCTGGTCACCGAGAGGAAAAAAAAAATTATATAAACTGTGTTATGGAACTAGTAGGTGGCTTGTGGGACGCCTGCCATTGCAATCGTGAATAAAAATGCTACCTCACTGAGATACTTGCCTGAGCCTATGGTATTGGTTACAGAGTGTTTCTAATAAGGTGTTAGGGTTTTAAGGTTTCAGGGCTAAGGCACTAGGGTTGGGTTTCAGGGTTAGGGTTTCCAGGGTTTAGGGTTAGGATTTTAAGGTTGTTAGGGTTGGAGTTATAAGGGTTAGGGTTTGGGGGTTAGTGTGTTAAGGTTTTAAAGTATTTTGTGGTTTTAGTGTTGATAGGGTTTTTAGGGTTAGGGTCTTAGGGTTTTAGTTATGGTCAGGTATTTAGGGTTAGGGTTTTAAGGTCTTATTTTTTTTTTTTTAAGGTTAGGGTCTCCAGCGTTAGGGCTTTGAGAATCTTTACGTTTTGGGTTAGGGTTTAGAGGGTCTTAATTTTTAGGGTTAGGGCTTTTAGGCGTAGGTCTAGTGTGGTAAATTTTATCGGGTTAGGACTGTAAGGGTTTTTAGGGTTAGGGTTTCTAGGGTTTTTTGGGGTAGGGGTTAGGGTTAGATCCGTGGGAGCCGTAGTGTTAGGGGTCAGGGTTCTTAGGGGTAAGGCCCAATATTAGGGTGGAAGGCCAAACTAAGGGGGGAGCCCCCCCCAAAATTGAAGGGTCGAAGCCCCAATTTAGGGGAAGAAACGTCAAAATTGTGGGGTCCCCCAAAATTGGGCGGAAGAGCTCTTAATATTGGGGGAAACCCAAAAAAGGAGGGTGGGGGACTCTAAAATTGGGGGGACCCCCCCAAATTGGTTGTGTCCCCCCCAAAATTGGTTGTGTCCCCCCCAATTAGGGGAGGAACCCCCAAAATTGGGTGGGCGAACCCCCATATTGGGGGGGCAGAACACTTAAATGGAAGTGTGAAATTCCAGAATTGGATGTGGACCCCCCAGAACAGTCTTCAGGGGTTTAGTGTGGTAAATTTTGTCGGGTTAGGGCTGTAAGGGTTTTTAGGGTTAGGGTTTCTAGGGTTTGTTGGGGTAGGGGTTAGGGTTAGATCCGTGGTTGCCATAGGGTTAGGGGTCAAGGTTCTTAGGGGTTAGGCCTAATATTAGGGCGGAAGGCCAAAATAAGAGGGGAGGAGCCCACCCAAAATTGAAGGGTTGAAGCCCAAAGTTAGGGGAAGGAACGTCAAAATTGTGGGGTCCCCCAAAATTGAGCGGAAGAGCTCTTAATATTGGGGGAAACCCAAAAAAGGAGGGTGGGGGACTCTAAAATTGGTTGTGTCCCCCCCAAAATTGGTTGTGTCCCCCCCAATTAGGGGAGGAACCCCCAAAATTGGGTGGGCGAACCCCCATATTGGGGGGGCAGAACACTTAAATGGAAGTGTGAAATTCCAGAATTGAATGTGGACCCCCCAGAACAGTCTTCAGGGGTTTAGTGTGGTAAATTTTGTCGGGTTAGGGCTGTAAGGGTTTTTAGGGTTAGGGTTTCTAGGGTTTGTTGGGGTAGGGGTTAGGGTTAGATCCGTGGTTGCCATAGGCTTAGGGGTCAAGGTTCTTAGGGGTTAGGCCTAATATTAGGGCGGAAGGCCAAAATAAGAGGGGGGGAGCCCCCCCCAAAATCGAAGGGTTGAAGCCCAAAGTTAGGGGAAGGAACGGCCAAATTGTGGGGTCCCCCAAAATTGGGCGGAAGAACTCTTTAATATTAGGGGGGAACCCAAAAAAGGAGGGTGGGGGACTCTACAATTGGGGGGGACCCCCAAAATTGGTCGGGTCCCCCCAAATTAGGGGAGGAACCCCCAAAATTGGGTGGGTGAACCCCCAAATTGGGGGGAAGAAGACTTAAATGGAAGTGTGAAATTCCAGAATTGAATGTGGACCCCCCCCAGACCTGGGGAGGAATCCCCAAACTTGGGGGGGACCCCCAAAATTGGGGTTAAAGCCCCAGATCCCGGGGAGCTAAGCCCCAAATTAAGGGAAGGAACCTCAAACATGTGGTGAGAACCCCAACATTGGGGGAAAGAACCTTAATATTAGGGTGGCAGGCCAAGAAAGGATGGTGGGGGCCTCCAAAATTGTGGGGGGCTTGGAATTGGGGGGAATCCCCAAAATGGAGGGGGAACCCCAAAAGTGGGGGGGGGGGCGAAGCACCAAATTAGGGGAAGGAACCCCAAAATTGCGGGGAAGAACTCTGAAATGGAGAGCTGAAAACCCGAAATTGAGGGGAAACCCCCCAAAACGGCGGGAAAACCCTCCATAAACACGAAACCGGTAATGTAACAGAGCAAAAAATGGCGTCCTACGGCAAGGTGCGAGGCTCAATTTTCTGGGGAGTGCTGGGAAATGTAGTTCTTGGCCACCGGGTTTCCGGGAGTCCATATTGTTTTCCCAGAGCATGCCGGGAGATGTAGTTCTCGGACACTGGGCTTCCGGGAGGCCATGTTGGTTTCCCATCTTTGCTAGACTCCGGGTGCTCTGGCTTCACAGAGAAACCCTGAAGCACATCTTGGAAGCCAGGCAGAATCCGTGGAGCCAATGGAGTTCTCAAGCTCGACTTCAGCTTCTTCCCAGCTAGAAGAAGCAAGGACACGCCGGCTGAGTTCCACAGGCAACGCGCCCGTATCTGTAGACGAGGATTTAGAGATGCTACTTTGGGAACTCTCAGACGGCATACTGGAAGCCGAGCTCGACTTGGACCCAGGGAAGGATGAGGATGACCTCCTCCTTGAGCTTTCCAAGATGATTGATGATTGAACTGCATAGTCCTATGGTATATTAAAAAAAAAAAAAGAAAAAAAGGAAAAAAAAGAAAACAACTCTTCTTCTTGTTGGATACCCTGAGGTGATCCTTTTTCTAACTGAGGCTTTGCAATGAGACTTAAAGCACAGTTGGAACTGGTAGAAATTGGCAGGATCTGCACTCAGTTGTCCTAAGTTTTCCTGCTGGTCAGAGTTAAGGTCTTGTGCATGGTTCCGTAACTATAGGTGGCTACCTTTGATATCAAGAGGACAAAGCACTTGTTTCTTTTGGCACAGAAAGATGTCCATCGGCACGCTGTGGTGGCTGTGAATTGACGTAGTGATGGAGCGATGCTCTGAAGGCTTAAACGGAAAGCTTCTTCCTTCCGCCCCCCTTGGCACAGCTCGATGTTGGGCACATTGTGAAGCCTGGGTGTTCTGATTTCTCGGACAGTTGATACCCAAATCCCGGAGTTACTATGTCAACTCTTGACTTTTATTTGTGTATGCCATTGTTTTGACTGTAATCTTTTCAGATGATGAAGCTGTAGGGGCGGGAGGGAGCAAAATAATTATTCTAGCGTTGTGGACCAAACATGCTGCCAGGAGTGGTGGTGGTGGGGTCAGCCCACCCGGCCTTACTTTCAGTTATCGGGGATGATAAAATGGTGTGAAAAGCAGCAGCTCTGCGATACGGCTACGCTACCCCCACTCCCTTCTCTTGTGCTGTACCAAAGTTCCCCCAAGCTTTGGTTGGTGCTTTTTGCTGGTGACAGTAGGACTCCAGGGCGAGTAGTCGGGACTCTCCTGCAGTAACTGGGTCAATTAAGGGTTGGTTTAAGTGCCTCCTGGTTTTTAAAATTGCTCCCCTGAGCTGCTGGCTCTGCTGCCTGCTACAGCAAATGTTCGGGTGCCATCAGCGTCGCACTTGGGCGTGGGCACTGACCCTGCGGAGGAGAGCTGAGACTCGCGTGTATTGTGTACCCTGCCGCCAGTGATCGTTTTCCCCTAGCAGATCTATTTTGAATCATTTCCCTAAATTTTAGAGGAACTTTAGGCTCTTTGTGCTATGATTTGTGAAGCTGTAGGGGCCCTCAGGCATTTGCTGCTGGCAGAGGAAAACCGCTTGTCGAATTTGTTGTAAATACTTTCTGTTTGGACAACAACGCCTGTGTGTGTGTGTGTGTGTGTGTGTGTGTGTGTGTGTGTGCGTGCTTTGACGACCCCCTGCGACGCCCCAGCTCCGCGAGGGAAGCTTTGAAGCGGCTCTGGGAAAACCTCTGCGGAAGAAACCGCTGCTAGTGACTTGCGGAAAAGGGACTCCACAATCAGTGAGATTGTAAAGTAGGTATGTTTATTCAGCGCTGGGCAGCACGGGAGGTCGTGGGCATGAAGATTGATGACTCTTCCTCGTCACCGCTAGTTGACCTCTTGTCTTTGCGCAGACTCAGTTGCTCCTTGGCTCTTGTCCATCTGCAGGACCAGTTTCTCCCAGTTTCTTAAGACAGGCTCACTCTCTTATTAGGAGACTGACCTTGGTAAGGGGCCCAAGGCTTCTTGCTTTAGTTAATTGGCACAATGCACCATAGTTAGCAAAGACACTAAGTAGCATCCTAGTTTAACGCTGTCAGCGCTCTATCTCTACTTGATAAGATTCTCCTAACTCCCTCTCTCACTGGAGCCCACGCAGCCCTCCGTCCTGCCGAAGGACTTCACGGGGACTTCTGCCGGCTCCGGGTGCCCGCACACAGACAGAAATGGCTTTGAGAGAAAACAATCAGGAGGAGGAGAGCTCAGAGACTGCGGCCGGCTTCGGCCACCTTCCCCTCGCTTTCCCTCTCCGTGTTCAAACCGAGCACTGTTCTGCCGTCAACCTTCGCTGCCTCTGCCCGCGGCGCCGGGCTTTCGCGGGTGCCATTGCTCCTCTACATATTTTATCCTTCCTTTTGTAAGGAATGGTCCAGCAATTCGTGTCACTAAGGGATTTGAAGGGTTACCATCGAGGCCCGGGTCTAGGTGATAAGAGAACAAAGGGGTTTTTAGGGAAAAGTGCTGACTACTGCAGGGGATGTTGCTAGAGTTTCTGAAATCCGGCGCAGAGGCTCCCAAACGAGGAGGAAGGGGGAGCTGAAGGACAATTGAAGGACAAAAGCCTGAGAGGAAGACAACCAGCATTCAGCCCGAGCAAGCCCCGAGAGACCACCAGAGACTGGTACGCAGGCGCCCCTGGGAGGGGTTTCGGATTCCGGAAACCAATTCTAATAACCCTGCCTCTTCTCGAAGTAGTAATGAATATGTATTAGCCTGGGAGCATCAAAACCAGCCGCCTTACGTAACAGGCGTGCGTCCTGGGGGAGCAGAGACTCCCGGCGCACCCAGCGCTGCTTGCTTGCCTCTATTCGTTTAATAAATTGTAAACTTTGATTGTAATCCTATTTGGATTTATAACAGCCATTTATAACACTTTTTATATTTGTATTTTATTTAAGGCTGTCTTGCCCCCCTCCCCCCCCAGCCTCGCTGCTCGCCAATAAAGCTGGCGCAGGGGCTAAGGGATTTGAAGGGCCTGCTTGTACACCTAAGGGATTTGAGGGCCTGCTTGTACACCTTTGGGGACTGCCTCTTTTGGGGGGGGGGGGTGGTGTTAGGAGCTGCTTGTATACTTTTTTAGGCATTCCTCTGAGAGGGGGTTGGGAGCTTCGTGTATACTGGGGGGGGAGGGCCTCCCTCGAGGTGGAAGCGGGGGGGGTTGGAGCGTTTCTACACTGTAGGGGCCTGCCTGTACACTTTTGGGGCCTGCCTTGGAGGGGTTGGGAACTGCTTGTACACCTTTGGGGCCTGCGTCTGCGCGGGGCGGGGGGGGTTAGGGGGTTGGAGCTGGTTTTAACCTTTCGGGCTTGCATCTGGAGGGGCTTGGGGCCTGCCTTTGGGGGGGTGGTTGTGAGCTGCTTGTATACTGTAGGGGCCTGCTTGTACACCTTTGGGGCCTGTGTCTGGGGGGGGGTTGGGGCCTGTGCCGGGGGGGTTGGGAGCTGCTTGTACGCTCTAGGGTCCTCTGGCAGGCTTTGGGGCCTCCCTTTGAGGGGGGCAGTTGGGAGCTGGTTGTACACCTTTGGGGCCTGAGTCTGGGGTGTGGGGGCTGGGGCTGAGGCCTGGGGCCTGGGGCATGCATCTGGGTGGTGGTGGGGGGGGTCCAGTTCATAGGGGGGGGGTGGGTTGGGAGCTGCTTGTGGACAGTTGGGGTCTGCATCCGGGTGTGGCTGGGGCCTGCTTGTAGACTTCTGCAGCCTGTGTCTGGTGTTTGGGGGCTTTTCTGTAGTGTTTGGGGATTGCATTTTGGCTTTGGGATGTGTCTAGAGCTTCTGGGGCCTAGCTGTAGTGCTTGGGGCCTGCGTCTGGGGCTTTTCTGTAGCATTTTGGTAGCGTGTTTGTGATTTGGGGTCTGTATCCAGGGTTTTGCCTTTTTTGTAGTTTTCAGCTTTGTGTCTGTTTCTTTGTTGGTTGCCTGGGGTTTGGGGTTTGGATCATTAGTCAGTGTCATTAGCGTCGGGGGGTTGATATGAAGGGTTAGGGTTGTGGTTAGAGTTGTTACGGTTAAAGAGAATAAGGATTTTAGGGTAAGGGGATCAAGGTTGTGGGAATAAAAATGTTTTTGCACAGAGTTACATCGTTTAGAGGGAAGGAAGGTGGTATTGATATATGCTTGCAGTGATAAGAAAGCTTAACAGACAACCTTGTAAAATGCAGACAACCAGAATCCTTAGAGCAATTGGGTGGAAATCACGGTGTAAGAAACATTACCACCTCAAAGAGGAAAACAGTCAAGAAAAAAATAAAATTGACTAGTAACAGGCCAGCAGCTGTGTATTTTCTGTGAAGCACTGGATAGATCGTGAACATGGATTACTCAGTCAATGGGGAAACTGGGGAGGGTCCTGGTCACCGAGAGGAAAAAAAAAATTATATAAACTGTGTTATGGAACTAGTAGGTGGCTTGTGGGACGCCTGCCATTGCAATCGTGAATAAAAATGCTACCTCACTGAGATACTTGCCTGAGCCTATGGTATTGGTTACAGAGTGTTTCTAATAAGGTGTTAGGGTTTTAAGGTTTCAGGGCTAAGGCACTAGGGTTGGGTTTCAGGGTTAGGGTTTCCAGGGTTTAGGGTTAGGATTTTAAGGTTGTTAGGGTTGGAGTTATAAGGGTTAGGGTTTGGGGGTTAGTGTGTTAAGGTTTTAAAGTATTTTGTGGTTTTAGTGTTGATAGGGTTTTTAGGGTTAGGGTCTTAGGGTTTTAGTTATGGTCAGGTATTTAGGGTTAGGGTTTTAAGGTCTTATTTTTTTTTTTTTAAGGTTAGGGTCTCCAGCGTTAGGGCTTTGAGAATCTTTACGTTTTGGGTTAGGGTTTAGAGGGTCTTAATTTTTAGGGTTAGGGCTTTTAGGCGTAGGTCTAGTGTGGTAAATTTTATCGGGTTAGGACTGTAAGGGTTTTTAGGGTTAGGGTTTCTAGGGTTTTTTGGGGTAGGGGTTAGGGTTAGATCCGTGGGAGCCGTAGTGTTAGGGGTCAGGGTTCCTAGGGGTAAGGCCCAATATTAGGGTGGAAGGCCAAACTAAGGGGGGAGCCCCCCCCAAAATTGAAGGGTCGAAGCCCCAATTTAGGGGAAGAAACGTCAAAATTGTGGGGTCCCCCAAAATTGGGCGGAAGAGCTCTTAATATTGGGGGAAACCCAAAAAAGGAGGGTGGGGGACTCTAAAATTGGGGGGACCCCCCCAAATTGGTTGTGTCCCCCCCAAAATTGGTTGTGTCCCCCCCAATTAGGGGAGGAACCCCCAAAATTGGGTGGGCGAACCCCCATATTGGGGGGGCAGAACACTTAAATGGAAGTGTGAAATTCCAGAATTGGATGTGGACCCCCCAGAACAGTCTTCAGGGGTTTAGTGTGGTAAATTTTGTCGGGTTAGGGCTGTAAGGGTTTTTAGGGTTAGGGTTTCTAGGGTTTGTTGGGGTAGGGGTTAGGGTTAGATCCGTGGTTGCCATAGGCTTAGGGGTCAAGGTTCTTAGGGGTTAGGCCTAATATTAGGGCGGAAGGCCAAAATAAGAGGGGGGGAGCCCCCCCCAAAATCGAAGGGTTGAAGCCCAAAGTTAGGGGAAGGAACGGCCAAATTGTGGGGTCCCCCAAAATTGGGCGGAAGAACTCTTTAATATTAGGGGGGAACCCAAAAAAGGAGGGTGGGGGACTCTACAATTGGGGGGGACCCCCAAAATTGGTCGGGTCCCCCCAAATTAGGGGAGGAACCCCCAAAATTGGGTGGGTGAACCCCCAAATTGGGGGGAAGAAGACTTAAATGGAAGTGTGAAATTCCAGAATTGAATGTGGACCCCCCCCAGACCTGGGGAGGAATCCCCAAACTTGGGGGGGACCCCCAAAATTGGGGTTAAAGCCCCAGATCCCGGGGAGCTAAGCCCCAAATTAAGGGAAGGAACCTCAAACATGTGGTGAGAACCCCAACATTGGGGGAAAGAACCTTAATATTAGGGTGGCAGGCCAAGAAAGGATGGTGGGGGCCTCCAAAATTGTGGGGGGCTTGGAATTGGGGGGAATCCCCAAAATGGAGGGGGAACCCCAAAAGTGGGGGGGGGGGCGAAGCACCAAATTAGGGGAAGGAACCCCAAAATTGCGGGGAAGAACTCTGAAATGGAGAGCTGAAAACCCGAAATTGAGGGGAAACCCCCCAAAACGGCGGGAAAACCCTCCATAAACACGAAACCGGTAATGTAACAGAGCAAAAAATGGCGTCCTACGGCAAGGTGCGAGGCTCAATTTTCTGGGGAGTGCTGGGAAATGTAGTTCTTGGCCACCGGGTTTCCGGGAGTCCATATTGTTTTCCCAGAGCATGCCGGGAGATGTAGTTCTCGGACACTGGGCTTCCGGGAGGCCATGTTGGTTTCCCATCTTTGCTAGACTCCGGGTGCTCTGGCTTCACAGAGAAACCCTGAAGCACATCTTGGAAGCCAGGCAGAATCCGTGGAGCCAATGGAGTTCTCAAGCTCGACTTCAGCTTCTTCCCAGCTAGAAGAAGCAAGGACACGCCGGCTGAGTTCCACAGGCAACGCGCCCGTATCTGTAGACGAGGATTTAGAGATGCTACTTTGGGAACTCTCAGACGGCATACTGGAAGCCGAGCTCGACTTGGACCCAGGGAAGGATGAGGATGACCTCCTCCTTGAGCTTTCCAAGATGATTGATGATTGAACTGCATAGTCCTATGGTATATTAAAAAAAAAAAAAGAAAAAAAGGAAAAAAAAGAAAACAACTCTTCTTCTTGTTGGATACCCTGAGGTGATCCTTTTTCTAACTGAGGCTTTGCAATGAGACTTAAAGCACAGTTGGAACTGGTAGAAATTGGCAGGATCTGCACTCAGTTGTCCTAAGTTTTCCTGCTGGTCAGAGTTAAGGTCTTGTGCATGGTTCCGTAACTATAGGTGGCTACCTTTGATATCAAGAGGACAAAGCACTTGTTTCTTTTGGCACAGAAAGATGTCCATCGGCACGCTGTGGTGGCTGTGAATTGACGTAGTGATGGAGCGATGCTCTGAAGGCTTAAACGGAAAGCTTCTTCCTTCCGCCCCCCTTGGCACAGCTCGATGTTGGGCACATTGTGAAGCCTGGGTGTTCTGATTTCTCGGACAGTTGATACCCAAATCCCGGAGTTACTATGTCAACTCTTGACTTTTATTTGTGTATGCCATTGTTTTGACTGTAATCTTTTCAGATGATGAAGCTGTAGGGGCGGGAGGGAGCAAAATAATTATTCTAGCGTTGTGGACCAAACATGCTGCCAGGAGTGGTGGTGGTGGGGTCAGCCCACCCGGCCTTACTTTCAGTTATCGGGGATGATAAAATGGTGTGAAAAGCAGCAGCTCTGCGATACGGCTACGCTACCCCCACTCCCTTCTCTTGTGCTGTACCAAAGTTCCCCCAAGCTTTGGTTGGTGCTTTTTGTTGGTGACAGTAGGACTCCAGGGCGAGTAGTCGGGACTCTCCTGCAGTAACTGGGTCAATTAAGGGTTGGTTTAAGTGCCTCCTGGTTTTTAAAATTGCTCCCCTGAGCTGCTGGCTCTGCTGCCTGCTACAGCAAATGTTCGGGTGCCATCAGCGTCGCACTTGGGCGTGGGCACTGACCCTGCGGAGGAGAGCTGAGACTCGCGTGTATTGTGTACCCTGCCGCCAGTGATCGTTTTCCCCTAGCAGATCTATTTTGAATCATTTCCCTAAATTTTAGAGGAACTTTAGGCTCTTTGTGCTATGATTTGTGAAGCTGTAGGGGCCCTCAGGCATTTGCTGCTGGCAGAGGAAAACCGCTTGTCGAATTTGTTGTAAATACTTTCTGTTTGGACAACAACGCCTGTGTGTGTGTGTGTGTGTGTGTGTGTGTGTGTGTGTGTGTGTGCGTGCTTTGACGACCCCCTGCGACGCCCCAGCTCCGCGAGGGAAGCTTTGAAGCGGCTCTGGGAAAACCTCTGCGGAAGAAACCGCTGCTAGTGACTTGCGGAAAAGGGACTCCACAATCAGTGAGATTGTAAAGTAGGTATGTTTATTCAGCGCTGGGCAGCACGGGAGGTCGTGGGCATGAAGATTGATGACTCTTCCTCGTCACCGCTAGTTGACCTCTTGTCTTTGCGCAGACTCAGTTGCTCCTTGGCTCTTGTCCATCTGCAGGACCAGTTTCTCCCAGTTTCTTAAGACAGGCTCACTCTCTTATTAGGAGACTGACCTTGGTAAGGGGCCCAAGGCTTCTTGCTTTAGTTAATTGGCACAATGCACCATAGTTAGCAAAGACACTAAGTAGCATCCTAGTTTAACGCTGTCAGCGCTCTATCTCTACTTGATAAGATTCTCCTAACTCCCTCTCTCACTGGAGCCCACGCAGCCCTCCGTCCTGCCGAAGGACTTCACGGGGACTTCTGCCGGCTCCGGGTGCCCGCACACAGACAGAAATGGCTTTGAGAGAAAACAATCAGGAGGAGGAGAGCTCAGAGACTGCGGCCGGCTTCGGCCACCTTCCCCTCGCTTTCCCTCTCCGTGTTCAAACCGAGCACTGTTCTGCCGTCAACCTTCGCTGCCTCTGCCCGTGGCGCCGGGCTTTCGCGGGTGCCATTGCTCCTCTACATATTTTATCCTTCCTTTTGTAAGGAATGGTCCAGCAATTCGTGTCACTAAGGGATTTGAAGGGTTACCATCGAGGCCCGGGTCTAGGTGATAAGAGAACAAAGGGGTTTTTAGGGAAAAGTGCTGACTACTGCAGGGGATGTTGCTAGAGTTTCTGAAATCCGGCGCAGAGGCTCCCAAACGAGGAGGAAGGGGGAGCTGAAGGACAATTGAAGGACAAAAGCCTGAGAGGAAGACAACCAGCATTCAGCCCGAGCAAGCCCCGAGAGACCACCAGAGACTGGTACGCAGGGGCCCCTGGGAGGGGTTTCGGATTCCGGAAACCAATTCTAATAACCCTGCCTCTTCTCGAAGTAGTAATGAATATGTATTAGCCTGGGAGCATCAAAACCAGCCGCCTTACGTAACAGGCGTGCGTCCTGGGGGAGCAGAGACTCCCGGCGCACCCAGCGCTGCTTGCTTGCCTCTATTCGTTTAATAAATTGTAAACTTTGATTGTAATCCTATTTGGATTTATAACAGCCATTTATAACACTTTTTATATTTGTATTTTATTTAAGGCTGTCTTGCCCCCCTCCCCCCCCAGCCTCGCTGCTCGCCAATAAAGCTGGCGCAGGGGCTAAGGGATTTGAAGGGCCTGCTTGTACACCTAAGGGATTTGAGGGCCTGCTTGTACACCTTTGGGGACTGCCTCTTTTGGGGGGGGGGGGTGGTGTTAGGAGCTGCTTGTATACTTTTTTAGGCATTCCTCTGAGAGGGGGTTGGGAGCTTCGTGTATACTGGGGGGGGAGGGCCTCCCTCGAGGTGGAAGCGGGGGGGGTTGGAGCGTTTCTACACTGTAGGGGCCTGCCTGTACACTTTTGGGGCCTGCCTTGGAGGGGTTGGGAACTGCTTGTACACCTTTGGGGCCTGCGTCTGCGCGGGGCGGGGGGGGTTAGGGGGTTGGAGCTGGTTTTAACCTTTCGGGCTTGCATCTGGAGGGGCTTGGGGCCTGCCTTTGGGGGGGTGGTTGTGAGCTGCTTGTATACTGTAGGGGCCTGCTTGTACACCTTTGGGGCCTGTGTCTGGGGGGGGGTTGGGGCCTGTGCCGGGGGGGTTGGGAGCTGGTTGTACGCTCTAGGGTCCTCTGGCAGGCTTTGGGGCCTCCCTTTGAGGGGGGCAGTTGGGAGCTGGTTGTACACCTTTGGGGCCTGAGTCTGGGGTGTGGGGGCTGGGGCTGAGGCCTGGGGCCTGGGGCATGCATCTGGGTGGTGGTGGGGGGGGTCCAGTTCATAGGGGGGGGGTGGGTTGGGAGCTGCTTGTGGACAGTTGGGGTCTGCATCCGGGTGTGGCTGGGGCCTGCTTGTAGACTTCTGCAGCCTGTGTCTGGTGTTTGGGGGCTTTTCTGTAGTGTTTGGGGATTGCATTTTGGCTTTGGGATGTGTCTAGAGCTTCTGGGGCCTAGCTGTAGTGCTTGGGGCCTGCGTCTGGGGCTTTTCTGTAGCATTTTGGTAGCGTGTTTGTGATTTGGGGTCTGTATCCAGGGTTTTGCCTTTTTTGTAGTTTTCAGCTTTGTGTCTGTTTCTTTGTTGGTTGCCTGGGGTTTGGGGTTTGGATCATTAGTCAGTGTCATTAGCGTCGGGGGGTTGATATGAAGGGTTAGGGTTGTGCTTAGAGTTGTTACGGTTAAAGAGAATAAGGATTTTAGGGTAAGGGGATCAAGGTTGTGGGAATAAAAATGTTTTTGCACAGAGTTACATCGTTTAGAGGGAAGGAAGGTGGTATTGATATATGCTTGCAGTGATAAGAAAGCTTAACAGACAACCTTGTAAAATGCAGACAACCAGGATCCTTAGAGCAATTGGGTGGAAATCACGGTGTAAGAAACATTACCACCTCAAAGAGGAAAACAGTCAAGAAAAAAATAAAATTGACTAGTAACAGGCCAGCAGCTGTGTATTTTCTGTGAAGCACTGGATAGATCGTGAACATGGATTACTCAGTCAATGGGGAAACTGGGGAGGGTCCTGGTCACCGAGAGGAAAAAAAAAATTATATAAACTGTGTTATGGAACTAGTAGGTGGCTTGTGGGACGCCTGCCATTGCAATCGTGAATAAAAATGCTACCTCACTGAGATACTTGCCTGAGCCTATGGTATTGGTTACAGAGTGTTTCTAATAAGGTGTTAGGGTTTTAAGGTTTCAGGGCTAAGGCACTAGGGTTGGGTTTCAGGGTTAGGGTTTCCAGGGTTTAGGGTTAGGATTTTAAGGTTGTTAGGGTTGGAGTTATAAGGGTTAGGGTTTGGGGGTTAGTGTGTTAAGGTTTTAAAGTATTTTGTGGTTTTAGTGTTGATAGGGTTTTTAGGGTTAGGGTCTTAGGGTTTTAGTTATGGTCAGGTATTTAGGGTTAGGGTTTTAAGGTCTTATTTTTTTTTTTTTAAGGTTAGGGTCTCCAGCGTTAGGGCTTTGAGAATCTTTACGTTTTGGGTTAGGGTTTAGAGGGTCTTAATTTTTAGGGTTAGGGCTTTTAGGCGTAGGTCTAGTGTGGTAAATTTTATCGGGTTAGGACTGTAAGGGTTTTTAGGGTTAGGGTTTCTAGGGTTTTTTGGGGTAGGGGTTAGGGTTAGATCCGTGGGAGCCGTAGTGTTAGGGGTCAGGGTTCTTAGGGGTAAGGCCCAATATTAGGGTGGAAGGCCAAACTAAGGGGGGAGCCCCCCCCAAAATTGAAGGGTCGAAGCCCCAATTTAGGGGAAGAAACGTCAAAATTGTGGGGTCCCCCAAAATTGGGCGGAAGAGCTCTTAATATTGGGGGAAACCCAAAAAAGGAGGGTGGGGGACTCTAAAATTGGGGGGACCCCCCCAAATTGGTTGTGTCCCCCCCAAAATTGGTTGTGTCCCCCCCAATTAGGGGAGGAACCCCCAAAATTGGGTGGGCGAACCCCCATATTGGGGGGGCAGAACACTTAAATGGAAGTGTGAAATTCCAGAATTGGATGTGGACCCCCCAGAACAGTCTTCAGGGGTTTAGTGTGGTAAATTTTGTCGGGTTAGGGCTGTAAGGGTTTTTAGGGTTAGGGTTTCTAGGGTTTGTTGGGGTAGGGGTTAGGGTTAGATCCGTGGTTGCCATAGGGTTAGGGGTCAAGGTTCTTAGGGGTTAGGCCTAATATTAGGGCGGAAGGCCAAAATAAGAGGGGAGGAGCCCACCCAAAATTGAAGGGTTGAAGCCCAAAGTTAGGGGAAGGAACGTCAAAATTGTGGGGTCCCCCAAAATTGAGCGGAAGAGCTCTTAATATTGGGGGAAACCCAAAAAAGGAGGGTGGGGGACTCTAAAATTGGTTGTGTCCCCCCCAAAATTGGTTGTGTCCCCCCCAAAATTGGTTGTGTCCCCCCCAATTAGGGGAGGAACCCCCAAAATTGGGTGGGCGAACCCCCATATTGGGGGGGCAGAACACTTAAATGGAAGTGTGAAATTCCAGAATTGAATGTGGACCCCCCAGAACAGTCTTCAGGGGTTTAGTGTGGTAAATTTTGTCGGGTTAGGGCTGTAAGGGTTTTTAGGGTTAGGGTTTCTAGGGTTTGTTGGGGTAGGGGTTAGGGTTAGATCCGTGGTTGCCATAGGCTTAGGGGTCAAGGTTCTTAGGGGTTAGGCCTA
Source organism: Anser anser (assembly GCF_964211835.1). Taxonomy (NCBI): domain Eukaryota; kingdom Metazoa; phylum Chordata; class Aves; order Anseriformes; family Anatidae; genus Anser; species Anser anser. Next base: position 27,270 of record NW_028153568.1, on the reverse strand, counting down.
ATATTAGGGCGGAAGGCCAAAATAAGAGGGGGGGAGCCCCCCCCAAAATCGAAGGGTTGAAGCCCAAAGTTAGGGGAAGGAACGGCCAAATTGTGGGGTCCCCCAAAATTGGGCGGAAGAACTCTTTAATATTAGGGGGGAACCCAAAAAAGGAGGGTGGGGGACTCTACAATTGGGGGGGACCCCCAAAATTGGTCGGGTCCCCCCAAATTAGGGGAGGAACCCCCAAAATTGGGTGGGTGAACCCCCAAATTGGGGGGAAGAAGACTTAAATGGAAGTGTGAAATTCCAGAATTGAATGTGGACCCCCCCCAGACCTGGGGAGGAATCCCCAAACTTGGGGGGGACCCCCAAAATTGGGGTTAAAGCCCCAGATCCCGGGGAGCTAAGCCCCAAATTAAGGGAAGGAACCTCAAACATGTGGTGAGAACCCCAACATTGGGGGAAAGAACCTTAATATTAGGGTGGCAGGCCAAGAAAGGATGGTGGGGGCCTCCAAAATTGTGGGGGGCTTGGAATTGGGGGGAATCCCCAAAATGGAGGGGGAACCCCAAAAGTGGGGGGGGGGGCGAAGCACCAAATTAGGGGAAGGAACCCCAAAATTGCGGGGAAGAACTCTGAAATGGAGAGCTGAAAACCCGAAATTGAGGGGAAACCCCCCAAAACGGCGGGAAAACCCTCCATAAACACGAAACCGGTAATGTAACAGAGCAAAAAATGGCGTCCTACGGCAAGGTGCGAGGCTCAATTTTCTGGGGAGTGCTGGGAAATGTAGTTCTTGGCCACCGGGTTTCCGGGAGTCCATATTGTTTTCCCAGAGCATGCCGGGAGATGTAGTTCTCGGACACTGGGCTTCCGGGAGGCCATGTTGGTTTCCCATCTTTGCTAGACTCCGGGTGCTCTGGCTTCACAGAGAAACCCTGAAGCACATCTTGGAAGCCAGGCAGAATCCGTGGAGCCAATGGAGTTCTCAAGCTCGACTTCAGCTTCTTCCCAGCTAGAAGAAGCAAGGACACGCCGGCTGAGTTCCACAGGCAACGCGCCCGTATCTGTAGACGAGGATTTAGAGATGCTACTTTGGGAACTCTCAGACGGCATACTGGAAGCCGAGCTCGACTTGGACCCAGGGAAGGATGAGGATGACCTCCTCCTTGAGCTTTCCAAGATGATTGATGATTGAACTGCATAGTCCTATGGTATATTAAAAAAAAAAAAAGAAAAAAAGGAAAAAAAAGAAAACAACTCTTCTTCTTGTTGGATACCCTGAGGTGATCCTTTTTCTAACTGAGGCTTTGCAATGAGACTTAAAGCACAGTTGGAACTGGTAGAAATTGGCAGGATCTGCACTCAGTTGTCCTAAGTTTTCCTGCTGGTCAGAGTTAAGGTCTTGTGCATGGTTCCGTAACTATAGGTGGCTACCTTTGATATCAAGAGGACAAAGCACTTGTTTCTTTTGGCACAGAAAGATGTCCATCGGCACGCTGTGGTGGCTGTGAATTGACGTAGTGATGGAGCGATGCTCTGAAGGCTTAAACGGAAAGCTTCTTCCTTCCGCCCCCCTTGGCACAGCTCGATGTTGGGCACATTGTGAAGCCTGGGTGTTCTGATTTCTCGGACAGTTGATACCCAAATCCCGGAGTTACTATGTCAACTCTTGACTTTTATTTGTGTATGCCATTGTTTTGACTGTAATCTTTTCAGATGATGAAGCTGTAGGGGCGGGAGGGAGCAAAATAATTATTCTAGCGTTGTGGACCAAACATGCTGCCAGGAGTGGTGGTGGTGGGGTCAGCCCACCCGGCCTTACTTTCAGTTATCGGGGATGATAAAATGGTGTGAAAAGCAGCAGCTCTGCGATACGGCTACGCTACCCCCACTCCCTTCTCTTGTGCTGTACCAAAGTTCCCCCAAGCTTTGGTTGGTGCTTTTTGCTGGTGACAGTAGGACTCCAGGGCGAGTAGTCGGGACTCTCCTGCAGTAACTGGGTCAATTAAGGGTTGGTTTAAGTGCCTCCTGGTTTTTAAAATTGCTCCCCTGAGCTGCTGGCTCTGCTGCCTGCTACAGCAAATGTTCGGGTGCCATCAGCGTCGCACTTGGGCGTGGGCACTGACCCTGCGGAGGAGAGCTGAGACTCGCGTGTATTGTGTACCCTGCCGCCAGTGATCGTTTTCCCCTAGCAGATCTATTTTGAATCATTTCCCTAAATTTTAGAGGAACTTTAGGCTCTTTGTGCTATGATTTGTGAAGCTGTAGGGGCCCTCAGGCATTTGCTGCTGGCAGAGGAAAACCGCTTGTCGAATTTGTTGTAAATACTTTCTGTTTGGACAACAACGCCTGTGTGTGTGTGTGTGTGTGTGTGTGTGTGTGTGTGTGTGCGTGCTTTGACGACCCCCTGCGACGCCCCAGCTCCGCGAGGGAAGCTTTGAAGCGGCTCTGGGAAAACCTCTGCGGAAGAAACCGCTGCTAGTGACTTGCGGAAAAGGGACTCCACAATCAGTGAGATTGTAAAGTAGGTATGTTTATTCAGCGCTGGGCAGCACGGGAGGTCGTGGGCATGAAGATTGATGACTCTTCCTCGTCACCGCTAGTTGACCTCTTGTCTTTGCGCAGACTCAGTTGCTCCTTGGCTCTTGTCCATCTGCAGGACCAGTTTCTCCCAGTTTCTTAAGACAGGCTCACTCTCTTATTAGGAGACTGACCTTGGTAAGGGGCCCAAGGCTTCTTGCTTTAGTTAATTGGCACAATGCACCATAGTTAGCAAAGACACTAAGTAGCATCCTAGTTTAACGCTGTCAGCGCTCTATCTCTACTTGATAAGATTCTCCTAACTCCCTCTCTCACTGGAGCCCACGCAGCCCTCCGTCCTGCCGAAGGACTTCACGGGGACTTCTGCCGGCTCCGGGTGCCCGCACACAGACAGAAATGGCTTTGAGAGAAAACAATCAGGAGGAGGAGAGCTCAGAGACTGCGGCCGGCTTCGGCCACCTTCCCCTCGCTTTCCCTCTCCGTGTTCAAACCGAGCACTGTTCTGCCGTCAACCTTCGCTGCCTCTGCCCGCGGCGCCGGGCTTTCGCGGGTGCCATTGCTCCTCTACATATTTTATCCTTCCTTTTGTAAGGAATGGTCCAGCAATTCGTGTCACTAAGGGATTTGAAGGGTTACCATCGAGGCCCGGGTCTAGGTGATAAGAGAACAAAGGGGTTTTTAGGGAAAAGTGCTGACTACTGCAGGGGATGTTGCTAGAGTTTCTGAAATCCGGCGCAGAGGCTCCCAAACGAGGAGGAAGGGGGAGCTGAAGGACAATTGAAGGACAAAAGCCTGAGAGGAAGACAACCAGCATTCAGCCCGAGCAAGCCCCGAGAGACCACCAGAGACTGGTACGCAGGCGCCCCTGGGAGGGGTTTCGGATTCCGGAAACCAATTCTAATAACCCTGCCTCTTCTCGAAGTAGTAATGAATATGTATTAGCCTGGGAGCATCAAAACCAGCCGCCTTACGTAACAGGCGTGCGTCCTGGGGGAGCAGAGACTCCCGGCGCACCCAGCGCTGCTTGCTTGCCTCTATTCGTTTAATAAATTGTAAACTTTGATTGTAATCCTATTTGGATTTATAACAGCCATTTATAACACTTTTTATATTTGTATTTTATTTAAGGCTGTCTTGCCCCCCTCCCCCCCCAGCCTCGCTGCTCGCCAATAAAGCTGGCGCAGGGGCTAAGGGATTTGAAGGGCCTGCTTGTACACCTAAGGGATTTGAGGGCCTGCTTGTACACCTTTGGGGACTGCCTCTTTTGGGGGGGGGGGGGGGGCCTGTTAGGAGCTGCTTGTATACTTTTTTAGGCATTCCTCTGAGAGGGGGTTGGGAGCTTCGTGTATACTGGGGGGGGAGGGCCTCCCTCGAGGTGGAAGCGGGGGGGGTTGGAGCGTTTCTACACTGTAGGGGCCTGCCTGTACACTTTTGGGGCCTGCCTTGGAGGGGTTGGGAACTGCTTGTACACCTTTGGGGCCTGCGTCTGCGCGGGGCGGGGGGGGTTAGGGGGTTGGAGCTGGTTTTAACCTTTCGGGCTTGCATCTGGAGGGGCTTGGGGCCTGCCTTTGGGGGGGTGGTTGTGAGCTGCTTGTATACTGTAGGGGCCTGCTTGTACACCTTTGGGGCCTGCGTCTGGGGGGGGGTGGGAGCTGCTTGTACACTGTTAGGGCCTGCCTTGGGGGAGGGGTTGGGGCATGTGCCTTGGGGGCATGGGGTTGGGAGCTGCTTCTACGCTGTAGGGGTCTGGGTCTTGGGGGGTTGGGGCTGTTTGTACACCTTTGGGGCGTGCCTCTGGGGAGGATGGGGAGTTGCTTGTACACCTTTGGGGCCTGTGTCTGGGGGGGGGTTGGGGCCTGTGCCGGGGGGGTTGGGAGCTGCTTGTACGCTCTAGGGTCCTCTGGCAGGCTTTGGGGCCTCCCTTTGAGGGGGGCAGTTGGGAGCTGGTTGTACACCTTTGGGGCCTGAGTCTGGGGTGTGGGGGCTGGGGCTGAGGCCTGGGGCCTGGGGCATGCATCTGGTGGTGGTGGTGGGGGGTCCAGTTCATGGGGGGGGGTGGGTTGGGAGCTGCTTGTGGACAGTTGGGGTCTGCATCCGGGTGTGGCTGGGGCCTGCTTGTAGACTTCTGCAGCCTGTGTCTGGTGTTTGGGGGCTTTTCTGTAGTGTTTGGGGATTGCATTTTGGCTTTGGGATGTGTCTAGAGCTTCTGGGGCCTAGCTGTAGTGTTTGGGGCCTGCGTCTGGGGCTTTTCTGTAGCATTTTGGTAGCGTGTTTGTGATTTGGGGTCTGTATCCAGGGTTTTGCCTTTTTTGTAGTTTTCAGCTTTGTGTCTGTTTCTTTGTTGGTTGCCTGGGGTTTGGGGTTTGGATCATTAGTCAGTGTCATTAGCGTCGGGGGGTTGATATGAAGGGTTAGGGTTGTGGTTAGAGTTGTTACGGTTAAAGAGAATAAGGATTTTAGGGTAAGGGGATCAAGGTTGTGGGAATAAAAATGTTTTTGCACAGAGTTACATCGTTTAGAGGGAAGGAAGGTGGTATTGATATATGCTTGCAGTGATAAGAAAGCTTAACAGACAACCTTGTAAAATGCAGACAACCAGAATCCTTAGAGCAATTGGGTGGAAATCACGGTGTAAGAAACATTACCACCTCAAAGAGGAAAACAGTCAAGAAAAAAATAAAATTGACTAGTAACAGGCCAGCAGCTGTGTATTTTCTGTGAAGCACTGGATAGATCGTGAACATGGATTACTCAGTCAATGGGGAAACTGGGGAGGGTCCTGGTCACCGAGAGGAAAAAAAAAATTATATAAACTGTGTTATGGAACTAGTAGGTGGCTTGTGGGACGCCTGCCATTGCAATCGTGAATAAAAATGCTACCTCACTGAGATACTTGCCTGAGCCTATGGTATTGGTTACAGAGTGTTTCTAATAAGGTGTTAGGGTTTTAAGGTTTCAGGGCTAAGGCACTAGGGTTGGGTTTCAGGGTTAGGGTTTCCAGGGTTTAGGGTTAGGATTTTAAGGTTGTTAGGGTTGGAGTTATAAGGGTTAGGGTTTGGGGGTTAGTGTGTTAAGGTTTTAAAGTATTTTGTGGTTTTAGTGTTGATAGGGTTTTTAGGGTTAGGGTCTTAGGGTTTTAGTTATGGTCAGGTATTTAGGGTTAGGGTTTTAAGGTCTTATTTTTTTTTTTTTTAAGGTTAGGGTCTCCAGCGTTAGGGCTTTGAGAATCTTTACGTTTTGGGTTAGGGTTTAGAGGGTCTTAATTTTTAGGGTTAGGGCTTTTAGGCGTAGGTCTAGTGTGGTAAATTTTATCGGGTTAGGACTGTAAGGGTTTTTAGGGTTAGGGTTTCTAGGGTTTTTTGGGGTAGGGGTTAGGGTTAGATCCGTGGGAGCCGTAGTGTTAGGGGTCAGGGTTCTTAGGGGTAAGGCCCAATATTAGGGTGGAAGGCCAAACTAAGGGGGGAGCCCCCCCGAAAATTGAAGGGTCGAAGCCCCAATTTAGGGGAAGAAACGTCAAAATTGTGGGGTCCCCCAAAATTGGGCGGAAGAGCTCTTAATATTGGGGGAAACCCAAAAAAGGAGGGTGGGGGACTCTAAAATTGGGGGGACCCCCCCAAATTGGTTGTGTCCCCCCCAAAATTGGTTGTGTCCCCCCCAGTTAGGGGAGGAACCCCCAAAATTGGGTGGGCGAACCCCCATATTGGGGGGGCAGAACACTTAAATGGAAGTGTGAAATTCCAGAATTGAATGTGGACCCCCCAGAACAGTCTTCAGGGGTTTAGTGTGGTAAATTTTATCGGGTTAGGGCTGTAAGGGTTTTTAGGGTTAGGGTTTCTAGGGTTTGTTGGGGTAGGGGTTAGGGTTAGATCCGTGGTTGCCATAGCGTTAGGGGTCAAGGTTCTTAGGGGTTAGGCCTAATATTAGGGCGGAAGGCCAAAATAAGAGGGTGGGAGCCCCCCCCAAAATTGAAGGGTTGAAGCCCCAAGTTAGGGGAAGGAACGTCAAAATTGTGGGGTCCCCCAAAATTGGGCGGAAGAACTTTTAATATTAGGGGGGAACCCAAAAAAGGAGGGTGGGGGACTCTAAAATCGGTTGTGTCCCCCCCAAATTAGGGGAGGAACCCCCAAAATTGGGTGGGCGAACCCCCAAATTGGGGGGAAGAAGACTTAAATGGAAGTGTGAAATTCCAGAATTGGATGTGGACCCCCCAGAACAGTCTTCAGGGGTTTAGTGTGGTAAATTTTATCGGGTTAGGGCTGTAAGGGTTTTTAGGGTTAGGGTTTCTAGGGTTTGTTGGGGTAGGGGTTAGGGTTAGATCCGTGGTTGCCATAGGGTTAGGGGTCAAGGTTCTTAGGGGTTAGGCCTAATATTAGGGCGGAAGGCCAAAATAAGAGGGGAGGAGCCCACCCAAAATTGAAGGGTTGAAGCCCAAAGTTAGGGGAAGGAACGTCAAAATTGTGGGGTCCCCCAAAATTGAGCGGAAGAGCTCTTAATATTGGGGGAAACCCAAAAAAGGAGGGTGGGGGACTCTAAAATTGGTTGTGTCCCCCCCAAAATTGGTTGTGTCCCCCCCAAAATTGGTTGTGTCCCCCCCAATTAGGGGAGGAACCCCCAAAATTGGGTGGGCGAACCCCCATATTGGGGGGGCAGAACACTTAAATGGAAGTGTGAAATTCCAGAATTGAATGTGGACCCCCCCAGAACAGTCTTCAGGGGTTTAGTGTGGTAAATTTTATCGGGTTAGGGCTGCAAGGGTTTTTAGGGTTAGGGTTTCTAGGGTTTGTTGGGGTAGGGGTTAGGGTTAGATCCGTGGTTGCCATAGGCTTAGGGGTCAAGGTTCTTAGGGGTTAGGCCTAATATTAGGGCGGAAGGCCAAAATAAGAGGGGGGGAGCCCCCCCCAAAATCGAAGGGTTGAAGCCCAAAGTTAGGGGAAGGAACGGCCAAATTGTGGGGTCCCCCAAAATTGGGCGGAAGAACTCTTTAATATTAGGGGGGAACCCAAAAAAGGAGGGTGGGGGACTCTACAATTGGGGGGGACCCCCAAAATTGGTCGGGCCCCCCCAAATTAGGGGAGGAACCCCCAAAATTGGGTGGGTGAACCCCCAAATTGGGGGGAAGAAGACTTAAATGGAAGTGTGAAATTCCAGAATTGAATGTGGACCCCCCCCAGACCTGGGGAGGAATCCCCAAACTTGGGGGGGACCCCCAAAATTGGGGTTAAAGCCCCAGATCCCGGGGAGCTAAGCCCCAAATTAAGGGAAGGAACCTCAAACATGTGGTGAGAACCCCAACATTGGGGGAAAGAACCTTAATATTAGGGTGGCAGGCCAAGAAAGGATGGTGGGGGCCTCCAAAATTGTGGGGGGCTTGGAATTGGGGGGAATCCCCAAAATGGAGGGGGAACCCCAAAAGTGGGGGGGGGGCGAAGCACCAAATTAGGGGAAGGAACCCCAAAATTGCGGGGAAGAACTCTGAAATGGAGAGCTGAAAACCCGAAATTGAGGGGAAACCCCCCAAAACGGCGGGAAAACCCTCCATAAACACGAAACCGGTAATGTAACAGAGCAAAAAATGGCGTCCTACGGCAAGGTGCGAGGCTCAATTTTCTGGGGAGTGCTGGGAAATGTAGTTCTTGGCCACCGGGTTTCCGGGAGTCCATATTGTTTTCCCAGAGCATGCCGGGAGATGTAGTTCTCGGACACTGGGCTTCCGGGAGGCCATGTTGGTTTCCCATCTTTGCTAGACTCCGGGTGCTCTGGCTTCACAGAGAAACCCTGAAGCACATCTTGGAAGCCAGGCAGAATCCGTGGAGCCAATGGAGTTCTCAAGCTCGACTTCAGCTTCTTCCCAGCTAGAAGAAGCAAGGACACGCCGGCTGAGTTCCACAGGCAACGCGCCCGTATCTGTAGACGAGGATTTAGAGATGCTACTTTGGGAACTCTCAGACGGCATACTGGAAGCCGAGCTCGACTTGGACCCAGGGAAGGATGAGGATGACCTCCTCCTTGAGCTTTCCAAGATGATTGATGATTGAACTGCATAGTCCTATGGTATATTAAAAAAAAAAAAAGAAAAAAAGAAAAAAAAGAAAACAACTCTTCTTCTTGTTGGATACCCTGAGGTGATCCTTTTTCTAACTGAGGCTTTGCAATGAGACTTAAAGCACAGTTGGAACTGGTAGAAATTGGCAGGATCTGCACTCAGTTGTCCTAAGTTTTCCTGCTGGTCAGAGTTAAGGTCTTGTGCATGGTTCCGTAACTATAGGTGGCTACCTTTGATATCAAGAGGACAAAGCACTTGTTTCTTTTGGCACAGAAAGATGTCCATCGGCACGCTGTGGTGGCTGTGAATTGACGTAGTGATGGAGCGATGCTCTGGAGGCTTAAACGGAAAGCTTCTTCCTTCCGCCCCCCTTGGCACAGCTCGATGTTGGGCACATTGTGAAGCCTGGGTGTTCTGATTTCTCGGACAGTTGATACCCAAATCCCGGAGTTACTATGTCAACTCTTGACTTTTATTTGTGTATGCCATTGTTTTGACTGTAATCTTTTCAGATGATGAAGCTGTAGGGGCGGGAGGGAGCAAAATAATTATTCTAGCGTTGTGGACCAAACATGCTGCCAGGAGTGGTGGTGGTGGGGTCAGCCCACCCGGCCTTACTTTCAATTATCAGGGATGATAAAATGGTGTGAAAAGCAGCAGCTCTGCGATACGGCTACGCTACCCCCACTCCCTTCTCTTGTGCTGTACCAAAGTTCCCCCAAGCTTTGGTTGGTGCTTTTTGTTGGTGACAGTAGGACTCCAGGGCGAGTAGTCGGGACTCTCCTGCAGTAACTGGGTCAATTAAGGGTTGGTTTAAGTGCCTCCTGGTTTTTAAAATTGCTCCCCTGAGCTGCTGGCTCTGCTGCCTGCTACAGCAAATGTTCGGGTGCCATCAGCGTCGCACTTGGGCGTGGGCACTGACCCTGCGGAGGAGAGCTGAGACTCGCGTGTATTGTGTACCCTGCCGCCAGTGATCGTTTTCCCCTAGCAGATCTATTTTGAATCATTTCCCTAAATTTTAGAGGAACTTTAGGCTCTTTGTGCTATGATTTGTGAAGCTGTAGGGGCCCTCAGGCATTTGCTGCTGGCAGAGGAAAACCGCTTGTCGAATTTGTTGTAAATACTTTCTGTTTGGACAACAACGCCTGTGTGTGTGTGTGTGTGTGTGTGTGTGTGTGTGTGTGTGCGTGCTTTGACGACCCCCTGCGACGCCCCAGCTCCGCGAGGGAAGCTTTGAAGCGGCTCTGGGAAAACCTCTGCGGAAGAAACCGCTGCTAGTGACTTGCGGAAAAGGGACTCCACAATCAGTGAGATTGTAAAGTAGGTATGTTTATTCAGCGCTGGGCAGCACAGGAGGTCGTGGGCATGAAGATTGATGACTCTTCCTCGTCACCGCTAGTTGACCTCTTGTCTTTGCGCAGACTCAGTTGCTCCTTGGCTCTTGTCCATCTGCAGGACCAGTTTCTCCCAGTTTCTTAAGACAGGCTCACTCTCTTATTAGGAGACTGACCTTGGTAAGGGGCCCAAGGCTTCTTGCTTTAGTTAATTGGCACAATGCACCATAGTTAGCAAAGACACTAAGTAGCATCCTAGTTTAACGCTGTCAGCGCTCTATCTCTACTTGATAAGATTCTCCTAACTCCCTCTCTCACTGGAGCCCACGCAGCCCTCCGTCCTGCCGAAGGACTTCACGGGGACTTCTGCCGGCTCCGGGTGCCCGCACACAGACAGAAATGGCTTTGAGAGAAAACAATCAGGAGGAGGAGAGCTCAGAGACTGCGGCCGGCTTCGGCCACCTTCCCCTCGCTTTCCCTCTCCGTGTTCAAACCGAGCACTGTTCTGCCGTCAACCTTCGCTGCCTCTGCCCGCGGCGCCGGGCTTTCGTGGGTGCCATTGCTCCTCTACATATTTTATCCTTCCTTTTGTAAGGAATGGTCCAGCAATTCGTGTCGCTAAGGGATTTGAAGGGTTACCATCGAGGCCCGGGTCTAGGTGATAAGAGAACAAAGGGGTTTTTAGGGAAAAGTGCTGACTACTGCAGGGGATGTTGCTAGAGTTTCTGAAATCCGGCGCAGAGGCTCCCAAACGAGGAGGAAGGGGGAGCTGAAGGACAATTGAAGGACAAAAGCCTGAGAGGAAGACAACCAGCATTCAGCCCGAGCAAGCCCCGAGAGACCACCAGAGACTGGTACGCAGGGGCCCCTGGGAGGGGTTTCGGATTCCGGAAACCAATTCTAATAACCCTGCCTCTTCTCGAAGTAGTAATGAATATGTATTAGCCTGGGAGCATCAAAACCAGCCGCCTTACGTAACAGGCGTGCGTCCTGGGGGAGCAGAGACTCCCGGCGCACCCAGCGCTGCTTGCTTGCCTCTATTCGTTTAATAAATTGTAAACTTTGATTGTAATCCTATTTGGATTTATAACAGCCATTTATAACACTTTTTATATTTGTATTTTATTTAAGGCTGTCTTGCCCCCCTCCCCCCCCAGCCTCGCTGCTCGCCAATAAAGCTGGCGCAGGGGCTAAGGGATTTGAAGGGCCTGCTTGTACACCTAAGGGATTTGAGGGCCTGCTTGTACACCTTTGGGGACTGCCTCTTTTGGGGGAGGGGGGGGGGCTGTTAGGAGCTGCTTGTATACTTTTTTAGGCATTCCTCTGAGAGGGGGTTGGGAGCTTCGTGTATACTGGGGGGGGAGGGCCTCCCTCGAGGTGGAAGCGGGGGGGGTTGGAGCGTTTCTACACTGTAGGGGCCTGCCTGTACACTTTTGGGGCCTGCCTTGGAGGGGTTGGGAACTGCTTGTACACCTTTGGGGCCTGCGTCTGCGCGGGGCGGGGGGGGTTAGGGGGTTGGAGCTGGTTTTAACCTTTCGGGCTTGCATCTGGAGGGGCTTGGGGCCTGCCTTTGGGGGGGTGGTTGTGAGCTGCTTGTATACTGTAGGGGCCTGCTTGTACACCTTTGGGGCCTGCGTCTGGGGGGGGGTGGGAGCTGCTTGTACACTGTTAGGGCCTGCCTTGGGGGAGGGGTTGGGGCATGTGCCTTGGGGGCATGGGGTTGGGAGCTGCTTCTACGCTGTAGGGGTCTGGGTCTTGGGGGGTTGGGGCTGTTTGTACACCTTTGGGGCGTGCCTCTGGGGAGGATGGGGAGTTGCTTGTACACCTTTGGGGCCTGTGTCTGGGGGGGGGTTGGGGCCTGTGCCGGGGGGGTTGGGAGCTGCTTGTACGCTCTAGGGTCCTCTGGCAGGCTTTGGGGCCTCCCTTTGAGGGGGGCAGTTGGGAGCTGGTTGTACACCTTTGGGGCCTGAGTCTGGGGTGTGGGGGCTGGGGCTGAGGCCTGGGGCCTGGGGCATGCATCTGGTGGTGGTGGTGGGGGGTCCAGTTCATGGGGGGGGGTGGGTTGGGAGCTGCTTGTGGACAGTTGGGGTCTGCATCCGGGTGTGGCTGGGGCCTGCTTGTAGACTTCTGCAGCCTGTGTCTGGTGTTTGGGGGCTTTTCTGTAGTGTTTGGGGATTGCATTTTGGCTTTGGGATGTGTCTAGAGCTTCTGGGGCCTAGCTGTAGTGCTTGGGGCCTGCGTCTGGGGCTTTTCTGTAGCATTTTGGTAGCGTGTTTGTGATTTGGGGTCTGTATCCAGGGTTTTGCCTTTTTTGTAGTTTTCAGCTTTGTGTCTGTTTCTTTGTTGGTTGCCTGGGGTTTGGGGTTTGGATCATTAGTCAGTGTCATTAGCGTCGGGGGGTTGATATGAAGGGTTAGGGTTGTGGTTAGAGTTGTTACGGTTAAAGAGAATAAGGATTTTAGGGTAAGGGGATCAAGGTTGTGGGAATAAAAATGTTTTTGCACAGAGTTACATCGTTTAGAGGGAAGGAAGGTGGTATTGATATATGCTTGCAGTGATAAGAAAGCTTAACAGACAACCTTGTAAAATGCAGACAACCAGAATCCTTAGAGCAATTGGGTGGAAATCACGGTGTAAGAAACATTACCACCTCAAAGAGGAAAACAGTCAAGAAAAAAATAAAATTGACTAGTAACAGGCCAGCAGCTGTGTATTTTCTGTGAAGCACTGGATAGATCGTGAACATGGATTACTCAGTCAATGGGGAAACTGGGGAGGGTCCTGGTCACCGAGAGGAAAAAAAAAATTATATAAACTGTGTTATGGAACTAGTAGGTGGCTTGTGGGACGCCTGCCATTGCAATCGTGAATAAAAATGCTACCTCACTGAGATACTTGCCTGAGCCTATGGTATTGGTTACAGAGTGTTTCTAATAAGGTGTTAGGGTTTTAAGGTTTCAGGGCTAAGGCACTAGGGTTGGGTTTCAGGGTTAGGGTTTCCAGGGTTTAGGGTTAGGATTTTAAGGTTGTTAGGGTTGGAGTTATAAGGGTTAGGGTTTGGGGGTTAGTGTGTTAAGGTTTTAAAGTATTTTGTGGTTTTAGTGTTGATAGGGTTTTTAGGGTTAGGGTCTTAGGGTTTTAGTTATGGTCAGGTATTTAGGGTTAGGGTTTTAAGGTCTTATTTTTTTTTTTTTAAGGTTAGGGTCTCCAGCGTTAGGGCTTTGAGAATCTTTACGTTTTGGGTTAGGGTTTAGAGGGTCTTAATTTTTAGGGTTAGGGCTTTTAGGCGTAGGTCTAGTGTGGTAAATTTTATCGGGTTAGGACTGTAAGGGTTTTTAGGGTTAGGGTTTCTAGGGTTTTTTGGGGTAGGGGTTAGGGTTAGATCCGTGGGAGCCGTAGTGTTAGGGGTCAGGGTTCCTAGGGGTAAGGCCCAATATTAGGGTGGAAGGCCAAACTAAGGGGGGAGCCCCCCCCAAAATTGAAGGGTCGAAGCCCCAATTTAGGGGAAGAAACGTCAAAATTGTGGGGTCCCCCAAAATTGGGCGGAAGAGCTCTTAATATTGGGGGAAACCCAAAAAAGGAGGGTGGGGGACTCTAAAATTGGGGGGACCCCCCCAAATTGGTTGTGTCCCCCCCAAAATTGGTTGTGTCCCCCCCAGTTAGGGGAGGAACCCCCAAAATTGGGTGGGCGAACCCCCATATTGGGGGGGCAGAACACTTAAATGGAAGTGTGAAATTCCAGAATTGGATGTGGACCCCCCAGAACAGTCTTCAGGGGTTTAGTGTGGTAAATTTTGTCGGGTTAGGGCTGTAAGGGTTTTTAGGGTTAGGGTTTCTAGGGTTTGTTGGGGTAGGGGTTAGGGTTAGATCCGTGGTTGCCATAGGCTTAGGGGTCAAGGTTCTTAGGGGTTAGGCCTAATATTAGGGCGGAAGGCCAAAATAAGAGGGGGGGAGCCCCCCCCAAAATCGAAGGGTTGAAGCCCAAAGTTAGGGGAAGGAACGGCCAAATTGTGGGGTCCCCCAAAATTGGGCGGAAGAACTCTTTAATATTAGGGGGGAACCCAAAAAAGGAGGGTGGGGGACTCTACAATTGGGGGGGACCCCCAAAATTGGTCGGGTCCCCCCAAATTAGGGGAGGAACCCCCAAAATTGGGTGGGTGAACCCCCAAATTGGGGGGAAGAAGACTTAAATGGAAGTGTGAAATTCCAGAATTGAATGTGGACCCCCCCCAGACCTGGGGAGGAATCCCCAAACTTGGGGGGGACCCCCAAAATTGGGGTTAAAGCCCCAGATCCCGGGGAGCTAAGCCCCAAATTAAGGGAAGGAACCTCAAACATGTGGTGAGAACCCCAACATTGGGGGAAAGAACCTTAATATTAGGGTGGCAGGCCAAGAAAGGATGGTGGGGGCCTCCAAAATTGTGGGGGGCTTGGAATTGGGGGGAATCCCCAAAATGGAGGGGGAACCCCAAAAGTGGGGGGGGGGGCGAAGCACCAAATTAGGGGAAGGAACCCCAAAATTGCGGGGAAGAACTCTGAAATGGAGAGCTGAAAACCCGAAATTGAGGGGAAACCCCCCAAAACGGCGGGAAAACCCTCCATAAACACGAAACCGGTAATGTAACAGAGCAAAAAATGGCGTCCTACGGCAAGGTGCGAGGCTCAATTTTCTGGGGAGTGCTGGGAAATGTAGTTCTTGGCCACCGGGTTTCCGGGAGTCCATATTGTTTTCCCAGAGCATGCCGGGAGATGTAGTTCTCGGACACTGGGCTTCCGGGAGGCCATGTTGGTTTCCCATCTTTGCTAGACTCCGGGTGCTCTGGCTTCACAGAGAAACCCTGAAGCACATCTTGGAAGCCAGGCAGAATCCGTGGAGCCAATGGAGTTCTCAAGCTCGACTTCAGCTTCTTCCCAGCTAGAAGAAGCAAGGACACGCCGGCTGAGTTCCACAGGCAACGCGCCCGTATCTGTAGACGAGGATTTAGAGATGCTACTTTGGGAACTCTCAGACGGCATACTGGAAGCCGAGCTCGACTTGGACCCAGGGAAGGATGAGGATGACCTCCTCCTTGAGCTTTCCAAGATGATCGATGATTGAACTGCATAGTCCTATGGTATATTAAAAAAAAAAAAAGAAAAAAAGGAAAAAAAAGAAAACAACTCTTCTTCTTGTTGGATACCCTGAGGTGATCCTTTTTCTAACTGAGGCTTTGCAATGAGACTTAAAGCACAGTTGGAACTGGTAGAAATTGGCAGGATCTGCACTCAGTTGTCCTAAGTTTTCCTGCTGGTCAGAGTTAAGGTCTTGTGCATGGTTCCGTAACTATAGGTGGCTACCTTTGATATCAAGAGGACAAAGCACTTGTTTCTTTTGGCACAGAAAGATGTCCATCGGCACGCTGTGGTGGCTGTGAATTGACGTAGTGATGGAGCGATGCTCTGAAGGCTTAAACGGAAAGCTTCTTCCTTCCGCCCCCCTTGGCACAGCTCGATGTTGGGCACATTGTGAAGCCTGGGTGTTCTGATTTCTCGGACAGTTGATACCCAAATCCCGGAGTTACTATGTCAACTCTTGACTTTTATTTGTGTATGCCATTGTTTTGACTGTAATCTTTTCAGATGATGAAGCTGTAGGGGCGGGAGGGAGCAAAATAATTATTCTAGCGTTGTGGACCAAACATGCTGCCAGGAGTGGTGGTGGTGGGGTCAGCCCACCCGGCCTTACTTTCAGTTATCGGGGATGATAAAATGGTGTGAAAAGCAGCAGCTCTGCGATACGGCTACGCTACCCCCACTCCCTTCTCTTGTGCTGTACCAAAGTTCCCCCAAGCTTTGGTTGGTGCTTTTTGTTGGTGACAGTAGGACTCCAGGGCGAGTAGTCGGGACTCTCCTGCAGTAACTGGGTCAATTAAGGGTTGGTTTAAGTGCCTCCTGGTTTTTAAAATTGCTCCCCTGAGCTGCTGGCTCTGCTGCCTGCTACAGCAAATGTTCGGGTGCCATCAGCGTCGCACTTGGGCGTGGGCACTGACCCTGCGGAGGAGAGCTGAGACTCGCGTGTATTGTGTACCCTGCCGCCAGTGATCGTTTTCCCCTAGCAGATCTATTTTGAATCATTTCCCTAAATTTTAGAGGAACTTTAGGCTCTTTGTGCTATGATTTGTGAAGCTGTAGGGGCCCTCAGGCATTTGCTGCTGGCAGAGGAAAACCGCTTGTCGAATTTGTTGTAAATACTTTCTGTTTGGACAACAACGCCTGTGTGTGTGTGTGTGTGTGTGTGTGTGTGTGTGTGTGTGCGTGCTTTGACGACCCCCTGCGACGCCCCAGCTCCGCGAGGGAAGCTTTGAAGCGGCTCTGGGAAAACCTCTGCGGAAGAAACCGCTGCTAGTGACTTGCGGAAAAGGGACTCCACAATCAGTGAGATTGTAAAGTAGGTATGTTTATTCAGCGCTGGGCAGCACGGGAGGTCGTGGGCATGAAGATTGATGACTCTTCCTCGTCACCGCTAGTTGACCTCTTGTCTTTGCGCAGACTCAGTTGCTCCTTGGCTCTTGTCCATCTGCAGGACCAGTTTCTCCCAGTTTCTTAAGACAGGCTCACTCTCTTATTAGGAGACTGACCTTGGTAAGGGGCCCAAGGCTTCTTGCTTTAGTTAATTGGCACAATGCACCATAGTTAGCAAAGACACTAAGTAGCATCCTAGTTTAACGCTGTCAGCGCTCTATCTCTACTTGATAAGATTCTCCTAACTCCCTCTCTCACTGGAGCCCACGCAGCCCTCCGTCCTGCCGAAGGACTTCACGGGGACTTCTGCCGGCTCCGGGTGCCCGCACACAGACAGAAATGGCTTTGAGAGAAAACAATCAGGAGGAGGAGAGCTCAGAGACTGCGGCCGGCTTCGGCCACCTTCCCCTCGCTTTCCCTCTCCGTGTTCAAACCGAGCACTGTTCTGCCGTCAACCTTCGCTGCCTCTGCCCGTGGCGCCGGGCTTTCGCGGGTGCCATTGCTCCTCTACATATTTTATCCTTCCTTTTGTAAGGAATGGTCCAGCAATTCGTGTCACTAAGGGATTTGAAGGGTTACCATCGAGGCCCGGGTCTAGGTGATAAGAGAACAAAGGGGTTTTTAGGGAAAAGTGCTGACTACTGCAGGGGATGTTGCTAGAGTTTCTGAAATCCGGCGCAGAGGCTCCCAAACGAGGAGGAAGGGGGAGCTGAAGGACAATTGAAGGACAAAAGCCTGAGAGGAAGACAACCAGCATTCAGCCCGAGCAAGCCCCGAGAGACCACCAGAGACTGGTACGCAGGGGCCCCTGGGAGGGGTTTCGGATTCCGGAAACCAATTCTAATAACCCTGCCTCTTCTCGAAGTAGTAATGAATATGTATTAGCCTGGGAGCATCAAAACCAGCCGCCTTACGTAACAGGCGTGCGTCCTGGGGGAGCAGAGACTCCCGGCGCACCCAGCGCTGCTTGCTTGCCTCTATTCGTTTAATAAATTGTAAACTTTGATTGTAATCCTATTTGGATTTATAACAGCCATTTATAACACTTTTTATATTTGTATTTTATTTAAGGCTGTCTTGCCCCCCTCCCCCCCCAGCCTCGCTGCTCGCCAATAAAGCTGGCGCAGGGGCTAAGGGATTTGAAGGGCCTGCTTGTACACCTAAGGGATTTGAGGGCCTGCTTGTACACCTTTGGGGACTGCCTCTTTTGGGGGGGGGGGGGGGTGTTAGGAGCTGCTTGTATACTTTTTTAGGCATTCCTCTGAGAGGGGGTTGGGAGCTTCGTGTATACTGGGGGGGGAGGGCCTCCCTCGAGGTGGAAGCGGGGGGGGTTGGAGCGTTTCTACACTGTAGGGGCCTGCCTGTACACTTTTGGGGCCTGCCTTGGAGGGGTTGGGAACTGCTTGTACACCTTTGGGGCCTGCGTCTGCGCGGGGCGGGGGGGGTTAGGGGGTTGGAGCTGGTTTTAACCTTTCGGGCTTGCATCTGGAGGGGCTTGGGGCCTGCCTTTGGGGGGGTGGTTGTGAGCTGCTTGTATACTGTAGGGGCCTGCTTGTACACCTTTGGGGCCTGTGTCTGGGGGGGGGTTGGGGCCTGTGCCGGGGGGGTTGGGAGCTGCTTGTACGCTCTAGGGTCCTCTGGCAGGCTTTGGGGCCTCCCTTTGAGGGGGGCAGTTGGGAGCTGGTTGTACACCTTTGGGGCCTGAGTCTGGGGTGTGGGGGCTGGGGCTGAGGCCTGGGGCCTGGGGCATGCATCTGGGTGGTGGTGGGGGGGGTCCAGTTCATAGGGGGGGGGTGGGTTGGGAGCTGCTTGTGGACAGTTGGGGTCTGCATCCGGGTGTGGCTGGGGCCTGCTTGTAGACTTCTGCAGCCTGTGTCTGGTGTTTGGGGGCTTTTCTGTAGTGTTTGGGGATTGCATTTTGGCTTTGGGATGTGTCTAGAGCTTCTGGGGCCTAGCTGTAGTGCTTGGGGCCTGCGTCTGGGGCTTTTCTGTAGCATTTTGGTAGCGTGTTTGTGATTTGGGGTCTGTATCCAGGGTTTTGCCTTTTTTGTAGTTTTCAGCTTTGTGTCTGTTTCTTTGTTGGTTGCCTGGGGTTTGGGGTTTGGATCATTAGTCAGTGTCATTAGCGTCGGGGGGTTGATATGAAGGGTTAGGGTTGTGGTTAGAGTTGTTACGGTTAAAGAGAATAAGGATTTTAGGGTAAGGGGATCAAGGTTGTGGGAATAAAAATGTTTTTGCACAGAGTTACATCGTTTAGAGGGAAGGAAGGTGGTATTGATATATGCTTGCAGTGATAAGAAAGCTTAACAGACAACCTTGTAAAATGCAGACAACCAGGATCCTTAGAGCAATTGGGTGGAAATCACGGTGTAAGAAACATTACCACCTCAAAGAGGAAAACAGTCAAGAAAAAAATAAAATTGACTAGTAACAGGCCAGCAGCTGTGTATTTTCTGTGAAGCACTGGATAGATCGTGAACATGGATTACTCAGTCAATGGGGAAACTGGGGAGGGTCCTGGTCACCGAGAGGAAAAAAAAAATTATATAAACTGTGTTATGGAACTAGTAGGTGGCTTGTGGGACGCCTGCCATTGCAATCGTGAATAAAAATGCTACCTCACTGAGATACTTGCCTGAGCCTATGGTATTGGTTACAGAGTGTTTCTAATAAGGTGTTAGGGTTTTAAGGTTTCAGGGCTAAGGCACTAGGGTTGGGTTTCAGGGTTAGGGTTTCCAGGGTTTAGGGTTAGGATTTTAAGGTTGTTAGGGTTGGAGTTATAAGGGTTAGGGTTTGGGGGTTAGTGTGTTAAGGTTTTAAAGTATTTTGTGGTTTTAGTGTTGATAGGGTTTTTAGGGTTAGGGTCTTAGGGTTTTAGTTATGGTCAGGTATTTAGGGTTAGGGTTTTAAGGTCTTATTTTTTTTTTTTTAAGGTTAGGGTCTCCAGCGTTAGGGCTTTGAGAATCTTTACGTTTTGGGTTAGGGTTTAGAGGGTCTTAATTTTTAGGGTTAGGGCTTTTAGGCGTAGGTCTAGTGTGGTAAATTTTATCGGGTTAGGACTGTAAGGGTTTTTAGGGTTAGGGTTTCTAGGGTTTTTTGGGGTAGGGGTTAGGGTTAGATCCGTGGGAGCCGTAGTGTTAGGGGTCAGGGTTCTTAGGGGTAAGGCCCAATATTAGGGTGGAAGGCCAAACTAAGGGGGGAGCCCCCCCCAAAATTGAAGGGTCGAAGCCCCAATTTAGGGGAAGAAACGTCAAAATTGTGGGGTCCCCCAAAATTGGGCGGAAGAGCTCTTAATATTGGGGGAAACCCAAAAAAGGAGGGTGGGGGACTCTAAAATTGGGGGGACCCCCCCAAATTGGTTGTGTCCCCCCCAAAATTGGTTGTGTCCCCCCCAATTAGGGGAGGAACCCCCAAAATTGGGTGGGCGAACCCCCATATTGGGGGGGCAGAACACTTAAATGGAAGTGTGAAATTCCAGAATTGGATGTGGACCCCCCAGAACAGTCTTCAGGGGTTTAGTGTGGTAAATTTTGTCGGGTTAGGGCTGTAAGGGTTTTTAGGGTTAGGGTTTCTAGGGTTTGTTGGGGTAGGGGTTAGGGTTAGATCCGTGG
The DNA here is from genome assembly GCF_964211835.1 of Anser anser. NCBI lineage: Eukaryota > Metazoa > Chordata > Aves > Anseriformes > Anatidae > Anser > Anser anser. Next base: position 7,255 of record NW_028153568.1, on the reverse strand, counting down.
TTGCCATAGGGTTAGGGGTCAAGGTTCTTAGGGGTTAGGCCTAATATTAGGGCGGAAGGCCAAAATAAGAGGGGAGGAGCCCACCCAAAATTGAAGGGTTGAAGCCCAAAGTTAGGGGAAGGAACGTCAAAATTGTGGGGTCCCCCAAAATTGAGCGGAAGAGCTCTTAATATTGGGGGAAACCCAAAAAAGGAGGGTGGGGGACTCTAAAATTGGTTGTGTCCCCCCCAAAATTGGTTGTGTCCCCCCCAAAATTGGTTGTGTCCCCCCCAATTAGGGGAGGAACCCCCAAAATTGGGTGGGCGAACCCCCATATTGGGGGGGCAGAACACTTAAATGGAAGTGTGAAATTCCAGAATTGAATGTGGACCCCCCAGAACAGTCTTCAGGGGTTTAGTGTGGTAAATTTTATCGGGTTAGGGCTGTAAGGGTTTTTAGGGTTAGGGTTTCTAGGGTTTGTTGGGGTAGGGGTTAGGGTTAGATCCGTGGTTGCCATAGGCTTAGGGGTCAAGGTTCTTAGGGGTTAGGCCTAATATTAGGGCGGAAGGCCAAAATAAGAGGGGGGGAGCCCCCCCAAAATCGAAGGGTTGAAGCCCAAAGTTAGGGGAAGGAACGGCCAAATTGTGGGGTCCCCAAAATTGGGCGGAAGAACTCTTTAATATTAGGGGGGAACCCAAAAAAGGAGGGTGGGGGACTCTACAATTGGGGGGGACCCCCAAAATTGGTCGGGTCCCCCCAAATTAGGGGAGGAACCCCCAAAATTGGGTGGGTGAACCCCCAAATTGGGGGGAAGAAGACTTAAATGGAAGTGTGAAATTCCAGAATTGAATGTGGACCCCCCCCAGACCTGGGGAGGAATCCCCAAACTTGGGGGGACCCCCAAAATTGGGGTTAAAGCCCCAGATCCCGGGGAGCTAAGCCCCAAATTAAGGGAAGGAACCTCAAACATGTGGTGAGAACCCCAACATTGGGGGAAAGAACCTTAATATTAGGGTGGCAGGCCAAGAAAGGATGGTGGGGGCCTCCAAAATTGTGGGGGGCTTGGAATTGGGGGGAATCCCCAAAATGGAGGGGGAACCCCAAAAGTGGGGGGGGGGGCGAAGCACCAAATTAGGGGAAGGAACCCCAAAATTGCGGGGAAGAACTCTGAGATGGAGAGCTGAAAACCCGAAATTGAGGGGAAACCCCCCAAAACGGCGGGAAAACCCTCCATAAACACGAAACCGGTAATGTAACAGAGCAAAAAATGGCGTCCTACGGCAAGGTGCGAGGCTCAATTTTCTGGGGAGTGCTGGGAAATGTAGTTCTTGGCCACCGGGTTTCCGGGAGTCCATATTGTTTTCCCAGAGCATGCCGGGAGATGTAGTTCTCGGACACTGGGCTTCCGGGAGGCCATGTTGGTTTCCCATCTTTGCTAGACTCCGGGTGCTCTGGCTTCACAGAGAAACCCTGAAGCACATCTTGGAAGCCAGGCAGAATCCGTGGAGCCAATGGAGTTCTCAAGCTCGACTTCAGCTTCTTCCCAGCTAGAAGAAGCAAGGACACGCCGGCTGAGTTCCACAGGCAACGCGCCCGTATCTGTAGACGAGGATTTAGAGATGCTACTTTGGGAACTCTCAGACGGCATACTGGAAGCCGAGCTCGACTTGGACCCAGGGAAGGATGAGGATGACCTCCTCCTTGAGCTTTCCAAGATGATTGATGATTGAACTGCATAGTCCTATGGTATATTAAAAAAAAAAAAAGAAAAAAAGGAAAAAAAAGAAAACAACTCTTCTTCTTGTTGGATACCCTGAGGTGATCCTTTTTCTAACTGAGGCTTTGCAATGAGACTTAAAGCACAGTTGGAACTGGTAGAAATTGGCAGGATCTGCACTCAGTTGTCCTAAGTTTTCCTGCTGGTCAGAGTTAAGGTCTTGTGCATGGTTCCGTAACTATAGGTGGCTACCTTTGATATCAAGAGGACAAAGCACTTGTTTCTTTTGGCACAGAAAGATGTCCATCGGCACGCTGTGGTGGCTGTGAATTGACGTAGTGATGGAGCGATGCTCTGAAGGCTTAAACGGAAAGCTTCTTCCTTCCGCCCCCCTTGGCACAGCTCGATGTTGGGCACATTGTGAAGCCTGGGTGTTCTGATTTCTCGGACAGTTGATACCCAAATCCCGGAGTTACTATGTCAACTCTTGACTTTTATTTGTGTATGCCATTGTTTTGACTGTAATCTTTTCAGATGATGAAGCTGTAGGGGCGGGAGGGAGCAAAATAATTATTCTAGCGTTGTGGACCAAACATGCTGCCAGGAGTGGTGGTGGTGGGGTCAGCCCACCCGGCCTTACTTTCAGTTATCGGGGATGATAAAATGGTGTGAAAAGCAGCAGCTCTGCGATACGGCTACGCTACCCCCACTCCCTTCTCTTGTGCTGTACCAAAGTTCCCCCAAGCTTTGGTTGGTGCTTTTTGCTGGTGACAGTAGGACTCCAGGGCGAGTAGTCGGGACTCTCCTGCAGTAACTGGGTCAATTAAGGGTTGGTTTAAGTGCCTCCTGGTTTTTAAAATTGCTCCCCTGAGCTGCTGGCTCTGCTGCCTGCTACAGCAAATGTTCGGGTGCCATCAGCGTCGCACTTGGGCGTGGGCACTGACCCTGCGGAGGAGAGCTGAGACTCGCGTGTATTGTGTACCCTGCCGCCAGTGATCGTTTTCCCCTAGCAGATCTATTTTGAATCATTTCCCTAAATTTTAGAGGAACTTTAGGCTCTTTGTGCTATGATTTGTGAAGCTGTAGGGGCCCTCAGGCATTTGCTGCTGGCAGAGGAAAACCGCTTGTCGAATTTGTTGTAAATACTTTCTGTTTGGACAACAACGCCTGTGTGTGTGTGTGTGTGTGTGTGTGTGTGTGTGTGTGTGCGTGCTTTGACGACCCCCTGCGACGCCCCAGCTCCGCGAGGGAAGCTTTGAAGCGGCTCTGGGAAAACCTCTGCGGAAGAAACCGCTGCTAGTGACTTGCGGAAAAGGGACTCCACAATCAGTGAGATTGTAAAGTAGGTATGTTTATTCAGCGCTGGGCAGCACGGGAGGTCGTGGGCATGAAGATTGATGACTCTTCCTCGTCACCGCTAGTTGACCTCTTGTCTTTGCGCAGACTCAGTTGCTCCTTGGCTCTTGTCCATCTGCAGGACCAGTTTCTCCCAGTTTCTTAAGACAGGCTCACTCTCTTATTAGGAGACTGACCTTGGTAAGGGGCCCAAGGCTTCTTGCTTTAGTTAATTGGCACAATGCACCATAGTTAGCAAAGACACTAAGTAGCATCCTAGTTTAACGCTGTCAGCGCTCTATCTCTACTTGATAAGATTCTCCTAACTCCCTCTCTCACTGGAGCCCACGCAGCCCTCCGTCCTGCCGAAGGACTTCACGGGGACTTCTGCCGGCTCCGGGTGCCCGCACACAGACAGAAATGGCTTTGAGAGAAAACAATCAGGAGGAGGAGAGCTCAGAGACTGCGGCCGGCTTCGGCCACCTTCCCCTCGCTTTCCCTCTCCGTGTTCAAACCGAGCACTGTTCTGCCGTCAACCTTCGCTGCCTCTGCCCGCGGCGCCGGGCTTTCGCGGGTGCCATTGCTCCTCTACATATTTTATCCTTCCTTTTGTAAGGAATGGTCCAGCAATTCGTGTCACTAAGGGATTTGAAGGGTTACCATCGAGGCCCGGGTCTAGGTGATAAGAGAACAAAGGGGTTTTTAGGGAAAAGTGCTGACTACTGCAGGGGATGTTGCTAGAGTTTCTGAAATCCGGCGCAGAGGCTCCCAAACGAGGAGGAAGGGGGAGCTGAAGGACAATTGAAGGACAAAAGCCTGAGAGGAAGACAACCAGCATTCAGCCCGAGCAAGCCCCGAGAGACCACCAGAGACTGGTACGCAGGCGCCCCTGGGAGGGGTTTCGGATTCCGGAAACCAATTCTAATAACCCTGCCTCTTCTCGAAGTAGTAATGAATATGTATTAGCCTGGGAGCATCAAAACCAGCCGCCTTACGTAACAGGCGTGTGTCCTGGGGGAGCAGAGACTCCCGGCGCACCCAGCGCTGCTTGCTTGCCTCTATTCGTTTAATAAATTGTAAACTTTGATTGTAATCCTATTTGGATTTATAACAGCCATTTATAACACTTTTTATATTTGTATTTTATTTAAGGCTGTCTTGCCCCCCTCCCCCCCCAGCCTCGCTGCTCGCCAATAAAGCTGGCGCAGGGGCTAAGGGATTTGAAGGGCCTGCTTGTACACCTAAGGGATTTGAGGGCCTGCTTGTACACCTTTGGGGACTGCCTCTTTTGGGGGGGGGGGGGGGGCCTGTTAGGAGCTGCTTGTATACTTTTTTAGGCATTCCTCTGAGAGGGGGTTGGGAGCTTCGTGTATACTGGGGGGGGAGGGCCTCCCTCGAGGTGGAAGCGGGGGGGGTTGGAGCGTTTCTACACTGTAGGGGCCTGCCTGTACACTTTTGGGGCCTGCCTTGGAGGGGTTGGGAACTGCTTGTACACCTTTGGGGCCTGCGTCTGCGCGGGGCGGGGGGGGTTAGGGGGTTGGAGCTGGTTTTAACCTTTCGGGCTTGCATCTGGAGGGGCTTGGGGCCTGCCTTTGGGGGGGTGGTTGTGAGCTGCTTGTATACTGTAGGGGCCTGCTTGTACACCTTTGGGGCCTGCGTCTGGGGGGGGGTGGGAGCTGCTTGTACACTGTTAGGGCCTGCCTTGGGGGAGGGGTTGGGGCATGTGCCTTGGGGGCATGGGGTTGGGAGCTGCTTCTACGCTGTAGGGGTCTGGGTCTTGGGGGGTTGGGGCTGTTTGTACACCTTTGGGGCGTGCCTCTGGGGAGGATGGGGAGTTGCTTGTACACCTTTGGGGCCTGTGTCTGGGGGGGGGTTGGGGCCTGTGCCGGGGGGGTTGGGAGCTGCTTGTACGCTCTAGGGTCCTCTGGCAGGCTTTGGGGCCTCCCTTTGAGGGGGGCAGTTGGGAGCTGGTTGTACACCTTTGGGGCCTGAGTCTGGGGTGTGGGGGCTGGGGCTGAGGCCTGGGGCCTGGGGCATGCATCTGGTGGTGGTGGTGGGGGGTCCAGTTCATGGGGGGGGGTGGGTTGGGAGCTGCTTGTGGACAGTTGGGGTCTGCATCCGGGTGTGGCTGGGGCCTGCTTGTAGACTTCTGCAGCCTGTGTCTGGTGTTTGGGGGCTTTTCTGTAGTGTTTGGGGATTGCATTTTGGCTTTGGGATGTGTCTAGAGCTTCTGGGGCCTAGCTGTAGTGTTTGGGGCCTGCGTCTGGGGCTTTTCTGTAGCATTTTGGTAGCGTGTTTGTGATTTGGGGTCTGTATCCAGGGTTTTGCCTTTTTTGTAGTTTTCAGCTTTGTGTCTGTTTCTTTGTTGGTTGCCTGGGGTTTGGGGTTTGGATCATTAGTCAGTGTCATTAGCGTCGGGGGGTTGATATGAAGGGTTAGGGTTGTGCTTAGAGTTGTTACGGTTAAAGAGAATAAGGATTTTAGGGTAAGGGGATCAAGGTTGTGGGAATAAAAATGTTTTTGCACAGAGTTACATCGTTTAGAGGGAAGGAAGGTGGTATTGATATATGCTTGCAGTGATAAGAAAGCTTAACAGACAACCTTGTAAAATGCAGACAACCAGAATCCTTAGAGCAATTGGGTGGAAATCACGGTGTAAGAAACATTACCACCTCAAAGAGGAAAACAGTCAAGAAAAAAATAAAATTGACTAGTAACAGGCCAGCAGCTGTGTATTTTCTGTGAAGCACTGGATAGATCGTGAACATGGATTACTCAGTCAATGGGGAAACTGGGGAGGGTCCTGGTCACCGAGAGGAAAAAAAAAATTATATAAACTGTGTTATGGAACTAGTAGGTGGCTTGTGGGACGCCTGCCATTGCAATCGTGAATAAAAATGCTACCTCACTGAGATACTTGCCTGAGCCTATGGTATTGGTTACAGAGTGTTTCTAATAAGGTGTTAGGGTTTTAAGGTTTCAGGGCTAAGGCACTAGGGTTGGGTTTCAGGGTTAGGGTTTCCAGGGTTTAGGGTTAGGATTTTAAGGTTGTTAGGGTTGGAGTTATAAGGGTTAGGGTTTGGGGGTTAGTGTGTTAAGGTTTTAAAGTATTTTGTGGTTTTAGTGTTGATAGGGTTTTTAGGGTTAGGGTCTTAGGGTTTTAGTTATGGTCAGGTATTTAGGGTTAGGGTTTTAAGGTCTTATTTTTTTTTTTTTAAGGTTAGGGTCTCCAGCGTTAGGGCTTTGAGAATCTTTACGTTTTGGGTTAGGGTTTAGAGGGTCTTAATTTTTAGGGTTAGGGCTTTTAGGCGTAGGTCTAGTGTGGTAAATTTTATCGGGTTAGGACTGTAAGGGTTTTTAGGGTTAGGGTTTCTAGGGTTTTTTGGGGTAGGGGTTAGGGTTAGATCCGTGGGAGCCGTAGTGTTAGGGGTCAGGGTTCTTAGGGGTAAGGCCCAATATTAGGGTGGAAGGCCAAACTAAGGGGGGAGCCCCCCCGAAAATTGAAGGGTCGAAGCCCCAATTTAGGGGAAGAAACGTCAAAATTGTGGGGTCCCCCAAAATTGGGCGGAAGAGCTCTTAATATTGGGGGAAACCCAAAAAAGGAGGGTGGGGGACTCTAAAATTGGGGGGACCCCCCCAAATTGGTTGTGTCCCCCCCAAAATTGGTTGTGTCCCCCCCAGTTAGGGGAGGAACCCCCAAAATTGGGTGGGCGAACCCCCATATTGGGGGGGCAGAACACTTAAATGGAAGTGTGAAATTCCAGAATTGAATGTGGACCCCCCAGAACAGTCTTCAGGGGTTTAGTGTGGTAAATTTTATCGGGTTAGGGCTGTAAGGGTTTTTAGGGTTAGGGTTTCTAGGGTTTGTTGGGGTAGGGGTTAGGGTTAGATCCGTGGTTGCCATAGCGTTAGGGGTCAAGGTTCTTAGGGGTTAGGCCTAATATTAGGGCGGAAGGCCAAAATAAGAGGGTGGGAGCCCCCCCCAAAATTGAAGGGTTGAAGCCCCAAGTTAGGGGAAGGAACGTCAAAATTGTGGGGTCCCCCAAAATTGGGCGGAAGAACTTTTAATATTAGGGGGGAACCCAAAAAAGGAGGGTGGGGGACTCTAAAATCGGTTGTGTCCCCCCCAAATTAGGGGAGGAACCCCCAAAATTGGGTGGGCGAACCCCCAAATTGGGGGGAAGAAGACTTAAATGGAAGTGTGAAATTCCAGAATTGGATGTG